>NC_071977.1:18951922-19308629 GCF_026283585.1 Hylaeus volcanicus
TTACACTACGTTATCGGATTCTGCAAACATTTCTGAGGAGAAAACCACCCGCGGCAAATGTTGGAACAGTTTCTAATCCATACGGTTTGACAAAACGTCAACTTGGAACGCATGAACGGCAAACAGAATTCGTGCGTTCTAAATTAATATTTTCTGGATCTGTACGAACTAGAAAACGTTCCAACATTTGCCGCGGGTGGTTTTCTCTTCAGAAATGTTTGCAGAAACCTATAATGCATAGTAAATTCGACCTAGACGAATAACTTTTCATAAAAATACAAACGTATTTCGTGAAAAGTACTCGCGTCGCCAACTTTTTGAACTTCGGTGTTCGTTTACAGGCATTCAAAGGAGCAGATAATTCTAAAAGAATATGTTTTTATATTTAGAAAACATTCCTCTATCGTTTAAGACTAAATAAAACTTTCTGGCGTTCGTAGTTTTCAAGTAGTATTACGTTTTCTCTCAAAATCGACCGTTTTTACAAAATCTCGTATTTCTCGAAAACTAAGGGTGATGGAGCAAGTTCACTTTTAGATTCGTATTTAGGACGAGGAACCCTATCAGAATCACCTAGTAGATATCGCGGAAAAAAAGTCGTATTGGACAGTGAAATCAGTAAATTTCTAAGCGTTACGTCTTGAAAACTAATAAAAATCGAGTGAATACATTAGCTTAATAAACATTTCCGTCTTGAAAAGCACTATTGCATGATCCAAAAAAAATACATAATTCCATTTATTAATCTTCGTTTGCGCCACAATATAGATCCCATTTTATCCGGGATTACATACAAACAATTTTTCATATCATCAATAGTTATTGAGATATCGCGACTGTCACACTTCAGCGTGGACAGAAATAGACCTCGAATTGTGTACGATAAACATATTAATGAGAATTAAACGAAGATAGATATTACCTTGAGCACATGGCGACACAGTTAAGGCATGAACTAATATTCCTCCAGCGCTCGCACCAAAAATCGTGACATTGTCAGGATCACCTCCAAAATTGGCAATATTATCCTTGACCCACTGCAACGCTGCAATCACGTCCTTCAGGCCCTGGTTCCCAGGCGCAGCTCGGTGACCCAGATTCAAGAAACCTTTAAATTCCAATCCAATTCGATTGTTTCCTCATTTTAACAAATAATTGATCTTACCGTATGAATTTTCGGACAAAACGTAATTAAACTTTTTTTAGTTTTTAAGGAGACACGATACTGTAACATTTTTAATAACAAACATACTTCAAGAACGATGTGTAATAATTTGTATAACAAATCTCTATAATTACTAGAGTTACAAGCCTGTGAATAAAGCAGTGCTAAATGCTCGAGCGAAAGCTACTGAAGCATTATAAATTTATCTATAAAAAAACTATGAGTTCGAGACCATGAGTTTCTCTTAAATTGATTTTTTTTAATAAAAAAATAACTTTTTTCCTGAAATTTTGGTTTTAAAGTCCCGCCATTTTCTAATTTATCGGGATGACGGAAAAATCATACGTCGGGCTATAGTTGTAGGTAATCTAATTTAGAAAATTTTTAGTTCTTAGGTCTCATATAAAACCCGCGATCACAATATTGTCAATTGGTCTCTAGTGTCTTTTTTGCAGTGCTCAGTTGTGTACACTGTAGAATAGATTAACGCAATTTTAATGACATCATGAGACCGGTTTTTCTTTATTTGAACGTTCAGTAAAACACAGTAAAAGTTTGAAAACAAATCATTGTATTGTTTGTTCATTAATATTTTATAAATATAACTCTTTTAATAATATCGCTACAGTGCCGTGTCTTCGGTGATATCGATCTTACTATTAATTTCCTATTTCTTTCGTCGGTAAAAGATAAATAAAAATGGTACTAACCGAATGCGCCTAGCCTGTAATTAGTCATAACAATGACAACGTCTTGTTTGATTAAGTAGTCAGGTCTCTTCACGTTGTAACTGGCACTTCCAACTATGAATGAACCGCCATGAATCCAGAACATAACCGGTTTACGTGCACAGTCGGAAATGGAATTCGTAAATACATTAAGGTAAAGGCAGTCTTCATCACCGAACACATCGAAAGGTGCGACTTCCCTTACTTGTGTACAGGCTTTCCCGACATATTTGGACGCATCTCTGATACCTGTCCATGACGCAGGTGGTTTCGGATCCTGTATAATGAATGGAAATCGTAAATCCTCGCTGGAAACAACGATTAACGCATCGCACGTGTATTTCTGAAGCAACAGACGGCAAAAAACGTGATTTCTGTGTTATCATCAAGAAAAGTAAACACTACTTTATTAATCATCAACGGTGTGTTAACTTCTAGGAGTTCTTGGATTATGGCTTATGCCGATTATAGTTTGGTTAATACGAATCAGCAGTAGTTTCTTGAGAAAAATACTTTTTAAAGTGTATTATCTCAGAAATATATGTACAATATGTGACATAAACTATATCAGCACTTTTTCTAAGACGGCTTTCCAATGTATCTTCAAAATCAAAGATGTTCCAAAAAATCTGTGAAACTGTACGAAAAAACTATGATTCTATATACAGGGTGTCCCAAAAATGTTGGAGGTCCTTGAAAGGGGTGGTTCGGGAGGTGAGTTGAAACAACTTTTTCCTTTGCAAAAATGTCGGATGGGGCTTCGTTAAGTAGATGTTAATAAAAAAACCCGACCAATCAGAGCGCGCGGATACCGTTGGAGCGGCCGCGGTAGCGAAGGCTACGCGCTGAACGGCCGCGTCAATATCCTTCGATGCACGTCGAGTCACTTGTTCGCGTACGAGAGCGGCTACCTAGCGCGTAGCCATCGCTATCGCGGCCGCTCCAACAGTATACGCGCGCTCTGATTGGTCAGTGTTTTCCGTTAATATCTCCTCAACGAAGCCTCGGACAACAATTTCGCTAAGGAAAAAGTTGTTTCACATCACCCCCTGAACCACCCTTTTCAAGGACCTCCAACATTTTTGGGACACCCTGTATACTGTTCGTGCGCGAAAAGAATGTGTTCATCACTCTTCTAAAATTTCAGACCAGGGAAATATTTCTTTTCGTTAACCTGAGAAAAACTTACTGAAAATAAAATAGCTAACTGATCCATAATTATAAAAAGTTAACAAAATCTGCGTACATCGCCAGTCATATTTTTCTCGCAAGCGAACAATACGCATGTTCGCATGCCCTTTTTTACAAATGTTCAAACATTCCTTCAAATAAATACTAAACAATTGTTACAGAATTAACCATAATTAATTAAGATTGTATCTCCGTGTTCTCTAATACAATTATGCTCATGCATACTTCATCAACCCCCTATAACTACAGTGGGTGTAGAATGTATTCGTACACCGATCATTTTCCCAAAAAACTTTTCTGTGAAATTGTAGTTTCTTAACTTTTTTTTCTATAATCAATGATATTTTACATATTCTCGGAAGTCTTTAAGATACATAGATATAGTTCAAACAACAATTACTAGTTAATATAATTTGTGAAATTAACAAAAAAATGCGGAAAGTGGGTAAAAGTATAGAAGCAATAAGTATTTGTACGATTCTTATAACGAACCATTTACAGCAGAGTTTGTAACGTAAGCACATTAGTTTATTGCTCCGTACGAATTAGAAAACATCAAATTTCCAGGAAAGTACTTTTAAAAATGGCTCTAATAGAGGAATTGAAGAAGATCCCACTTCGAATAACTAATAATTTAGTTAATTTAATGCTTAGAAGAGTTCCAATAATTATAAAATCAAAAGGAAATCCCTCGAAGGAAGTATTATATACTTATAAATTAATGTAAATTTCTTTTTTTTTAACGAAGTTTTAAAAATTAATCAGTTGCGCGAATACTTATTGCTTCAATATTTCTATCGATTAATTGTTTTTTTCTTGTTAATTTCGCAACTTACATAAATAGCTATTTTTTTGTTGTAATCTATCTATTCTAGAGATTTCCGAGAATATGTAGAATCTCATTGTTTATAAAGAATAAGTTAATAAGTTACAATTTTATACAGTTTTTTTGGAAATTGATCGGTGTGCGAATACTTTCTACACCCACTGTATGTATGAATCTGAAGTCGCATATACTTTCGCATAATCTACAATTGTGAAAAGTAATCTAGTCCTATTATCAGTATGTATTATGCTGGCCAACCATAATGGATATGAATGTAAATAGTAGTTTGTATCGATTAAACTGTGTCTTTTAATTTACATTTCATTACCATGGTTTACCAAAGAACCGACCTAGTTTATTCAAAACTGAATATAAAATGAGTTATAGAAAATTACAATTTTTCATTGGAGTAACATTGTTTACATTTAATCTTACATATAATAATATTTCAATAATTAAAACATAGACATTCGATGTATAGATAGATAGATAAATAAAAATGCATAGCAAGAGGAGGACGCAATAACTCCCTTGTGATTACTTTTCAATTAATATATGTTTATTACTTGGAATCGGAGTTTTCCAACAGGTGGTGCAGCGAAAGGTATCTCGTGAAACGCGATGTAACTGGACCCTAGAACACCTTGAACGGTGCATCCTCGGAGCTTGCCTTGCTTTACTGTGACTATCGGCTCGTCCATTGTTGGCAAAGTTCCAACCACCTTGATAAGTCTTCGCTGCTGTCTCGACAAACACTGCGCAGATATCGCTAGCCGCAACCGTAACGTAATCATGTACTTGATTTACCTCGAAAATTCCGATATGAAATCATGATGTCACAGTATGAGATAAAACGGTAAATGTCAGTTGCATACACATCATTAAGTTACCGCGATAAATTGTATCTGAATGCATTAAAAAATAATTTGATTGGTACTATTTTCACGGGAAGTATCGCTTTCGAACACACATGTTTTCAGGAAACATGGAAAACGACTTTTTCTACACATTTGGTATTTTAATTTCAAGGTAAATTAGTATGATAGAGGTTACAGAAACCAGTCCTTAACATTGACACACTGTATAATGTCACATACCGACTGAAATTCGAAAAAACAATGCACCGTCGAGATACGGTTTGTAACATGTTTTTCATCTTAGTTACGGTAGTGTTTCGAGATCGTCATGTCCTAAAATAGAATTAGAAATTTTTGTAAAAGTACTCAATAAATGATTGTGACAACAACGCTGACAGTTAATAATTTACATCTCAGTAACGGCGTGACCAATAATTGTTATTTTCTTTAAAATGATTTATAATTTCGTTTTTTATAGCATATTAAAGTTTCAACAAGTTCCTAAATTGCATTTTGATTTAGATTGAAAAAATTCACGTGAAAATCTGTATATCCATATGGGTCGGTGTTAAAATCACAAAATTTTAATATTATTTTTCATAAAACTGAGATGGTCCATTTAAATCGAAATAGGATTATATTAGTCATATTTAATCAAAGAACAATCAAGCGGGGTTTTGTTAAAATCGTCCATTAAGGTAGTATCCTGAATTAGGAGGTCTAAAAAAAGCGGCTTTCGTGAATTTTTTTAGGATGAAAAAAATTATTAATTCTATCGAATATTTTCTCCTATTTTCATACATATTTGAGTAGTTTGTACAAATTTGTTCAACAAGAAATATTCAAATTGAGTCGACTGTGACGCACATTTGTAGAGCACTTCACAATTAAAACCTCCTATCGGCGGGAAATATGTAGGTCGTAATTTTGGTTTGACACAAAAAAACCAAAAGAAATGTTCATTTTCATACATTTTTCTTCTACGTGAACTAAGAAAATTCATACAAAAAAAATTTTAAACAACTTTTTTATCAAGTTAAAGTGATTTTTTTCACCCAAAGAATTCGTTCTTTTTTTCAAACTTGCAGTAATTTCATATTTCACCATTTTTGCGGGTTTTTTTAAATTCACATAGAAGAAAAATGTATGAAAATGAAAATTTCTTTTGGTTTTTTCGTGTAAAACCAAAATTACGACCTGCATATTTCCCGCCGATAGGAGGTTTTAATTGTGAAGTGCTCTACAAATGTGCGTCACAGTCGACTCAATTTGAATATTTCTTGTTGAACAAATTTGTACAAACTACTCAAATATGTATGAAAATAGGAGAAAATGTTCGATAGAATTAATAATTTTTTTCATCCTACAAAAATTCACGAAAAACCGCTTTTTTTAGACCTCCTAATTCAGGATACCCCCTTAAATAAATACACGGAACAACTATTATAACGCAAGAAAATGTGTTGGAATTTCATGTGAAACAATCACGTGGAATTATTTGATTCAAATGAGTTACAATTAAGTAAAAAAAAAAGTGATGAAAAGCAAACATTAGTACTATGATGTCTCCATTTGTGAATTCGAATTCCAGAAAAGCATGTAATCGCTATTAAAACTATATTGGAATCTAGACGTAAGTTTTGCACGAAATAGAATAGAATGAAGTAAAAAATGCAGAACATAATATTACTATAGTATAGTTGCTGTCATCTTTATACAAGATAACTCTAATGGTATAGTAACTTTTCAGTTAAAAAGCAAACATTTTTGAAGAATTTGTTCCAAATAAACGATACGATCGATCCATCCGAGGTTTTTACCATTTATTCTGAGTATTTTCGGAATACAATAGATCATTTTTCTATGTCAACAAAATGAATAATGTCGATGATATATTTGGTTATAAAGAAAGGCAGTGGTTTGATAACGCGAATGCTAATGAAAAATTGGCTAGGGTTAAGAAAACGGGGTACCCTCCGATCGGGCTGATTTTTTTATCATAGATAGTCCTGGCGATTACAATGGTGATCATCTTAGCCCTTAACTCTGCTCCCCTCTCCCAACAGGGATCAAAATCTAAATGCTTCGAAAAGTGGTTTTGGTAAATTTTTACATTAAGGGAGGTATCTCTGATGACCTTGACCTTGACATATGTTTAAGATCACCCCACTGAAGTCCGAGGACTTGCCCCCGGTTAGAAGTTTGGGGGTGAAGCGCCTAACTATGCGTGCTGCAGTGCACCTCGCAGATGTTTAAATACGAGGGCGGATCAAATATAAGCGAGACTTTATTTTTAAAATACTTTTATTCAGTGTAATAAAATATCCAAGCACGTGTCACTTTTGAACATAATCTCCTGCTTTGGAAATGCATTTTTCCCAGCGGATTGGAAGGTTTTTAAGGGGGTATTATCGTCTAGAAACTTCAAAAATTCAATTATTTTTTTTGCATTTTCTTATCATTTGGAGTTTTGAGAAAGTGCCTCTAAAATATTAATTTGAAATTCGTAGAGCTGTCACAGTTACAGAGGCTTAAAGGCTGTTCACCAGTATTAGTGCTAAATGTATAGCAAACTTTAAACGCGTTTTTCTCGAAACGACACTTTTCAAGTCGGGCGCACGTTTTTCTCAAAAACTATTGGACCGACTGACTTCTGGTTTTACACACATTTCGAGGGGAGCATCGCCTATGGTCTGAACTACACCGAACCGTGTAGACCTATACCGATAGCTTGAATACTTTAGCCCTGCTCTCATATTTTAGTTGACAATTTTCCGGGAAAATTAAACCTTAATTTTCAAACAGCTGCGATTTCGATAAAAAATTTAGTACTTATTTAATTCTAGTTCAGTCGATAACTACATTCATATAGATTAAAAAAAAAATTTGTTTTTCTGTCTCAGACGACTAGAACCGCCTCAGCTTGTGCGCCCGATTGAACGAGCGTCTCACGCCACAACCTGAATAACAGCGCATAACTTGTATAGATTTCAATGAAGTATCACATACAAATTTGTGTTGTTAGTTGAAACGTGTTTTATTATGCATAAAAAACCCTGGTATTGTAGGTTTGATAGTTTTCGCAAAATTAATTCCTAAAAATTAGTGAAAAAACAAACTTCTAGACGATAATACTCCCTTAATCCCAGTATCGTAAAACGAAGAGTGCTGCGTTAAGAGCTAATTGCGCACAAAGGTCTCCACCGCCGAATCGTCTAGGAACCGTTGTCCTCCTAGTGCTTCTTTAAGTGCTCCAAAGAGATGGAAATCGCAGGGCGATAGGTCAGGGCTGTAGGGAGGATGGTCAAGTGGAGTCCATCTCATTTCCTCTAATGTTTTGCAAGTTAGCTGCAGTATGGGACGGAGCGTTGTCGTGGAAGAGAATGACGTCTCGAATCGGTTGGTCACGACTTTTGAAACGATAAGCAACCTTTACTCCCTTAAGGGGTTGGTCGCAGTCAGGAAGAGGAAAAACAACATTTTTTTGTGATTTTTTTTTGGTTATTAAATAATAATTCGCAGAAATAACAATTACGTATATTATAAAGCATGTTTTAAAGAACTAAAAAACAGTTTTTGTTTTAAGAAGCGTTTAATTTATATCGTCATAATAGCCGATGACGTAGACGATGATTTAAAAATATAGGTTTGCGGTGAGCAAGATTTCTCTACACTGGTTTACCTGAAAACAAAAACAAAGGTAGATTTCGAAAATAGATTAGTCTAGCGGGTCCCTGAACGAAGGATTTTGGAAAAAATTCATTTAAAACAAGATGGCGTACATTTGAAGGTGATTTTCAATTTTTTCACTAAAATTAAGCGATTCAATATAGGATAAAAAAAAAAGTATACAAGAGAATAAAAAATCCTTCGATCAGGGACCCGTTAGTCTAATATCTTTTCTAAATCCTACCTTTAGTTTTGTTTTCAGGTGCATCAGTTTGAAGAAATCTTGCTCACCGCAAACCAAGTGGCCACCCACGCCATCGCCTGTTATAACGAAATGAATTAACCTTTTTTTAAAACAAAAATTCTTTTATAGTTCTTTAAGACATACTTTGTAATATATTTACATTTTATTCCGTTTCCATTTTCCTGACTGCGACTAACCCCTTAAAAGCTCACAGCTCCCATAACTTATTCCAATCTGGGCTGTAATTTCAGAAAGTGTCAGACGTCGATCGCTTTCAAGAAGGATTCGAATCGTACGAATGTTCTTCTCCGTAATGCTGCTTCGAGGACGGCGATCATGTTCCACATTTTCAACTTGTTACGTCCTTACTTGAATTTCTTATCTCAGCCAAACACGCGAGTCCTTGATAGTGTTTGATCCCCAAACTGTACCATCAATTTTTGCAAAATTTCAACTAATTTGACGCCTTCATGGGTAAGAAATTTAATAATTATGCGTTGCGCAACTGAGACGTGCACTTGTTGCTCTAACATTGTGAATGTTACTGTCAAACTTGTCTGAACTCAATAATGCAATGCTCTCCCCACTCCTGACATCCTAAACAATACACTGTAGAAGCGGTCACCCGCTTCCTTTAAGTTTACGCAATCAGAAACAAAAGTCTCGTTTATATTTGATCGACCCTCGTACGAGGTTACTTTGAGGGATGTACAGGGTGTCCCAAAAATGTTGTAACACCTTGAAAGGGGTGGTTCGGGAGGTGATTTGAAGCAACTTTTTCCGTAGCAAAAATATTGTCCGAAGCTTCGTTGAGGAGATATTAACGGAAAACACTGACCAATCAGAGCGCGAGTATTCTGGTGGAGGGCCGCGGTAGCGTATGAGCGAAGCCGGCTAGCGCGTAGCCTACACTCCACCGGCATCCTCGCGCTCTGATTGGTCAGTGTTTTCTGTTAATATCTCCTCAACGAAACCTCGGACATTTTCGCTAAGGAAAAAGTTGTTTCAAATCACCTCCCGAACCACCTCTTTCAAGATGTTACAACATTTTTGCGACACCCTGTATATTGGTTTCAGGGAGGTCCAGGGGGCGTAGCCCCCCAGCATGCGTATAGTTTTCCGTAGAGGTTTTAGTGAGTCGAACCCCACACTTCGTCTGCATTTTGTTATACATTTTGTTATGCATTTTGTTATGCATTTTATTATGCATGTTGTATTGTATATAGCAACACTTTCGTACCGATTCAGTTTTTGGCCCATGGGGGGCGAGGGAGGAGTTAAGTGTCAAGATGACCACCATTGTAATCGCCAGGTCAAGGACTATCTATGATAAAAAAAATCAGCCCGATCGAAGAGTACCTCGTTTTCTTAATCTCAACCGAAATTTTTTTATTGTTGTCTAGAACGACTGAAATGTATTAGATAATATATTTATTATTTGTCTACGTAAAGTGACCTTCGCACCCTAACACATAGTCAGATAATGTCCACATTAAAAAAGAATATCTAGACGAAGGTTCCCCATAAAGATTATACTGATTAGACTGATTATACAACCTATTAACTAGAACCACGCTGATTCCGTTTGCCCCTTTAATCTAAATTATTCATCACACTTGCGTAACTCCCAAAAATTCCATATTCGTTAAAAATCGAGTAGGATCGTACTCTGTAGACTTCAAGCTATCAATATAGAGAGAAAGATGTCTTAAATTTTTTAACTGAAGAACAACTGCTCCCTTATCGCTAAACTAGTAGATATATGTGTGATTAATTTACTAGATATTGCGAACTTAAATTAGACGCGATACGCGAAATAACAGGAAACCGCAAAAGGAAATGAATTATCTAAAGTAAAAACATGTAATTTTCCCAGAGGAACTCGAACTCTGCAGTCCGAAATCACTTCCTCGTCGATAAAGTTATGGTAGCAATTGTCTTTACCAATATCTAAATCTATTTTTAGTTAATGTCGCTAAACGTTGGTGATTAGTTCTTTTACGTATAAACAAATTTTGACTTATCGAGACGTAAAGCCAATTACTAGAAAATGCATTTCCCTTTCCAAAATTTTTGATGAAAGGCAAATATTATAATCATATAATATGATGCATACAGAACAAAATAGGGAAGATTTAATCAATATCGCTTCAGTAAATCTTTAATTAACTCAAAACAAATAAAAAATCAATCAAACCGACAAATATTATTAAGATGTCTAATTGGATCTAGATACCTCATAAACTATGTAACGTATCGTCTAAAAATTTCACTACAACAGATTAAGTTAAGATTATGTTTATATAAGTAGGTAAGAGAATTAAACAGCATTTAGTAAATCGAAGAGTCTAGGGAAATAAATAATGCATTAGAAATACGTGGATTAGAAACATCAAAGTTATTGTATTTTTGGCAATTAGAAACTGTACGTTTCGTTTATTACATATTTATTTAAAGCATAGAATAAAAAGATTGAAATTATATTAATGTCCAAAAATATTTTCGCGACGGATTGTACACAGCAGAGTCAGTTTCAGACGTCAATGATCGGTCAAGGAATGTATACATCAGAATCAATTCAAATCAATTGCATGAAATTAACCTTTCAGGAGAAAGGTAAGTATAAACCTGCGATTCATGGACACGAAAACGGTATTGTTGGCATAGCTGAACATTGATCGCTAACGTAGAACAAAACGGTATCGCCATCTCGCAGTCGAAAGGCCGAACTAATTTTCAATTTATATGTATATACATGACACTTATCTTGTTAACAAATTAAATAATGAGTGTAGAAAATAATAAAATGGTTAGCGCATGCGTGATTACGCTAATAAATAATTTTTAAAAATATTTAATTTAATATTATTTTTTAGTCCTAGTTGTCGAATAAGTTTAGAAGTTTGTCGAATAATAGATCCAGTTTCTCAACGCTAGATGGCGCCACAACTGGAAAAATCTAGTGAGACAATTAAATGCAAAAAACATTCCTTAAACTCAATTTAATAATGACTTTAAATTCTACGATGTTTTTAGTATAGTTAAACTGTCATTATTTATTGTATTAAAGCTGTTTTCGTGAATATTAAATATTAAAAGAAACTACGAAGCGGTAGCGCCATCTCGCAGTAAACTGTCCGTTTGTCAAGAAATAGTTCCTTCTCCTCACCGCTAGATAGTGCTACTATATGAAGAAAAAAATTAAAAATTAAAAAACCTTATCCTAGTTTAATTTTAATATGCTTTAAAGCTCTGTTATACTAGTAGTATAGTTGAATTCTTATTATTTAATTCACTACAACAATTTATTTAAATAAACTGTAGTGTCGTATTTAAACCTTAGTGGCGCCATCTAACGATGAGGAGAGGGAACTATTTCTTGAGAAACTTGGGCAGTTTATTGCGAAATGGCGCCACCATTTCGTAGTTTTTTAATATTTAATATTTACGAAAACAGCTTTAATACAATAAATAATGACAGTTTAGCTATACTAAAAGCATCGTAGTATTTAAAGTTATTAGTAAATTGAGTTTAAATAACGTTTTTTTGCATTTAACATTTTCACCAGACTTTTCATGTTGTGGCGCCATCTAGCGGTGAAAAGGTGGAACTATTTCTCGACAAACTTGGGCGGATTGCCACGGATAACGCCACTAGCGCCAAAATTATTTATTAGCGTAATCAGCATGCGCTAACCATTTTATTATTTTCTACACTCATTATTTAATTAATCATAAGGAAAATGAGATATTAAGGAGCTAATAAGTGTCATATATATACATATAAATTGAAAATTAGTTCGACCTTTCGACCGCGAAATGGCGATACCGTTTTCGTGTCTATCGCAGGTTTATACTTACCAGTGAGTTACATTTGGTCTCTATGTTGCAAGCAGACTTAGCATGTGCAGACTTTGGTAGCAGATAAGTGTGCAGATAATTGTATCACGGTAAACGTGCAAATAACTTCACTTCGTACATTTACAATTAAATATAAATTATTGTATTACAGTTGAATGTATTATAAACTGTATTATTTACCCACGCTTAGATGAATGAAGAATGAAAGTGTTGTAACGACCGAATGTATTGAAGTACTGAGCCGGTGCAGTTACTCTCAAATACAGTTAAGTTTCGATTGTATTCGTTCTTGTTTTCGACTGTACAACTATGTACTTGTACAACTATAGTAGATATATCTATCACAGAATAAAAACATTACGTAAGCTTTCCGTAAATCTATGAGTCAATTGTGCAAATAAATCTCAAACAGAAAGTATAACAATATCTATAAACAGCAAATACGATTCATAGTTTCACTAATAAGTTAATCAAATTTTAACCACAGAAAGTAATTAGCTAATTATTCTACAGCGGAAAAGTTACTCGCGCATATCAATAACGCCTCTACATTATTGTGTTGTTAAAAAATTGTAATCTTTGTAATTTTTATAGCAATATTTTGCATTGCATATTTTCATTCATATACCAACTTATTCACCCCGATGAAAATATTAGTTATTGTGTGCTGATTTATGCATCTACAGAAAGCACCCTCGTTATTTCTATGATTCATACAGGGTATCCCAAAAATGTTGTAACAGCTTGAAAGGGGTGGTTCAGGAGGTGATTTCAAATAACTTTTTCCTTAGCGAAAATGTTGTCCGAGGTTTCGTTAAGGAGATATTAAGTGAAAACCCCGCCCAATCAGAGCGCGAGTATGCCGGTTGAGCGTAGGCTATGCGATACGCGATAGGCGGCCGCGCTCATACACTACCACGGCCGCTCAAACGGTATACGCGCGCTTTGATTGGTCGGGGTTTTTTGTTAATATCTGCTTAACGAAGTCTCGGACAACATTTTCCCTAAGGGAAAAGTTGTTTCAAACCACCTCTCGAACCACCCCTCCAAGGTATTACAACATTTTTGGAACATCCTGTATAGTGATCCAATTGGTGGCGAATAGACCCCTGCGCATCTACCTTACGCACACGCGAAGCTTACGGTTGACGACGGTTTCTTCTTTAACAGCGCTGTGACTTCACGATAAATTTTGTGAATTATTTTCAGGATTATTTAAAAAATAATTTATTTTTAAAATTATCTCTTTTCATAAATATTCAATATTTTTATTTAGGGCATTGGTAAGATTATTACTTATCTATATAAACGGAAATTAATCACTTTAAAATTATATATATGCTAAAACGCAATTCATTTTAAGAATGAAGGCATTTATTAAATAAGTAATACATTAAAAATAATACACAAAAAATATAGTTCTATAGTTTTAAAACTCAGATGATCAATACAATGAAAGTTGTTTTATTTATTCGCGTTTTTCGGCAGTAAACATTTGTTCCACATTTCCCTTGAATTATAAAACGTCTTTCCCAGAAGCCACGTTCTCTATTTTGGAAAACGCTGCTGCATATATTGCACCCTCCATACACCCTATACAGAGGATGTGTTCTCGACAGGACCACTTCCAGAAAGACATGTACTAAGAAAAATTGGTTTCAAGGATGATGCGTCACACTAGATCATGATACAATGAATGCAATATTAAATATATATTTATAACGTTCAATAAATGACAATATGAAAAACAAAATTCCAGCTAGAAAAATTTGTATGTTTAAAAAAAAAGAATGTTAATATTCATTAGACAACGTAGATATAATCAGAATAAATACATACACATTATAAATTATGTGTAACAACAATCTTGTCACTGTATATAAATACAATATTGTGGAAATTTTTGGAGGCACATTGTTTCATGAAATATTATCGTATAAAAAATATAATTCAGTCATTTTAATAGAGGCACTGTGTTGAACATTTTTAACGTTTTTGTAAGTTCTGTATAGTTAGGTCCATCATGTTTCCTTAGGAATGACGTATTTCTTTCGATGATTTTGGAAATTATAAAAAGCAAATGAGATATTGTACCACAAGCTAACGTTTCATTTTGTCGAGTATTGGAACAACCATATCGAAAGATGGACGCTTTCCTGGATCTTCATTCATACAAATTCGAATAAGTTTAGCAAGGTGCTGTGAGATTCCCGGTGGTATACTAACGCGCAGGTCTTCAAGTGCAATCTACAATAGATGTGAAAGTACCCGATTAAACAATCTATGAATTTGCATTAATTAAATTTACGATAAAGAAATATAAACTGACCTTCATGCCACATTCCATTGGCGAAAGATCTGCAAATGGAACTTCTCTAGTTGCAAGTTCCCATAACAAGACTGCAAAACTCCACATATCACTGGCTTCTAGATTTATGTCAGCTGGACGTTTACTCAAGGCTTCTGGTGACATCCATGCTGGTTCATAAATTCGGCCAACCTCTTGAAAGGAAAATTTCGAGTCCGCCATGTTCACACGAGCTGTTAGATCTTCGTCAATCATAATGTGTTTGCTATTCAAGTGAAATCTACATCTGTTCTGCCTTTCGAGTCCATGAAGAAATGCCATTGCTCTTGCAACGTCGAGCGCCAATCTCAGTGCTCGCGCCGTATCAACAACTACACCTGTACCTCCATGTAAAAGTCGGTGCAAACTACCACGAGCCATATACTGTGAAACGGTTGCTAACTGTGGTGGTTGATTAACGCAACCAAGAACAGGTAGAACATTGGGATGTGAGAAAATTCTTAGTTTCGGGAATTCTTCGTTGAAATCTCTCGAAATGCGGGCCGTACACTCGCGTATATTTAAAATTTTAGCCACTATATCGTTATTCTGCCAACGTCCTCGCCAAGTATCACCACTCGGTGTACTTGCTAAATGAGTATGTAATGACAAGTCTGCCATATTAATTCCTTTATGCCGCGACAGTGTTGCATCTCCTATAAAGAATAACACAAGTATTTCTAACTATTGTATGGACCAGCATTTACTATCATAACTAATACAATGTTACTTACGACTTCTGGTTTTTAAACCTAACCAGCTTTGATCTTTAAACTGAATCTTCTTCAAATCCTGCCCGTATTCTACAGCCAAATCTAATAAAACAAAATTGAATGATACAATAGAGTGCAATAGCCCATGTATAATATGAATGTATTCTTTATTAAACAAGTACCATGTAATCTCTTAGCAAGAAGACCTCTTGCCTTATCCAAAGGTGTATCACCATCCTTGTTTGCAATGGATACGAGAGCACCAGCAGCTACCAATTCTTCAGCAACTGCTTGGTCACCCCAAAAACATGCATAATGAAGGGCAGTGTTTCCATGCTCATTTGTAACGTTAACATCAGCACGATTTCTTAGTAACTATAAATTTAAGTATAATTAAAGCCTGTATTGGCATAGAAATACTTATTTTATAACATTGAATAACATTTAACTCTATTAAATAAATTTGCTTTACTAGTTGAACTATTTCCTTGTGGCCATGAGCAGAAGCAAGATGAAGTGGAGTGTCATCTCCTCTATTGGTAGCATTAATTCTTGCTCCTCTACTAACTAGCAACTCTGCCAATTTCAAGTGGCCCTCTTTACAGCACCAGTGGAGTGGACTGAATCCATGATCATCTCTATACATAGAATATGAAATCATAAGTGAAATAAAATTTAGGTCAAAGTTAATCATAATAAATGAAACAGTGAGATACAGTAAAGGAACCATATTATCTTGTGTAAAAAAGAAAAAAAGAATGATTTCAAATTCTTTTGTTTACAATTGTGTAGATGATAAACGTAGAAAATATTCGAACATAAATGACAATTCAAATTGGCCGGGAGAGCGTTATGAAAATAGAAAAAAAGCGAAGGATTAATGACTAAAAGGAAAGATTAAACGAATTGAAAAGTCAAAAGATTAAGCGGTTCCATTCCAAAAAAGGAGTTTTCCTGTATTTACCCTTGATTCATGTCATGTTCAGTGTCATCCAGCCAAACACGCACTTGCATGGCATTTCCTTCGCGACACCATTGGAAAATATCTTCCATTTTCTCGAAGTTATCAAATAAAATAAGAAAGACGTATTAATACTCCAATGGGGGAGTGGCAGTGCTTCGTGCTCCACAACCAATGTTGCCGATCACAACGCTATGCTCGTCATATACTAAATATAACCATATTTCCGCAAGAGCGACACTGACACAAAAACTGAGTAACTTCTTTATACTTCACATACTGATTGATTGTGATGTTTATATGAAGATTTTCTCTGACCAGACATCACAATGTAAAAACGAATCGGTGTAATCCTGTACAATGGCTAATATAATACTGCGATCATAATTGAATGCACTTTAATGTGTGCACGATTATACATGTGACCATATATGACGCGTGAATCGTGATGAAGACTACTTCAACCAGTTACTTCATACTCCCCACGAACTCACGTAAAAACTGAATGCGAAAACAGCAAGAATAGTGGGATCACCGACCTATTTTTGGTTAGCGGTCAGTTTGTAGGTAGCGTTAGCAGACGTTTAATGTAGGGATCTACATATCTGAGAAGCTAGATGTTTGGATAGTATGTGTCGCTACCGAATGGCGCTGCACGTCAGGTTTTAATAGATGGGTGAGTTTGCCTGTGTATACTGACTATGGACCTAAGAATATATCCTTCATTGGGCTTTATCCTAAGGATAATTGTATTCTATTTATATATCCTGCCAGCGCTAATATTTGCAAAATTATAAAAACATTCTGGTCTTCTTCTTTATTTAAAAACGATGACGTTCTACGTGCTCCGGTCCACCGTACCTGGTTTCTTGAAACTCTTGAAAAGGTACCCTAGTAGCACCCTAGTAGCCAATTATTGTTGGGATTTTGGTGGGCCATTGACGTGATATCGGTTGGCCAACGGTTAGGATTGTCGCCCTTTTCTTCAACTGAGCCAACGATCACACCCAATGTAGGCCCCACGTTACTTTCAATATAAAGGGCCAACTCTTAACTAGGTACAATAAACCAACAATAGACAGACAATTGGCTCTACTATACTTCAATAAAACAGCTTTCAGAATGTTTTTTGGAGATTATTTCTTTTACATATGAGATTTATACCTTAATTGAATAATAAAATTGAAATAAAAACCAACTTGTATATTTGAAAAATATTTTATTTGAAATTTTGTAATGTTAGTCTTTTATTCAACTTTTGGATGTGTAACGTTCATTAACGGGCATTATTCCCCCTTGTAAAGCTTTATTAAATTTTGCCATTAATTTATATGGAGGCCACATGCATTCTTTTTTTAAAGACGTAAGCCACTAAGCCACTAAGCCACTAAGGATTGTACAACACCAACACTTCCATTGTCACCATCTTGAATTGCTTCAAATACAATTACTTTGTACATTATGCTACTAGGGCATTTATGATTGGCCAACGGTTTCCAATAGTTGGGATCAGTTGAGATATAGTTAGTGCTTTTGCCTACAAATGCCCAAATAAGGGCCTACGTTAAAAGGATTATGACAATTTTCCTACACATACCCAATGGTGGGCTAACAATTACTATAATTGGTTAATTAACAAGAAACTTGCAACAATAATACTACGTCGAACCAACCAAAGCACGCCAACGCTCAAACGTTGTTCTTAGACGTTGTGGAAATCTTGTTACAAACAAGAACCTGTTGTTATATTCTAAAATGAGTTCTTTCTATTCTTATTTATGAATAATACTCGCGGTTTTTTATCGTTGATCCATAGTTGGCCCACTGAAGTTTTATTATGTACAGTATATTGAACTTTATTAATTGATTATTCATCAAATTTGTCTACTTAATTTCAGAAAGCAAAAATGAAAACAAATGAAAAGCTTTGTTGCCGGCACAACTACTGGGCGAGTCTTTCGACTCTTGTTTCTTTTAATTTTTTGAATCGATGTGATTCTTGGCGGGCACCGTTGTCACCAGACAGTTAATTTTTGTTATCCATTACCTTATTTTATGTTACGCATTGACATTTACAATAAAGCACAAATAATGATTGAAAATGACGTGCGTGAAGCCAGTAGAAGCCAGCGAATTACGAATATAATTCGGCAACGCGAGTCTTTTATTTTTCGAGTTAAAGGTGAAACGACTGTTATATGTATATTATGTGCAGAATCTGCACTGCAGATGCATGGCGTCTTGCAGTCCGTTTGGTGATCCGTTCTAATGTAAAGCAGATAAGTAGTAATTTAATATGAAAAGTGAAAGATCCGTTCGTACAACAGTAATGCGTATTGTTTTATTGCGTTCTATTTAATACATATATTGTTAGTTCATGTGAATTTTTGTTCCTAACGACGACGGTTATAAAACAAAACACTGATCGACGAAGGCGACGGTAGGAAGCGACGAGGCACTGATGCAGTTGAAGGCGTGCATTTATCATGATTAGACGCTCTTCGTATATAATATTTTTTCTATTTTATTTTTACATAATGTAGAAAGTAATTGAATTTGAAGCAATTCAAGATGGTGACAATGGAAGTGTTGGTGTTGTACGATCGGAATGGCTTACGTCTTTAAAAAAAGAATGCATGTGGCCTCCATATAAATTAATGGCAAAATTTAATAAAGCTTTACAAGAGGGGATAATGCCCGATAATGAACGGTACACATCCAAAAGTTGAATAAAAAACTAACATTACAAAATTTCAAATATACAAATTGGTTTTTATTTCAATTTTATTATTCAATTAAGGTATAAATCTTATATGTAACAGAAATAATCTCCAAAAAACATTCTGAAAGCTGCTTTATTGAAGTGTAGTAGAGCCAATTGTCTGCCTATTGTTGGTTTATTGTATCGAGATCGTTGGCTCAGTTGAAGAAAAGGGCGACAATCCTAACCGTTGGCCAACCGATATCACGTCAATGGCCCATCAAAATGCCAACAATAATTGCTACTAGGGTATATCTGTTCTTATTTACTAGGAGTCCACGTAGAGCAGCCCCCGAATAATAGTAGCCATTTTTATACTCTGTTCTCCAAGCAAGTTGTCCGCGATTGGCTGGAAGTTCTATGATGGTGGAGAACTTCATCGAGAAACGAATAGCTGGATGGGTATATACATACACGGTTTATGGCGGTTAGATTGGAGGGAATACATAGAGTATTGTCTGCGCTATATACCTATGTCTTCGGAGAAAGTTTTCCACCACTATAGAACTTCCAGCTAATCAGAGACAAACTTGCTTGGGGAACAGGCTATAAATATGGCTACTATTATTCGGAGGCGTTACTCTACACCCCCCCCCTCCCCCCCTCAATGAGAGTAGAAGCATCACCAGAATAAAGAAGTTTTGAAATAAAGAAGAAGATCAGAGTATTGCAACATCGTTTGATTAAGAGAAATGAAGATATTTTGTAAGAAGAAGCATAGAAGAAACAGCGAAAAAGCACAAGAACATTCAATCGAAGTATCGAAGTTGCGAACGCCAATTTAAGTAAATACCATTTTGTCTACTGCTGCTGCTGTTTAATGAACAAAGGTTAATATCTTTACATATTAAAGATTGATCTTCTATGTGACAACAGAAAAGTGTGATAAATCATTGAGAAACTAAACGTTGATCTAATATCTATGTTTCTTTTGTTTCATAATCGTAGATTTCTACCTCTGACAGTGAGAATCGATGATTTGAAAGCGAAAAGTTTTGCGCCAAGCAGCACCAGCGTTACCACCACCCGCCGCCAGCGTCACCCCACCTACCGATAACTGCGCGCGCCGCTACGGGCCGAACTCACGGGTCCATCGAAGGGTCTGAAGTCTGAGGGGGGATCATTCGTTCCGTGGACGCTGGCGCGACAAGACGTTGTGGGTGGTTAACGACTATATACCTAGATATTCATCTCTTACCTGTTGCTAATCCCCATTTCTATTTTGGTTTACTTTCAATTCGTGCTTTTATCTAGTACCGAGATACTCTTCCAATTCTAAAATCTATCGATAGTGCGAGATAAATTCGATCGGTTTCGTTCTCTTTCTTTTTCTCTCGGTGTCAATTACTTCCCTAAATTAATTTCAAATCCTTTGAGAATCATGTCGAGAACGAGTATCATTTTATTATAATATAGTTGTGTTTAAATCAATACATATATCTTAAAGCAGTCGTTTTTCCCTGTTACAGATCACTGATTAACATCCGAACTGAAGTGAGACGACAACGACGAGAGCGCTGTAGACGATTGCCTCGAGTTTGAACAGAATTTCACAGAACGCGGTAAAGTTGGTAACTAATTGAAACGGAAAGGTGATATATTTCTTTATATGTTTGCTGATTTTTGTATAAATTTTTGTTGATCGTAAGCGTATAACGTGATTTCCTAAAGAATTAATGCCAAGATAAAATGAACAGAATTAATAGAAACTTTCTTTCATTTGAAATTTGCCAACAACTCAAAATGACGGTATGTTGGTATAAGTCGATCGCGATTGAATATTTTCGCGCATCATGTTGTACGATATATTTGATTTTCTAGCAAATCTATCTTTACGAAGCGGATGAAATTGCGTTTGCGTTCGATTTTCGGTCGCAAACTCAAATTCACGTAGAAACTATTCAATTTTACATGACTATATATATGCTACCAAAGCATAAATGCATAGTTTATACATTTTGAAGTTGGAACGAGTGTTCTAATATTTATGGAAATCATTTTACAATACACTGCGATAAATAGTTAATAAAATTACAATAATCTAATAACGAATGTTCTCAATATAATATTTCTTGTTAGATTCAACCGTAATATTTTAAAATTGAGGTTGGACGATAATCACGTTCGCCAAAGACGTTCAACGTAGGATAGGGTCTTCTTGTACTTCGCATTTCCTATAATAATATATTAATTCTTATATACATTCTTATATTTCTTAAATGAATTTAGTCTTGAAATGCTTTTGTTTATTTGCTGACAGTATTAAATTAAATTTCGATAATTACTATATAATTCAATATATATTATTGAAATATTTGAAATATTGTATAAAGTCCTCGTTTAAAATTTTCCCATACATACGTACAAGAAGGACGATTTGCGATTGGTCGATTCTTGTGTAAAAGTAAATTGATTCGTGTTCTTTCCTATTTAAGAAATATACTTTTACAAGAGAATCACCCGATAGGAGATAAATATGCATCTTAAAATTTCAAAATAATTTATATTACACTTTCCAACAAATTTAAACTTTTTTTTAAATTCCGCGATATCCACTAGGTGATTCTTATAGGATTCCTCGTCCTAAATACGAATCTGAAAGTGAAATTGCTCCATCACCCCTAGTTTTCGAGAAATTCGCGATTTTGTAAATACGGTCGATTTTGAGAGAAAACGTAATACTACTGGAAAACTACGAACGCTAGAAAGTTCTATTTAGTCTTAAAAGATAGAGGAGTGTTTTCTAAATATGAAGACATATTCCTTTAGAATTATCTGCTCTTTTGAATGCCTGTAAATGAACACCGAAGTTCAAAAAGTTGGTGACGCGAGTACTTTTTACGAAATACTTTTGTATTTTTATGAAAAGTTATTCGTCTAGGTTGAATTTACTATGCATTATAGGATTCTGCAAATATTTCTGAAGAGAAAACCACCCGCGGCAAATGTTGGAAAGTTTTCTAGTTCGTACAGATCCAGAAAATATTAATTTAGAACGCACGAATTCTGTTTGCCGGCGCGCAGGCTTCGCTCGCTTTATATCGGTGAATCAGGGCCGTCGTCATGCGTTCTGCACAATCGTCGCCACGTGCTTGAATAATAACCATCAAATTCTCGTAACTTCGTTAAAATTCGCCCCACATTTCAGAGTTTCAAAGACATACTTGTTTGGCGGGCACTCTTCGAGAAAAACTTCCTTGGAGTCTCAGCTTTTGAACGGTATTGTCAACAAAAAATTGTGTGGTGGTATTTTAGGGAGAAAATGACGTTTAAATGCAGAAAAGCGTGGGTTTTTAGCTGAAAATCGATATTTTTCAACAAAAATCGACTTATCACTTTAAAATTAACGTGACATCGGGTTTGATGTATTTTTTAGTCACACTCCCGAGCCTCCCCAATTAGGAAAAAAACTGATTTTTTGGCACCTCAAGCCTCTCCCAGTCGTGTGTAGAGTCTGATTGCGAGGTGAATAATAATTGTTTTTGAACATGTATCCATAGAGTTTTCGTTTTTAGAGACTATTTAATCAAAATCAACCTCGGTGTACCGATAAATGATATGGAGATTGGAACACGATCGATTTCACACAGCAAAAAATTAATGTTTTCGGTGCAGGAGAACCGATAAGTTTTGATTTAGGAGGCGGGCATTTTGAACGCTTTTCTGCATTTAAACGTCATTTTCGCCCTAAAATACCATCGTATAATTTTTTTTGACAATACCATTCAAAAGCTGAGACTTCGAGGAAGTTTTTCCCGAAGAGTGCCCGCCAAATATTTGAAACCGAAAAACGAATACAGAAAAAGTTAAATTTTTAAAAATGTTCGCAATGTAAAGTTTGATCTAATTTTTCACTTGTTAAATCTACGTAATAATTTTTGGTTTGGCATCAGGGAGATGGGAAATTTAACGCTCTTTCGAATGGTTTACTGATTTTTAAGTTTCCACTGTAACTTAGTGGAGTTATGGCCGTTTAAACAGTGTCAAGTTAAAAAGACAGAAAAAATATTAAAAGTGAAAAGACTCGAGAATAATGCAACACAAAGAAAATGTCTAAGAGTAATTTTTTGTTGGAAATTTGTTGTAGAATTGACACCCTCCGTATGTCCGAACTTATGCATAGACACCCTGTATACAATAAAAGTAGCTTGCCAATCTTGTATAACAGAATGGAGATCATAAATTGATATAAACCTGTATAAAATTCTCAATGATTGCATCACTTTAAAGTATCGCATATAAATATTTATATATAATATTTAAATATACGCAATGATCGCTAGCCTTTGTCAGTCGATTTCAGGAACTGGTACGTACCTTTAAAGTGTGAATGTTGTGTATGGTACCCTCGGGTGTCGGAGGTGTCCCGGGACATCTCTCTCGTTTAGGTCGCGCCCGAGAGCCTTGATTGATGATGTGATTGTTTTGCGATTTTTAAATATAGGGCTAGGTAGGTAGGTAACTTACCTTCTGGTGTGTATGTTAAATCAAAGTAGGTAGGGTCTAGGGCAGATCTCGTCACTTTAGTTTGGGTAGGTCGTGCGCGTACGTGATGGGTCTGCACCTGTAGGTGGATTTGAGGAGTCGTTGCGATGACAATGCAAACGGAGCTTCTGTCCGTTTGTTTCGGAATCTGCTCTCGATTCTTCAGGTCTCGACTCTCTGAGTCGTTGCTTCGCTGTCGCGGTCGTGATCAGTAGGCTCCTTCGAAACGCTCGTTCCCTCGAGGTTCTAGACGTGTGGTTCATCGAATTGTTGAACGTCCACGTATCGCACGGAATCTCGAATCTAGATATAAGTTTCAGGTGGGACAATGCCGTCCGAAGAAAGAAGAGAGGCCCTGACAAATTGTCGCAAGAAAGGGTTGCAACGAATGGCTCTCCATCTTCGAATTCGAAGATGGGGAGTCATTATTACTATGTTGTCACTGATCTCGCCTGTAGTTGTAGTAGTTTGTTTATTTCGATGGGTCATGCACCCCAACGTGGGATATCATTGTGTCAATTGGGCAATTCGCGTTTTGTTTTAGTGTTGGGATATGAAAACATGAATCGCGTTCGTTGGTTAGGATTGTTTTAATTGCTTCGAGTCTTTCGCGTTTTCTTTCAGAGTAGTTCTGCGAAACGAATGGATACCAACCGCGATTGCTATTAGTATTGCGTGCAAATGAATATCGATGGCGTCCGATTGAAATCATGTTTAGAGTCTTGCTTTTCAATAGAATTTTTCGTGTTTTATTTCAGGGTAGTATTGCGTAATAAGGATCAACTGCGAGTGCTATTAGAGTTGCGTATAATGAATATCGCGTCCGTTTGAAAGTAGTATTTAGAGTCAACTTAGCTTTTGATTAGTATCTTTCGCGTTTTCTTACAGGGTAGAGTTGCGTACAGAAACCAGCCGCGAGTGTCATTAATGTTGCGAATAAATGAATCGCGACCGATTTGTTGTAAATTCACGCGTTTTGAATTAGTATTTCGAAATATATAAAGCCCAAAATATGACACCGATACGACAGCTGACATAGCTGTGCATGCTGAGATACTCCGCAGCCTGAGATGGCTGAACTGGATTTTTAATTAGGGATCTGTATCACTTGGTGCACGCGATTTGTTCTTGTTATACTTAATAGATTAGTATTCCGAATGATGATCCACCTCGCGATTGCTTTTGATTAGTACTTTTCGCGTTTTCTTTCAGGGTAGTGTTGCGAATAACCATGAATCGCGTTTGTTATTAGGGTTGCGACTGATAAATCGCGTTCGATTTGAAATAATTTACATATTTTCAGGTAGTATTTTTCGCGTTTTCTTTCAGGCTAATGTTGCGAATAACCATGAATCGCGTTTGCTATTAGTGTTGCGTTTGATAAATCGCGTCCGTTAGGAGGTAACTTCATATTTTTAGTTAGGGCAACAACAGAAGAAGTCCTACAAACTTTTTTTATATTTGAAGAGTAGAGAGTAATGCATGTTTATATAAATTAAACTTCGTTAAATTTTGTTTAATATGTTTCAGTTTATGCTTCAGAAATTCTTCGTAGGATCATTAATTACAACAAAGAAAATCCACGTATATTCTTGCATTTTCTGCAGGCAGGATGTGTAAATATAATTAGATTTATTGTTCGTTAGGCGCTTTATGTTTTAGAAAATCTTCGTGATTGCAATCTTCATTGCTTGCAACAAGGAAGAAAGAAACACGTATATTCTTGTATTTCTTCAAATATTAGCGCAGGCAGGATGTGTGAATACAGTTATATTTATAACATAGTACTAAGAAAAGCGTAATAAGGAATAAGAAAAAGAGTGCTCGACTTGATAGGAATAATGAATATTTAACAATAAGAGAAAGAAACAAAAGACTAATTACATTGATCAATAGATTTTTCCCTTCTCCCTTTCCTGTCAAAGATGTACTACATTAGTCTCTAGTATGTAGTGACACGCTTCTCCTCTTCTAACTTTACTGTCAAAGTTGTAGGGCGTTCTGTAATATCTATTCATTTACCTTGGTAGTTTTGGTGTTAAGTAGATTTGTTTTCTTGTAATTTTGATTAGCGAATGCTAGGGGGAATACAAAATCTAGATAAAGAAGGGCGGCTAGGATGTGGCTGGCTAGCTAATTAACTGATTAGCTGACTGGTTTTGTCCTGGTCACCCTGTGGGTCTCTATATACAGCAACCTCCACGTGGTGAGACCTGGACACCCGATATTATTTGAAGTATGTAATTGCTAATTGCATCTCCAGTAATGGTCAGATGATATTATCAATTGCATACAAACTAATATCAGCTAATGGCTGTAAGATTTCTCGTTTATAAATAAATGAAAATATGAAGACTTAGAATCAGAATTAACGCATATTACTGTAATTATTATCATAAAAGTCTAAAATATATAAAACATAATGAACAGTTTGTCATATAAAAATCCTATACGTTTCTATTCTTAAATATATTTTTATTTTGAATCATATTTATATTATTCAGAATCTAAACCAGGAAGAGTGTAGACGCAGTTCAAAAGATTTTCGTCGTTTCAAAAAATATAATTTTTGAAATGACAGAAATCATTCAAACTGTGTCTGCTCTTTCTCTGATATACTTTCTTTAAAGTCATTTAAATGCAATGAAGGACTAGAGCCACCTACCATTCTCTGAAGAACTACATATAAATGTCAATTCAAGGTTTACATCTGAGCTTTGATCTCCTGCTTATTTTCTATTGGATCCAGGTAAAAGTGCTCTGTGGTTAAAACATTTTAAAGGCCGCAAATGATACAGTTACAGATAAAACATACATTTACCTTGACATAAATATATTTTGAAATATTCTTCAAGGAATCAATCTTATGCAAATATACTTTCCTTTTGTAACAAAACAGAATTTTTTCATCTTGGATAATGAGAATGTTTGCCTACAAAAAATATATATATTATTTGAAATCAACTGGAATATGTATTGTTGTGATGGGGTTAGTTATTAAATTTATAATTCAGTTTGAAAAGTCTTTGATTTACTTGAAATAATAACCTTTATTTTGTATATAGAGGTTGTTGGTTTATGTACCAGTTACGACAAACATCAAAAATTTTACGTTCTGGAATACCTCCTAACGTCTTGAATTTAGAACAATCCCATGCACAATATATTTATATTGATAATCCCAGATATAAAGGTATAAATTTTTGAAACGTAACATTTCATTAGCATTGAGGTTATAATTTCTTTAATGCTGTCGATTATTGCAATTTCAGATGTATTCATGTTCAGAACAAATAATTTACAATCATCTATAGTAGAGCAATCGTCTTCTTTCAGTCATACTATAATGAAATGGTGGAAATCAGTAAATCGTCATGTGGCATACAAATTATTATATATGGCACAACATGGTGATAAAATAGAACATCTGAAATCTATCTACATGCTAAATTCCTTAAAATATTTAAAAGGTATTTTGTCATTAATATGCAATGGTCTGTAACTATGCAAGCATTTTTTAATTCAAATGTAAATATTACAGATTGGCATTATAGGCACATTGCTCAAATGTTAGATGCAAGAACAGCAGTGTCCTTAGCAAGAATGCCAAATGTTGATTTAAGGTATTTTTTAAGGCCACCATATCATCACATAGAGCATAAATTATATGTATGTACAATAGAATTTTACAATATATTTACACATATTTATGGAAAGTGTACACAATGAAATATTATATTTTTTTTTAGGATGTAATAGAAAAAATACATATTTTGCTGCTCTATTTGAATAAATTATCTGAAAATACACATCCCTGTTTGATCCAGTTTCTTAATAAAAAATTTAGAGATTCGCATCGTGTAAGTATATAATATTGTTTAAAAACCTTAAAGTTCTTCTGTAAAAACTATTTTGTGTGAACTTTAATTATCTGTAAAGTATAAAACAAACAGGATGGTTTGATATTTGATCACGATCTAACAAGCATAGGATTGGCTACTGCTCCAGCCATAATATGGGATGAAGATTTATTGCAGAGTTGTGTTCAAACATTATGTCATCATTCTTCTCTTGATCAGTATAGTAAAGGTAAACTAATCATATAAGAAATCTGTTTCTGTTTCTAATTTTCATATATTTTCTTTTTATATTTAGATATTGTAGATGCTGGAGGTCTCCCAATACTAATGATGATAAAGAAAATTTTTAAAGATAATATAAACATGTGTATATTACTTGCAAAAATAATTTCTAATATTTCGCTTCATTCAGAGTATTTACAAGAGATATTTCAAGCAGGTAAATAAATTGTCATTTTGTTATTCTTGAACTATTATATATTACTGTAACATCATTGTTTACTGCAAGGATGGATTGGCACATTAGTAGAGTGGTCTCTCAGTTCTGACATAAGATTATCAGCACCTGCAAGTCGTGCATTAGCAAATTTAGATATGGACGAAAATGAACGTATTAGATATCCAAGGCGTATTTATCTTCTCCACCCTCTACATAAAACTAAAACAAATACAAAGTTAGACGTTGTTTTTCTACATGGACTTCTTGGTGGTGTATTTATAACATGGAGGCAGAGAGATGAAGATATATCTGGAAATGGGGTTGTAGGTTTGTTAGTATTACAATTAATAAAATTTATTGTTCCTTATGTGAATTTGATTAACTGCTTTACAGCGTTTAAATTGAATAAGTATGAAATACGAGATACCTGTGTTAATATCGTTTCTCACTGTCTTAGTTAAATTTATAAATAATTTTAACCACAATGTTTTTTATAGATCCTTATACAATCGACAATAAAAATGATATTGTTTCGACCATGATAGGCGAGCATCCACAGGAGTTTCTGAAAGATTTAGCTTATGACTTGAAGAAGCGTGAATGGGATAGATTAGGACATGATTTTGAAATAATCTTAGATGATTGTCCTCAAAATACTAATCAAATAGCATGTGGACCATATTTTTGTAGCGGGTAAAACGTTGTTACATATATTTTATTTGTAAAAACATACGTATACTTAAAAATTTGATATTTTAGGAATGATACTTGTGTAAAGAATAGGGATCGCGATAGAAAGCATAGAACGCAGTGTTGGCCTAAAGATTGGTTACCCGAAGATGTACCATCTATTCGAGTTATTGGAGTAAATTATGACACAAATTTGTCATTATGGACTCCTTTGTGTCCAATAGAAAGTAGAATGTAAAAACCAAAATGCGTCCAATGTCGTTTCACTTGTGTATTTGTAACTCATTCATACTGTTTATTTTTTAGTACCACTCTAAGCGAAAGAAGTGAAGAATATAGCGGAAAACTAGTAACTGCAGGTATTGGAATGCGTCCAACAGTATGGGTATGTCACTCGATGGGTGGTTTACTAGTAAAAAAAATGCTTGTTGATGGTTCGTTAATTTCTTTGTTTTTAAAGATCATTAAATAATTATTATTGCTTCATGAATGTTGGAATTAAATTGTACGTTTAATTATTTTCCTCACAGAATGGAAAAATGGCGATAAAAATAATATATGTAAAAATACACGTAGCATAATATTTTATAGTACACCCCATCGTGGTTCTCGGGTAGCAGTTTTAACGCAAACAACACAAATGTTGGTGTGGCCATCAATGGAAGTGCAGGAACTTCGTGAAGGTACATTAACATTTTTATAATATCACTTCTAAATTTATTTTAACGAATACTAATGTCTGCAGAGTCACCCCATTTATTGAAGTTACACGAAGAATTCCTGAATATGTTAAAGGAGTACCCCATAGAAATTGTTACTTTTAGTGAAACTAAACCTACGCTTCTAACTGCATTAAAAGTTCCGTTTCAATTCGTCACTTCTAATTCAGCAGGTATGTTTTCCGAGAAACTTGTTTAAGGTATCTTCGGTTTCCGAATAAACAAAAATTTGAATAATTATTTTTAGATCCTAAAGTGGGCGAGTTCTATGAAATTGCGCAAGATCACTTATCAATATGTAAACCAGCTAACAGGTTATAATTTATCTGAATTTTGTATTTATTCAGAACTGTAGGATTCTAAATTGTACTTTTATTTTTTATAGACATTCCTTCCTATATCAAAAACTTGTGAGTGTACTGAGACGTCATGTAACACCGCATGAGGAAAAAAATGTTTTTCCAATTATGGAATGGCTATCATTGCCAGGTAAACTGTTTTGATCATGTACATATTTGTATGTTTCTGTACATACATGGCTGTGAGCATATACATTATACCTGTGTAAATTCTTATTACCAAAAACTATTTTTATATATATATATCTAGTAAACAAAGTAAAGCTGTAAGAAGAGGAAACAAATGAGCACAACAAATTCTTTCTTCTTTTAATTATTAATAACGATAATTCCAATTCAAAGAGAACATGTTTATATTACAAAAATATTACGTTATTTTTAAATACTCACTTTACGTCACTGATCATTTTTTATTTGACTAGAATAAACAAAATTTCTATAATAAGAGCGGTAAAACTGATCGAATTGTTCAATAACAATTTTCTGGAATACAATACAAGATACTATTTACTCAATATTAAGTAATCACTATACAAAATACTATACATAAGTGTAGTGAATCCTAAGATAAAGTAATGTAAAATGGTCGATTATTTTATAAAATGGTACTTTTCATTGTTTAAGCAAAATATACATGACAGCGTGGTAAATCCCTACGACGTATTTACTTAAGGCACCGAATAAATTAAATAAAAGTAGTGTTGGTAGAAATTTTGCTTTATTACCGTCAACTTTAGAAATTCGTGTCATAATCAGGATGATGACGACTCGACAAATTTGTCGTACTGTCGTAACCACCGTATTTGCTACTGGTGTGAGATCCGTTGTAATAATTGTAGCCATTCCATTCGGATCGCCAACTATCGTACATATTATATTTTTTGTTGTCTTGAAACGGTTTTTCAACGAGTACCTTAACATTACAAAAGAATAATGTAGTTATGCAAGTATAAAAAATATACTACCTACAAGATTACACGAGGTATTTTTGGAATTTTACCTTATTAGAGGTTGATTCAAAAGACTTGTCGTTCCAAGAAACGTCTGGGTCGGTCCAAATTGTATGTACCGGTTTCGAGAAGTCAGATCTGTGAGATGTTATATTTTTTGCTACTTCCTCTTCGTAAATTGCAGACACAGATGGCTTTAATTTCGAAGCATTGTGCCGATTCACCAGCTAAAACATCGAAGTACATCGCAGTGGGTGTTAATCTTATACATATTAGCATTTTGATGTTTGTTCAAATAGCGTATATACTTACAACTGAGACGCCAAATATAATGATGAAGAGTAATCCACCAACACCAATTACGATCACAGCAATGGCCCATTGTGGGAATAATTTATCGTCTTTTTCAATGTACCGGGGAGTAGTAACTTTAGGTATTACTAGAAAAAGAAATCATTTTTTTTTACTGAACAACCTATTAATTTGATAAAATAAATATCTACGATTAACGTAACGTACCCACGAAGTCCGTATACTTCGGATCGATTGTAAATGATCCTAGCTTGATCGAGCCTTTGGTTTTCGTATCGTTCCATCTGTTTGCATTGTACGTTCGCAATGAATCATGGAAAATAACCTTCAACTCTTGTGTGTTAACTATCTGTTCCAAGTTGGCTAGTTCGATAAAGTAGTCTACCAGTATACTACCCTCGCTGTAACACGTACATTTATCGATTAAAAATGTAACTTACTATTGCAATTGCAACAGTTTTTGCACGAAGATAGATACTCTGAATCCTTATTACCTGAACGAATCAATCCTTATTTTCTTGTACCACTTCGTTAGGACCGACGATTTTGAAAATATGAAGTTCATCTACAGAGAAAAAGCGAGGAAATGTTACGAAAATATGGAGAATATAATGTAGAGCGGGCCACACAAATTGCAAGCTTTGATTAACTCTAATCAAATCTCATGCATTGTACGAATACACTTTTTATGTAAAAGTTGCATGATTTGAAGAGACACATTATGCAGTGCATACGTTTCTTTTGTAGGTATATGCATTTTAAAGATTTCAAGGTCAATTTCGTTATATTAAATAGAATTTATTAAATAGAATTATATTAAATAGATTTTGTATGTTAATATATTGAAGAACATAGAATTTTGAATAAAAAAGTTTTCAGTTTAATTTACTTTTTAATAAAAACCTTTATTATACTTAACACTTTTAATTTCTTTCTCGACAATTTACTTAGCGTACTATCGATATCGCAAGTGCGTCTATAACGTTCGTAATTCTGTACAAAAGTTTACTATAATGTACCTTTTCAAATCATGCAATTTTTGTATAAAAAGTTTTTTCTTATAATGTATACTTTACGAGCTGATCAAGGTGTATAAGTTACGTGGCTCACCCTGTATATTTAATAAGAGAATGAATAAAGTACCTCGTGTTCAATTTCATTGGCAAGTTTCTGCCATTCTTGAGTATTTCGATCGAGTAATTCTGGTACCCAGGTCGCGTTACCGATTATCCTTATAGTTCCAGCGACTTCGCATTCTTCCTCGCAAATTCCTGGAGTGGTAGGTCTAGACGTTGTTGTCGTGGTAGTCGTGGTCGAGGTGCTCGATGTTATTTCTGTTATTGGGATTAGCGACGCGTTTAAGGAAGAAATGGTCGCAGTACGCGCAGCTTCCAACAATTTTTCTATCGAGATTGGGGTCGTCGAAGGAGTGGGCCATCCAGTAAATTCTGTAGTAGCTCTATAATTTGATTTTTTAATTTTAATATGAGTTTGGATGTACTTTTTAATTTAAAATTTGGATATGGCCTTTGGATTACAATTTCGAACATTATTTTTGTTAAATTTAGCGACTGGTAGCGTTTGAACATATAATTAAATTTAATAATGTTCTTTTTTGTTTCTATAATAATAGTATTATACAGTATTTATTTTGTCTATTAGAATCGTTCTTCGATTAATATTTATATAATATTTCGTAATTCAATATAATGATGGGGACGTACAATTCTATCTCAGTCAGTAATAGATAAGAAAATATTGCTTGTCACAGCAAAAAGACGTAAAGTAAAGTGTTAAATTAGAACCTTAAATTGTTAATTTAAATTGTTTGATTCTTTCGCTACGAACGCCGGATATATCTGGCACCCATCTAATAACATTATATGTGTTACTTATATAATTACTTATATAATTACGAAAATGTTAATAATTAAAATCTCACCTAGTTGGCCATCCTTTTTGTATTTTTGGCGTGACAGCGACGCCAGGCGCATCCCCCCGAGGTGGTTGTGGCGTAGTGATCTTATGAATAGGTTTCCTTCCTCCTGGTCTGCTTGGAAATACAATTTTTAAACCGCCTGGTTTCATCGTCGTAGTAGCGATGGACTCTGTTACTGCAGGTACATCGGACTCTGTCGAATTCTGAACGATTACTTGGACGGTCTTTGTTTCCTCATCAGTGGCATTCTTCTTCTTTTGTTCATAATCCCGCGGCAACAAGGACGAAATATCGAACTTGGATTTTGCGAAGAGATCCTGAATAGTTTTCTCGGGGGATTTTTCAGATGAAACGTCCACGGGTTTCGTCGTTGTCGTCGTCGTCGTCGTCGTCGTCGTCGTCGTCGTCGTCGTCGTCGTCGATTCAGATTTCGCCGTCGAACTTCCTTCGTTCTTCTTTTTAAAGTCAGGTGGTAATAACGAAGAAATATCAACCTTAGATTTTGCTAGAATTTCGCTCAACAGGGAGCTCTCTGTGACAGGCGCGTCTTCTTTTTTCAGTTTATACCCTGGTGGTAAAAAGGCACTGATGTCTTGTATGGCAACGTTAGGCTTTGCTTTCTTCGTAGTAGAAGCGGAGGTAGTAGTCGTCAGTTGAGTTGTGGTCGCTACAGACATCGTTGTGCTTTTTGTGGGCCATCTAAACAGGATTAATCAATTTTTATTTACCGCAACAACTTTAATAAGGAAAATGAAGGCTCTTCAAAGAAGAAATTGAGTAGTTTAGCGGAAATCACAGAATTCTTACGCAGATGGAATAGATCAGAGTAACAAAGAGTCCTAGACGATTGTAAATGTTGTTTCATAAATAAATGACATCCTTTCTTCATAGCTCAATACAGTAAAAACTGACTTTTCCATAATCGAATATTGTATAGAAATTAGTAGTGCAATCTTCAACAAACCTGTTTATTTATTTGATGTATCGAGTCACTCTCAGAATATGGCATTTTAATTTCTTATTAATAGAGACTGTAGTCTGTGTGACAAATATTAACATCAGAAAAATATGGACTCAAATAAACTTACTTGATTGTTATGTTGAATATTGCACTAAGTGTAGTTTAATCTGTACTTTTCTTTAAAAATATCGTATGTTAGTCGATTTATATTATGCTAATAAAGAATAGCTGAAATTAGAAAAAAGGTCATTGTAAAAGATATCCACTAACACTAATTAATTATAATTTAATAATACTGCTTGAATTTTAGTGTTTTATTTGGTTCTTGAAAGGAGGCAGGATAAAATTAACCATCTTGTGGCTTTAACCACTTCCTCATAATTCTTTCGAAATCTTCGTAGCTTTGTAGTATGATTTCTACATTTCCCTAAAGTTCATTAATAGTTTCATTTCAATGAAGAAGTAGTTGAAGGCACAAGATGATTAAATCTTTCATGATGACTTTCAAGAGCTTGTTTGGTATACAGATGCAAGATCTATGCAGAAAAGTGAATATGACAAATAAAACAGTAAGTTTCAAGTATTATTTTTGTTTTCCATGCTTCAACACACTGACCTATATATTTCAAACTTTTATTTAAATAACTCAATTACAATTAACAATGCTTTCACCGCATTTTTTGGTGAAAACGATTGACATAGGGATTTAACTATATACAGGATGTTAAAAAAAAAGCATTCAATATTTATATGGCGTATAGGGCACACTGTATTGAGTAAAAAAAGCTTTGGTAAACATTTAGTAAACAACAAAGGTCAACCGTTTTTGAGATATAAACATTTTTGTTTGCTAGTATCATGACTGACTTATTACTGGGTTTTCGATATCTATAGAAGATTCTCCACGTGTCCACCGCTCATTTCTGTAGACGCTTGGCATCTTCTTCTTACAGACTCGCGAACTCTCTCGAAAATCCCACATTTCTGTCGAATTATTTGACAAGCATCGTGGATTCCGTTACGTAGTACTTCTAAGTCATTTATCGGCGTGGAATACACTTGGCTTTTTAAATATCCCCATAAAAAGAAGTCCAGAGTCCAATCCACCTTTGACCGAACACCGTGTTTAAGTGCTCTTTCATGATACTACCAAACAAAAATGTTTATATCTCAGAAACGGTTGACCTTTGGACCAATGTTTACTAAAGCTTTTTTACTCAGTATAGTGTGCCCTATACACCATATAAATATTGAATGCTTTTTTTTGAACACCCTGTAAATAAGTTGCCGCTTTCTTATTTAACCCCTTCCTGTACTTTAGCAAGTCAGACTCGCGACGAGATACTTGAGTATTGCGATTGTTTACAAGCATCAGTCTGGTCTGTTTAGCGCGCACCGGTGCTTACCGCTTGGGCCCGAATTTCGACGAGCTAAATGGCACGGGAAGGGGTTAATTTCAAAGATACATGTAGCAAGAAATATAATAGGTATTTACCCAAGTTATAAAATCACCCCGTACAAGTTCACATTAAAAAGAATGCTGTAAAACACTCTCTAACCTGAATCCAATTTTCGAGGGTGCAGAAATCGAACCAGGACTCTTTGCAAGATAATCTCGAGGTAGAAGCCCTTCCAGACTATCAAGCGTCGTTTCTATCCGTGGTCTCGGCGTGGCGGTACCGTGGTCGGTTCTCTTATCGTTATAACGACGAGGCACGAATTTACTAATAACCGGTGTCTTAGATGTCGTAGTGAACCTTCGTCGATTATTACGATCCCTGTCGCCGAGAACGTCCAATTGGAGCGCGTTACCAGCAGTTCTGAAACCCCCGGCGAGGAAGCCGCTGGACAGCTCCGATTGAACCCTGTCCAGCTTGTCGATGATGCTTTCCGTGGACTCTGGCGGCGACGACGTCTTCTTCTCGGCGCTAGGGTTGATCGGCTCTACGCGATCTATCACAGGGAATGGCAAGAAACGCGCGCCGGAAATGCTGCGACTGGTTTGGACGGATGCCAGGATCCTGGAGGAGTCCTCGGTTGTCACATCCGTCACAGGTTGTTCCGTCGTCATCATGGACGAGGAGGAAGGTGGTGCAGCAACCTGCTCGGTGGTGGTTGGCGGAGAAGACGTTGGAAAGGATATAGTGCCGTTTACGACGCTCTTCGTCGTCACCACTGACACTACTGCTTCACCGATTAGGATAGAACTGTCCCCCGACGAATTTGCTTTCGCGAAGGAGAAGGTTTTGTCGCTACCCTCCATCGACGAACCATCCTCAGCGTTCGTCGTGGTGATTCGAGTGTCCAGGTCTGTTTCTTCGACAAGATCCGATGTGGAATTGTTCGAACCTACCGTGCTAACGAAGTCCGTATCCTCTTCTTTTTCAGAGGAATGGTGCTTGTCTTCTTCTGCCTCTCTCAAGGCGGTTTCTTCTTCCTCCTTCTCTTCCTCTTCTGCGTCTGGGTAGTCGAGGGCGTCTGTGTTGGCTGCAGAATTTTTAGAATTATTACGATGGTTTGTGTGGCACAAACACAGGTGAAAGCGCCAATCCGTTTAGAATTTAGGAAAATCTTTCAGGGTCGAAGAATGTTGATATATGTGGGATTTTTTTTTTGATGATATGAAATGTTTAATGATCAATATTGCAGATATGCAGTCAAAGTACGTACTTTGAATAATATTTCTGGCAATAAATCGTTCCACCGTTTAGAAATTTATATGTTGACTCTTTGAGTCAATAGGTTTAGAGAAGAGGATTTTATGGAGTATGTTTGGAGGCAGCATGATTAAAAGGAAATATCTAGTATATTTTTAAGAAGAAGAGATCATGCTACTAGAAGTGTGCGATACTGTAGTAAATTTTACACAAATAATACAGAAAAATTGTACAGAATCTTCAATTTCAGGTAGTACCAGTATCCTGTTTAGAGAACATCTTAAAGAAACATCTTTCACTGGTACTATTACTGTGTTTATTTATTATAAAAATCGTGTGAAGAATTATGTATAGAGCGTACATAATTGTTTTGTAGGCATTATCCTAAATGTATCAGAAATATAAAAGACGTGTTCTAGTAATTTACTTGATTTTTCTAGTCTGGAATATTTACAAATTTTTGTCGATAAACCTAATTCTATGTTACACCATTATAATTTGCTTCCTACATAAAACGTTTGTAGAAGTTACAGTTACACAGAACTTTGAGTAGTTTGGTTGTTTTCTAAATATCAATTTTCTCTATGAAAAAATTATTTCTTCCGTTGAATGAAGCGTTTGAAAATAAACATTAATTTTGGGAAAACAATAATTTGCACGTTAAAATGGCGCATGATCATCGCATGTCTTTCTCACACGTACGGTACTTTCCGCGACGCAATGACGACACACACTTACGCAATAAGAAACGCGTTTAGAAAGATGATAATTATTTGATACTGTTGCGTTACATCATGGCGACACAAAGCGGACTGGATTGTAGTTCGCGGAGGATAAACGATGATTTCACGTTGTCGTTAGGTGCAATCGATTTCAGTAATTTATTACTCGCATTTCTAGTTATTATTGATATTGGTATTCGCTACCACTATGTAATTCTAATTTGTTGTTTTGTAATGATTAGTCACATAATGGATCAAATCTACAGCTCGTCACGTAAGAGAGTAACGTTGATAAATAATTTCTATGTTTCTAACAAAAGGAAGCAATATTGAAAACATCGTTACCCTTTCTATGTATTTTATTCATATCTATATAACGTTTATATTGCAAAAGATCTAGAAAAATGTTTCATGTGACAGCTGCACTCTTTTTAGATTCTTTTAAATTACCAGGAAAAAATATGTAACCTTTATATTTTGTATTTATTATTGCAGAATTGTCGTTTCAGGTTTCTGTGCCTTTACATTGGTCTGTACAGCTGCCGAAAATGATGATATAATTTCTTTGAAAGTGTATTTATAAGTTATAATACTATGGTGATATGAAGAAATTGTAGTCATTAATAATATTCTATGTGACAATTTATGTAAAAATGATAACTTTCAAACGGACCAGATACATGAACAATAAGTCACATTACCATTTTTATATTATTTTTATATAAAACTTGTACAATATAACGGAAGTTTACTAACTAGATGTTTAAGAATGTCCAGAAACTGTTCTTCGAGTAGCTGAATAATTCATTCTGGCCCACGCAACCATTTAAAAAGAAACCGTAAGGTAACGGAGCAATTATAGTAGGAAGTTTATACTACAAAATTGATCGATAAATTTTAGCCAGTCTCCAAAATAAACATATCAGGTATCGATACCAATTAGGCGCTTTTAATAATTGAGTATAAATTCAGTCAAAATGCACTTTTACTTTAACGTTATCCCCAAAATTTGTTGGTAACAAGTATTTCAATAATGTGTGTGTACTTGTGTGTTAATTTATACAAGCTCGGATGTTTTAGGAAAGGAAAGCGTATTGAGGAAGGACAATACATTTTTTTCTCCGTTTTGAATAATCAAAACAGAAGTCATCTAGTATCAACAAATTAAAACTTTACATTCTGATTTTTCAATTCCTTAATTCCAAAATTCCTTAATCCAAAATTGAAAATTGGTTTCAATTAAGGAACGCATTAAATACCGTCTAACAAGTCAACAAGAGGTAAGACAAATTAGCTATCCTTACCTACAGCTTCGTATCGCGAACGATTATTATTCTCGTAATCGTCGTAGTAATAATACGCGTCATACTGACTCGTTGAGGGGTCCTCAACGTAATCTTCATCTCTGGACGTCTCTCCTGTCTTGGAATTTAAGGGTACCAGGGGATTTTCGTGTTTCGCCTCGCCGTCGGTGATTTTAGAGAGCTTCGCTTCTTCGGTATCCTTCTTCGGATCCGATTCAGTCTCGTACTCATCTTCGTACACTTCTTCGTCTTCTAACTCCTCATGTCCACCGTTCTTCGCGTTCGTTTTCGACGACTCCATGACGTTGTTCTCGTCCAAGGAGCGTGAAAATTGCTCCCCTGGGTTGCTGGGGGGAGAGACATTCTTCTCCGGTTGTTCGTACACCGAATTCGTTGGTATCAACCGTGAAAATTTATCCCAAGACACGGCCGTCCCTTAAAATAAAAAGGAAACATTAATTTAATCAAAGAATGAAAGCTTGGTGCAAATAAATGGAAATCAAATTACTCCTAGTCTGTAACGCAAGCCTTCATGTATTTAGTTATTTTCAGAATTGCATTAGATAAAAAGTAAAGACATATTAATAATATAGATAAACTCTGTCTATATTAACGCTTTGTCGTTTCGAATTTTTTAATTTCAGTACATTTTGGATAATTTCATTGGATATAAGGTCAATCTTTTTGATACTTACGAGAATATTTTCTTATTTTTCTTAATACAAACTTTTTTTCTTTGCAGTGCATCAATTTTTATTCGTTATAACTCTTTCTTTATTATACATCAGGCATCTTTATGCCATTACAATTTTACTCAATGTAATTTTGTAAGACTTTGTTTACATCATTAATATAAGTTTATTTCTATCTTATGCACCACTGAAAATGATTGAATACTGGTAGCCAATAAAAAACGAAATAGCTTGAAACAGTAACAAAGTTTTATGTCAATTCTGAGATCACGTCTTCTAAAGACTCCAGGAGCTGTCCTAGAGTTAAATATCGCGTTCCGTGGGAAACTGTCCCGAATTGTTTCCGAAAGAAAGCGAACGCACTTTCCAGTATTGTTTTCCCCCGTGTTTTGTAATGCCGTTTGCACGAGGAAGACTCCGTTTCGTTTTCTCAACTTCGTGGAAATCTCGGTTGTAAACAAAGTCTTGAATGCGTTTGCGCTCCTTTGCACGACACACGCAGTTAAATAATCATTCTTTTCACGCTCGTTAACTTAGACAGGTCGAATGTAGTCCATCGCGAGTCGAGAGGCAATAAACGAGTAATTAAGTGCCGTGCAAGGTGAGAATTGATTACGAGGAAACGGTAGAGTAACCGTGACGAACGACATTTTCTATCGCGTTGGACGTAATCGCATTCGTGGTCTGGCTTTCGATTAAAAAAGGCATCGCTCCGCTTTCCTATCTTATGTGTGCAAGGCATCCAGGCTGAAACTTTCTTATCGAAAACGAAGAAATGATTTTCACTTGTTTGGAACGTAGGAGTAGGCAAAACAAGCATACTTTGAGCGTGGGGTACTTACCCAAGCTCTAATTTTCGTTAAGAATGTTTTATGTAAGTTCAGTTACGCTTGTATTATTTCTGCTACTTTTCTATGTTTTGCATAGGATTTCATTATGTTCAGTGGGTTTCATAACGTGTTGCTGTTACTTCAGTGATGGAGTATACGAAACAATGAAAAAATAATCTGCACATGCGTGGCCTATTTGACCTTGTTTCGAAGTTGTTGCCATTTTTGTACTTCAATAATGTATAGTTGTTTATTTTTATATGAAGTCCTCGAAATGGTTATCGGCAGACTGAATGCAAGTCTGCTGTAGTTAGTTTTTTTTTATGAAATTCTCGTTGTTTGTTTTCTGTAAAGCAGCTTTTGAATTGGTAGCTTTCTTCATTAAACATAATTTCCTATTTTCAATATTATAGTAAGTAAATTTCCACTTGGATGCTGTATCGATTACATTTGTTTGGTAACTATTTCCACTCTTTGTTTACTTAAAAAGGACCACTTAAAAAATCTTCATTATGAAAGCTAAATCATAAAAAATTAACTTTTTATTATTATTAATGTATTCGTTAATCTGCAGGTGTGTTTTCATTTTTCTTGGTTGGTCCATAGGTCAAGTACTTGTTTATCCCGTTTACGACTTCCTATAAATACGTTAATTTATATTTATTGTTAGATGAAGACTCTTTATCGTTTGATCAAAATTCTCTACACAGCCTCATGAAGAATTCCTGAACTGTTATGGGTCCTTGCAATACCAAAAAGTGTTCCCTACCTCTGGACCAAGAAAATAAATATTTACCAAGCAAGAAGCAAAGTAACTTGAAATTTAGAAACGTTGAAAAATGCAGTATTTTGCATAAAACTGACGTCAATTCAAATCGAACGAAATTCTGCCGTTTCTGGAATATTTATGCCCAAATATAAAATTATGCCAGCGTTTACGTTCTCCGTGCTTGGCCATAACCGCCACAAGCGTATTCGTATACCATGCAGATTTTTAGTTGGTACTATTAGATACAATAGCTCAAACAAGTTCTGAGAAATGGCCACTCAAAGTAACTTTTACTTTTTTAGTATGAGCTATAAAGTAGTATGCTATTAAATAGAAGTGCTCTATCGTATAGACAATTGTCAACATATGGAAAGTCGACAATTTGGTATACAATAGTAGAATAAAGTAAATACTTGTTTCACCATAAATACTCTCAATATCCTAATTCCTTCGTAATCGACTAACGAACCAAAGTACACCTGCACTTCGTATGACATTTTTCGTTGAGAAGAATCTGATGAATGCGTGGGTGGAGTTCGTTGAATATTTAACTGGGCACCCCGTACATATAAAGACGTTTAATAACGATAACTCGTATAACGTAGTGCAGTCTTACATATGCATGCAAAATATGTAAATGCGTGAGAGGCGAGGTGCAGCTAGAAATGCCGTTTTAAAAGCTAAACTCAGTCCGCGCAGCAACTGTAACGCATACATAACAATAAATAATTCGCCGCGGGCAGCACGCCCGAGAAATTTCAGGCAGTAACAATGGTCGAGATATCCTCGAAAAGGATTATATCTGCGGTCGGTTTCGTAACTGGAATAGTTCCGTGGGCGTGCCAGTGATGGAATCGACAAGGCTTCGAGGGCTTCGAAATCTGAGCGCGAATATAAATTAAGGCGAGGTTTTTACGCTGCACGAATGCGTTAATCGCGCGAGGTTTCGTAGAACCCGTTTCTCCGCGTACGGTTTGACTTTTTGTTTTTTCCTTCATTTCCAGGCTACTAAAGTTCACTTGCGCTTTTCAAGTCCGATTCGCTGGGTCTCGTTTATCGAGAGGTACGCGTTGAAGTTCTGTCGTTTATTTCGCAGGAAGTTAATTTGCTTCGACTTTCCTCGTGGTTGCCCCGGAAATCGAATGTATGCGGTTCATTAGTCGCGGCGAAAATTGTTACGTTACTGCTCACGCAGATCGCGGACATTATGTATTTATATCGTTTGGATTGATGAAAAACAAATGCGGATAGTACATGTTCTTATTCGTGGAATGAAATACTTATATTTTTAGATCGAAACTTAGGCGGATAGAAAGTTCGTGAAGTACAAAATAAGACTGCAGTTTCCAGTCTGTGTTATAGGGTGTTTGCAAATAGGAAAAACGTGTGCTAAACATGTGCAGAGTTGGACATATGGACTTACGCAAAATGAAATACTAATGTTTTTATTTTGAAATTCAGGTTGATAGAAAGTTCGTGAAGTACAAAATAAGACTGCAATTTCCAATCTGTATTACAGGGAGTTTGCAAATAAAAAAAAAACATGTGCTAGATGTACATGTTTACAAAATATATGCTCTTATGTAAAATGAAATACTAATATTTTTATACTCAAATTCAACTTAATAGAAAGTTTGGAACAGAACACCTTATAAAAATCTTGCAAAAAATGAAATTGACGTCATATTATTACATTACTTAATGAAATACATTCTCCATATGTTTCGCATATGTTTTCCATGCCAGCATAGGTCACGAGTGCATAAAATACTTCAGACTAGTTATTATACGTGTGTGATTTCTTGGCGAGAAGTACCACGCGATCAACTGTCGACGGAAATAACACGGCGCAAAGCAACGCGTATCCTATTTCACGTTGATGCAATTTCTTTCGGATCACGGATCGCTGTGAATGCATACACCTATTCTCAATATTTCCTCAGCGGTTCGAGATCGTGTTGCAATGTTAACGAAACGTTGGAGTCACTTTCCAAAAGTACACAGCTGAAACAGTTACTTTTCTTTATTAGTGAATGAACGTTTAGAGCTCGGCGATGATGTCATTGCCACGCATCGAAATCACTCCAACGCACGATACCCAATGGAATCTATCAAACGCATCGCATCGTCAACGTTGTTTATTGGAAACGATAACATTGCAAACGCGTTAGAATGAAATTAGTTATTAAAGTAATTCTAATCTAGTAACTAGTTTTTAATAAGTAGAAACTAAAGAAATTATGAGTTTTCATAACATAATGAATATCTAAAAAATTCTATGAAATATCGAGAATGCGAAGTTGTACAGTTATCGACATTTCACAATGTGTTGAAAAAGAATTTTTGAAAAGAAAAGAGAAATGTTTGTCAACCTCTCTACTCCTTCTTGTCTCCTGTACTTCCGATTAGGTCGATCATTTTCGTTAGAATTTAGTCAACGTGTATACATCTAAGAATACGGATGATATATTTGTTAGGAAAGTTTCTTACGACATAGATCCGTAACAAAATCTTTTACTAAGGAAGACATTCAACGATTTTTGTTTAATATAAAAAGAGATATAGAAAAAAATTAATAAATGCAAAACTTTCACTCTGTTTGCTAGTTACTAGTGTAGTGAAAATTTCTGATTTTCCTGTCGATAAGTATCGCTTCTTGGTTGTCTCGATCGATTTTTGATAAACACGTCGAACGTTGACGCAATGCCAAGTCGCTTACGCGACCAAATACCAGTTCGTATTTTCAGTGGAACTTGTTCGATACTTTCTCGATCGGGACAGCAGGAAGTGTCTGGTTGAATTCTAACGGGTGTACGTGCACGAAAGGAGCGAGAAGTCACGCGTGCCAGGCTTAGGCAACGAAGTAGTAAATAATGGGCCGAGTGCAGCCGTTCTCCTTTCGATCGTCCTTCGACTTGATCGCTCCTACTCTCGACATATACGTTTTACGTTCACACAAATTCTTAACTTCGGATTGCTTAGCGTAGTACCGATCACAGCTTTTCCACAGCACCGTACGATTTCTTAAATTCTATCTACTTATTAAAACCTGTTACTCTACCGATAACTAGTTATTATTGATTATTGGTCTGTTTTGATGACGTATTCTTATTTCAATGCCAATAATGTTTCTGTACTTTTCCTTCCTATTATCTCTTGATACTTCTTTGATTGATTTATTTATTTTTACTAATTGTAAAAAATTGTGAGACTGAAAAAGGTGTTACATACTGCTTACACAATTTCGTACACGAATAAATAAAAAATAAGTAAATAAATAAATAATGTACGAAGAAATAGATTGTGAATTGATCGGATAGAATCACGTCAAATATAGAACAGAGAAAGTAAGTGAAAATAATGAAAGGATATGTTATAACAAAACAAATATGATAAGGGAAAATAGATACCTAGTAAAAGAAATGAAACAAACGTGTTAATAAGTGAGGCTGCAACTGGATTTATGATACACAAATCAAATCTAAAATTTTACTGGATCAGGATAAGATCAGGGATTTTCTCAGATTCTTTCTCTCCAGATGCAATATTCGAGAAACACCTGCCACACGTATTGGAGTAGCCGTAAGATCATAACGATGCATTAATTTCCTCGTCTCTGTAGCCTGCTCTCTACGTAATCAGTGTTTATGGAAGCGCCCTCGTGCTCGCAATTTCTACGGTAGTTTCCTTATTGTAACTCCGTTCGCGTACCTGCGAAACCGTGAAATTACCAACTTTCATCGTTAACCGCGCAGACGCATGCTATGATTCGTTTAATGAATATTTATTTGCCCAATCAAGAGAACACTTTTACCCAGTTTCGAACCGAAGAATTTGTTAGCGAATGAATACGTTAACGTGCATTTCACTGCTCGGTACAACTGTACATTCAGATTACGTATATCAGATACTGAGAATAGGTACAATTAAAAGTAGCATAAATACACAATCGCCTTTGTGCTTCTCCTATCGCGTCTATTAGAATCGCATAGCATTGCTACATTTACCAAGCCTTTATCCGTTCGCTTCGCGTAAACGTATAAACGATTGTCGTGACCTCGCACGATTTCAGATCGATTAAAAACGTGTTCGCGCCCCTGTCTCTTTTTCCCTGTCGGCATCACGCACGCAGCGAACTCCATCGTGTTGATATTTTGAAATAACACGTTCCATGCTTATTGTACCGTGACTTTTCCTATACAGCGTAAAAATGTAAAAGGCGCGAGATTCGCGATACACGCAACGAAACCACACGCTCGTGCCATTTTCTGGCCTACAAGCCTAGTGAAAACAACGCCTAAAGAGGAAGCGTGGCTCGTTAAAAAAAATTCGACTCTCGAAACGTGCTTTCCATAAATGACCGGTATTAACCCACATAAGGATTAATTTTTTAAAGTTTCGTTATTCTGTCTTCATTTTGAACAATTATTTAACTTGACTTCGAGAAAATAGCCTCAGTAAACAACGGAAAATATCTCAATACGTTTAGAATTTATTTATATTACCAGCCCTTAGGGGTTGTAGATATGTTTGATTGTAGCTACTAAATTATGAAAAGGGATATGCAAGCATAATGAATGATAAACAAAAGTACCAAGGCAGGAACTGTTCAACATTCTGAATGATGGTAGCTGAAATTTATCATCTTTGGTTTCATGTATTTTAGAATATTTTGATGTATTCGGAGCCCAAAAATTCTGTAAACCACGTTAGATAATTCTATATGTATGTAGGTATTTTGATCTCTGTTTCGATTTATAACTTAAGAGTTAGGTTCACTAAATTCATAGACCACTGATACCATTTAAATTATGATTATGGAAACAGATCAGAAAATTAGGCCCTCAGAGGCTGTAGCTGTGTTTGATTGTAGCTACAGTACGGGTTTAGCAATCCCGAGGTACCCGAGCTATAAGGGGGTCAGTGGGCCCCAAATGACTCCCTCATTAGAGATGCAAGGGAATTATGAAGAGGCATATGTAAGCAAACGTAGATGGAAAGTAATGTAAAGCAAGAATTAAATGACTTTGAAGAACGAATAAGTGTAAGATTGGTACACTTGGTGTTATAGTCAAGTTAGATAACTTTGCACTCTTATAAATAAAACTCACTCGTGTTACTAAAAATTACTCTTCCTCGTTCGATATTAAGCTAAATGAATTCTAATTGTTTTTATATTTTAGAAGCCTATATACTTCCTACATTCTAATTAACGAAAAATTAATAGCTATTTTGGAATTTGTATGATGAGAGTTCCGAAAAATATTACTGTCTAGGGTCCTGTTGAAGGGTGACGCATCACCGAAGGTATATAAAACAGCATTTGAACACAATATGTTCGAAAACTGTATTTAAGATACAATCTAAATTCTTCTGGGAGGACGTCAAGCGTAACTAGGCTAGGTTATCATAGTGAAATCTGATATTTTCGAGTTTGTGATTTGTAGCAAACTTTGCACGCAAACTGGCACAAATAGTTTTCTTTTATTTATGTCAGTTTGTCTATGGATCTTCGCGAAACTTTCTCTACGGTCGGTATTTCAAAATCATCGCATTCACCGATAGATGAACTCGGTGTAATAAAAACCAACCAACCGTTAAAGAACTTATCAATGTATGTATCGTACTTTTACAACGATAACGACGTTGAAAAACTCTAACGATATTTAGATAAATACGGTGGCAGACATAGACAAGGTGGAAGAATATGCGTCGTCGATATCGCTATGCATATCGACACAAACTTTCTCTACAGAAGTTTCTTTTTCAAGGTTAATGACTCAGCTGGGAAAGAAGCTAGATCATTCGCCTTACTAATCCCATGACACTATTTATAGCGTTCGTGGAAATTCTATTTCATCAGTATTTCCCATATATCAGTATTTCCCATACAAGGTGCAACACTCACGTCATTCCTCGCAGAAATGTAACGAAAAAGTATACACATCACTGTTTAACACTAGGTTTACGGAGACTTCGTATCAGTTTTCTATTGCCAAAGTCGATTTATAAAAATTAATTAGAAGGCTAAGACAAAAATCAATTTGGATATATGGTTTCTGTAAAACTTTGTAAAATTTGGAATGGATCAAAATTACTGTGCTACGTAAACCTAGTTTAACTCAATGTCCACGATACTATTCTCAATGCACACTGGTCTCAGATAATTTATATTGTTATTACATCAGATGAGTGTCTTTCTTTGAAAATTATTTTTTAAACCACTTAAACCTAAATCTTTTCCTGCAATCTCGCTACTACAAATCAGGTCGCTGGTGTTTTTAGTTTGTTACTTTACAATTTGGATTTTCCCAATCCGATGAATCAGTTCGCGATGAACTTGGTTTCAGGATCTTACAAGAAATCTCACAAGCTATTACGACATTTATGAGTCAAATATTAAATCCTGCGTGGTAAAGAAGCGTCTAGACCTGGAATATACGACGCTACGAGTCATATTTCACGGAAATCCTTTACGCGAGAGCCGTTTATTCTCATTCATCTGCAACACGAACGTTGTTATATGTATTTACATTTACTGTTGACTCGTAATGCATCGATTAGCATTTCTATTTATAGCTAATTGTCTTTAATAGGGAAACAATAACACGTTACGCATCGTAAACGTGTGAGGAAAAATAGAAAAACAGAATGTGGAATGAGGTAGATGACCCCATTAGCGATCAGTTATCTATTTTATTAATTTTATTTTGATATATTAAGTGACATATTGATCAAGAGTTCAGACATCACGAGTAAAAGCATTTATTTATATTTCATATGTTTCTAGATTGTCCATCGATTAGTTTATAAAATAGGTATCTGGAAATCGTAATACTCACATTAACATGAACGTTGTGCATAACAGCAAAATAGACAACATCAATATTTTTTAAATTGTTACAAATATCAGATGTCATTTTTTATTATGATTTTCATGTAAGGAGTCGGATAATACTGCAAAACTAATTCAATTGGGAAACTAAACATTTTAATCATTTCAACGATCTATATTACACTCAAACATTTTTATCTGGTAGTCGGTAATATCTATTTTTATCAAATTAAATTCTTGTTCTGTCGGCAATGGGGTCATTTACCTTCCTTTGTGATCAAGCGATTAAAAAACAATTAACCTCGCAAGGTCTGAACTTTTCTCTTTAACTCGTCTCTATTTTGTTTAATATCTTTCTTGGTAAATAATATCAACAATGTGAATGAATTTATTTAACAAGAATTAATGTTAAGCAATGTTAAATCGCTAATAACCACTAGTTGTTGATGCGACTCTAAACATATATTTAAAAAAAAAAAGATATAACATAAAATTATCCTCCATACATGAAAAACAACACGGGAAGGTCGGTCATTGTTTGTCTCGTGTTTACGTTTCTTTGTGAGTTTGTTTGGTCATTTTTCTGCGAACAGTATGCATCGGTGAGGACCCAAAAAGAGAACCATGTAAAAAGTGCGGTCGTCGCAGCCGGATTGCATTCTACAGGCAACCCGAAATACTATTTTTGGATCGCTGGTATGTATAAGAAATGAGTACCGGTTCGTTCACTTTTTATAGATACAATGCGAATTAGGAAAATTGTACGCCGTTGAGAAGAAATGTCTACGACTTAACTCGAAACGGAAGCGCGAACAATTTCACTATCATTAGCGTATTTTGCATTGCAAATTACTCGAACCTCTTACTTTTTACTCTGATTACTTTAATCCACAGTTCTACTAATGCAATTACTCGGTGAATGAGTGGAAGATAAGTGAAAGGTAAATTGAAATTTGTTAATTTTGCAGATTTCGTTTGATGTTGTCTTGTTAGCAATCATTGTGATTTTTCTAATACCTACGTATAAATAATTGTAATGTTTGCCTCTAATTACATTCAAATTTGATTAGATATGAAGGAATTTGTTCAATAAATGGTTATATGAAACCATTTCTTGTATATTTGCAATTTAATGATTAAAACAAAATTTTAATTTTTACTTCTACAATTTTTACAGGTTTATCTACATATTTCAATTTATTTCTTTCAATGAGTGATCAAAACCTTACGTGTATCTTCCACTTCTTGCCCCCTATTGGAGAATCTTCTTTTAATGAGTAACCTCTTCAGGGACGATTTTTCTTCACGCTTTTCTTATATCTCTAAATGTACATCGGAAATAACATTATCAGTACAGCCAGACCATAAAATATTTACTCCTCTTGTTGAGAGATTCTGTAGTAAACAAGTTATTATCAAATTTTTGTTTTTTTTTTATTATTGACAGTAACTATAATTACATGTGGCACATTCATATGTGGCCAAGAGGTTAACATTTGAAGGGGTTAATATGTGAAGAGGTTAATATTTTCTTTCTTGTTATTCAGAGATCTGATGTGGGTTACAGTTGAGCATTATTTCTCCAATAGTCATTCACAATTGTCAGATGAATCGCTACTCATAAACTTCATTTTCAATCTGCAATCATAAATCAGTAACTTGAAATCTTTCGATGTTAATCATGTCTGATTATTTTCCAATTATTAATCATGATTACTGATTACGTATGAATACATTTCGTTCATTACCGCGATGAGGGCGCAATCAATCATTTCTACTTAGAGTGCCGCATACGTTGAGCTGGCGATGGTTGGTGCACAATATACATATGTACATGCATTTACCAATGGAGGAGTAATACGCGTCGTCAAATCGTTCAATTTTACTCACTTTTGTGTCAAACACAATATCGAATTAGTATATCCATTTTAGGGAATAGCGATAGCAGTCTGTCTCGTTATTGCGACCAACAATGGAGATCGAATTGCGTTATCACGGTTGTACGTAACTCTCGTATGGAATTGCGGTTCTATTGTATTGCGTATTGCGTGCCGGGTTACGAATTCAAACTATTCAGCGTTGCACGACGGTCATCTAACGTTTATCCTACTCGCAGGTTTAAGGCCGGATTGCATGAATTATTGCGCTATTCGTAATCACGATTCAAGAGAATTTGCGCATAACCTCCATGCAACCAACGGTACCTAAAATCTGTACATCTACGTTCATGCGCCGAGCGAGACCTCGTCGCGAAATTATTGCGGTTGTGGACCAAAAGAGGAAGAAAAAGGGAAAGAGCTACCCCACAATAAGGGTTATCGAACGATTTCAGCTTTCAAATTATTTTTCAAATTAATTTGATAAAGTTTGAGTTGTTGTCACATTATTATATCCGTATTCTCTTAACCCTGCAATACTAAGCTTATACACAATCCCGTTATCACTGTACCGTGCAACTGTATACATCAATTACACTAGTTTACAGCCAAAATGTACATTTAATGCCACAATTCTTTTCTTATGTATTTTAGCCGACTAAACTCGAAAATTGCAAGACAAAATTTTTCTATGGATATGTTTTTTTTTATATGAATTTTTTCATTCTTTTTTCATTTTTTTCTGACATACTAATGGGTACCCATTTCTAATCGAAATTAATTAAATAAATGTTTCCTATATAAGTAGGAAAAAAATACAAAAGCAGAGTAAAATTGGGATTTTTGTACCTTTATTCAATTGTTCCTAACTCCGGTATTTATCCATAGATTTTCTTTAACAAAAGCTTGTTTCTTCGTAAAAGTGCGATTTATACGTAACCAATAAGAAACTGGACATAATTTGACAATTTCTACTTTTCCATGGTGATAGAAGAAACACGCGTGTTCTATTTTAGCCTACAAAATCAAAGTTTCTCATATATACTGGCTCGTAACACTTAAATTATTGAACCAATTGGAAAATAATGTAAAAAACAATTGTTGAAAATTCGATTACCTTTAAAATGGCGTCTTGTGCGACCCAATCAGACGTTTCTAACTCGAGATATGGCCTAAAATGTGAACGTATGTCAGAAAAAAATGGAAAAAGAATGAAAAAATTCATATAAAAAAAACCTATCCATAGAAAAATTTTTTCTTGCGATTTTCGAGTTTAGTGGGACAAAATACATAAGAAATAAATTGTGGCGTTAAATGTACATTTTTTTTTTTATTTTGTAAACTAGTGTTATGGAAACGAGTAAAAACGAAGTATAAGTGGTAGAAAAACTATGTTATTTACGTACAATTACTATCAACCATGTAATAGATAATGCAAACAACTTTCTACTTTATAATCTATTACCAATCTTTGCAATAGGAATGGCAAATAAATTGCAACATTCAGTTGAAATTTCTCACCAGAATGAGATTGAATAGCTCGTCATAGTATTCCAGGGTTAAGTAAATAAATTTTAAGGGATAGAAGCAATTATTTTCTAAACAAAAATGAATTTTTGTTCGCCGCAAAGATGGCGTAACTCCTTAGGCCAGAAAGTCTAAGACCATTGAATCGTGACAGTCATACACCGCCGAGTTGTTCGATTACGTAAATACCACCTACTCGATCCCCCCGCGGTTACGTTGTCAAAATTGAACGGAACCTTTCAGCGGTCACGGTTGAATAAACCCCGGAGGCCCAACGGTAGTTACAAATCACGTGGGCAATATAATGTACACCGAGGAATCCGAAGGAGTATCTCATAGGGCAGTAAAAATTCAAACGTGGCAACCTGAAACCTCATAAATCTCTCGCGACGCACACGTCCACGAGGACGTTCGCGTTTCCTCTGATCCCATGCTTCACCTGGCTTTACCCGTGAAAGGATTGCGCGCGATTGTTCGCCATTGGGCGTGCTTTGGCGGTAGAAACGCGAAACATAATCGTACATTCGAATTCGCTATTGTTCCAACAGGATTCGCGCGTATTTTTGAACAAACGAATTTAGCAACATTTCTGGCCATTGTAAACATCATTGGAAACTCTTTGTGCACTTTTGGAGAAGTTGTACAGGACTTGGATCGCGCATAGTGTCCTTTGTTCGAAGGTATCAGGGGAAATGTACAGCAACATCTACGAGAACTTCGTTAAACATTTGTATACTTAATCAAGCAACTTTTAAATGAAGTAAATGTTAAGTCTGCACAAATCTTCGATGGCTTCTTAAAGACACGTAATTTCAGGGCGTAATATTAAATCATACTGATCATATTATCAAATAAATGCTAGTCTGTTATTTGTCATTCGAAGTTTTTAGTTGCATCAGAATTACGTTTATCTTTATTTCTAAGTAGCGTGAATTTCTGCGTCTTGATCAGTTGCTCACCCAGAAGGGATGCAAAGTAATTGTACCCCTCTGCTACTGCTGCAAATATCTGTTTCTTAATCATTAAAACTTTGTTACATGCAAGCGTGGAAGTAACCTGCTGTCGTAGAACGATACTTCAGTGATAAAGACATCTACGATCAATGTAGGTATATGGGTGTATATGGGTGTATGTTAACACGATTGCGACTAAACAGCTGAGTGGACTCCAATGAAACCTTATAATATTAAAGTTTGAGATTATCTCTTGTAATTTATTGGTTTTCTTGACATACATTCGTTGTTTACAAATATTTAAGAGAATGTTTAAAACAAATCCTAAGGAAAATTACATTTTACATAGAAAAATTTAAATAAATCTGTTCTCAATCATCTAAATTGAACGTTTGAACAACATCTGTAAACATTTGTACACGACGAACAATTTTATGAATATAATATCAGTAAATATATCATTAGTCGAGTAATATTCTGACATATTTGTTTGTGTTAATTTTTAGTTGCTGTCCCCTCGTTGGATCTCTGGGTGCGCAACTGGTCTTAAGAAGAACGGTGCAATAATAGAAACGTACCCTGTTGACAATCGGTCGCGAGGAATGAGCAGACGAGTAGCGTGCACGTCAGGATAACATCGACGGGTCGGTTAGCATTCGCTTTGCACCTCGACATCTTCCTCTGGCACTGTCCGGATCCACACACACACACACACACACTCACACCTCTCTCTGTTAACACTTTTTTGTTGAATATTTAACAATAAATTTCGAGGCAGATCGCCGGATCGTTAGAATAACGCTGTCATCGTAAACTGGCGCCAAAATCGGCGAATTTCACAGCGTTTTAGGGTGCGTCGTCGACGTTTCTATCGACGAACGACGGAGGAACGCATCCTCACTGGTAAACGAGACGTTCGCGAGCACACGGCGCGTTTGTCACTGGCCACGGGTAGAAAGCAAAATCCCACTTTCACTTGGTGGCTGCGCGCCTCGCGAGGCGGAGCTGGCATGCCGAGGCCATCGAGATCTTTACCCTCTCCTTTCTGTTACCGCCACTTCGCACGCTCGCCTCTCCTGGTAACGTCTTTGTGACGAACGAACCAGAGGGAACTGTGGTACTTAGAAAAAATCCCAGGGACGGGTTTTAGCAAAAATTTGAGAACGCCCCCGGGGAACGACCTTTCTTGTACCTTCGCGAAGGTCGACCGCAACCATCGGCGATCATTCGAACGCCCGAGGACCTTCGGGGTTCATGATACTTCTTTTTTTGCAGCCTTCGAAAGAAGGGATTTAAGGTAAACGCGCCACTGTATACGTTCGAACAAGGAAACCACATTAGACGGCTAAATATAAAGTGTTTTTCTTTTTTTTTGTTTACAGAGAAAGATTTATTGAATCTTTTTAACTTTGAGAATATTTTAGGTATGTATTGAAGTATATTTGGTAATTTTTTCAATTCATATCGCACAAAATTGTTTCAAATATCAACTGTTCCCGTCTGGCATCCTTTGGATTCCTCAATTTTAAATGATGATTTTGTCTAGATTTTATTGTCTTTTACATGAGAAAGTATCATTAGAATGTATCGTATAACTAACTTCTTAAATACTACATGAAATGATTCTATATAAAAAAAATAAGCGGAAAATATAGAGTAAAATTGTTTCATGCGAGGCTTTGTTTCCGAGAAAATCGACTTTGAAATTTTGCTTTGACTTTTATTCATGGAGGCATATTAAATCAATTGTGTATTCTGAAGAAATCACAAGTTGCAAGCAATTAAAAGAAAAGATTATTATAGCCTTTCATACATTAAAAGAATCGAATACGTTAGAAAGCGTTCATAGAAATTTAATTAGAAGAGCAGAAGTATGTATTCGGCAGAATGAAGAACATTTTCAGCAATTTCTGTAATAATATACTTTATGGTTACATGAACATTCTATTTTATTACGTGTTTGTAATTTTCCGTTACTATAAAACCCAACTTAAATTGTGATAATCACCATAGAAACAATGATCTACAGTGGGATTCGTTATAACGAGACATGATCAAGTGTATCCGTAACCGACGAAAATTCAAAGTCGATTTTCTCGAAAACAAAGCCTCGCATGAAACAATTTTACTCTATATTTTCCGCTTATTTTTTCGTGTATAATTACCCCCTTTTCACTTGTACCACCAGTTATCAAACATCCTGTATAATACTATATCATATTTCAATGTATTATTTCTAAGTTCTTCCTTTTTAATATGACTAAAAACCAAGAGTCAGAACGTATTTCTCAGGTTCATAAAATTAATATTCATTATGTTCTTTGCGTTGAAGATGTTGACCTTAAACAGAGGTAGTAGCAGGTTTAGTCGAAACGTTGGAAAAAAAATGTAGGCATTCTTATAACCAAAGAAATTATTTCTAATATATTTCAAAAATTTCATGTAGTTTTTACATATTATAAAAGCCTTACAGATTAACCAATATCGGATGTACGATTTTCAGTATAAAAAATGAAAGTTACGATAGTTAACACTTTATTTCAGTAGTAGACATATGGGGAAAGTGTCATGAAAGTAGGCGACATTGCATGTTTCATAGAACGTTCTCCTTAATTCTGAGAATAAAATGTTAAATGATAATAGGTGTGACTGGATATCCTGACTCAAAAGTAGTATTATTAAACCCTAAAAACGTAAATGTTTAAAAGAGGAGGAGACCGGTAGTCCAAGATAAATGAACTCATGTTAATTCATGTTATTTATATCTACTTTTAATTAGTACACGTACACAAATACTTCTATTAGGTTGTCCTTAAAGTTTCTTCCATTTCAGTAATAAGTAATACATACATAATATTTTTTGTCTAATGTTACATTATTGCATTTCCTACGATTCATTTTACTTCATTACTGTTACAATATTAGCATCGAAGAAATTAGGTTGTCTATTTATATGAACAGTGACATACAAAATAACTGAATGCAAGTCACGGAAGAAAGTTTTAGGACAACCTAATAGATGTACTCACATAATTATTGTCTACTAGGAAGTACCTTCTGTGTAGATATATAGCTATAAAAATTCAAGTATAAAATTTTGAACAAAATTCAAAGCTGCTTTATAGTGATCGTTTCGATCTGTGAAATTTATCTTTACTACGCGCATTGGAGTCAGTATTTTCGAAGCGGGTAATTTCCTATTGAAAATTTATGAAGATCCGGTTTGTCGATCAGGATTCGAGTCACACTGAAGATGCACACGTGTGGTGTCCTTTGTTTTCTTCAGCTCTTCGTCGTTATTTCACCACCGCTTACAATCTCCGAAGTTTCATAAATATTAACACCACAGACTCGTTTTTCTTTTTTTTTTTTTAATATTATTTTTATATACTCGTCACTCTAAGCTTAACGTTTTTCATGTATGTAAACGACTCTAGAATGTGTTGTTGTTGATATAAATAATTATGAGACTAATGACACTAAAAGTTTTGATTGACATTTTCGTGAAAATGTTGAATTTTGATTCATTATTTTTGAGGTCTTGTATTTTGTATTAAAAAATATTTCTTTCAAACTATAACTCCATAATCTTCGATCTTATGGGCATTTGAAAGTCATGTTGCTAAAGCTCGTTGGTTTCTTCTCACTGCTTGATAAATGATACGTGTAAAAATCCAGATCACTGCTCACCAGTCTCACACATATGTATTTATTTCAAGGTTACATTTCGACGCCTATGTTCATTATCTTTTCATAAATACCTCTCTGCATTTATAATTTTCTCTGCAACTCGTAATTTAATTTATATTAAAGATTATTTTTAGAATATCTTAAAATGATTCGCCAAATTATCTTTTATGCACACAAACTAGCAATTATAATTTCAATTTTAACAGTACTACCTATTGTAGTACAGAAGATGGCAAATACATCCTTACGAGACTGGCGAACATCTTACTTTTATTTTATATTCGCAAACGTTGATACTGATATTTTTTCATATTTACATCAAAGCAGCAGAAATACAAGTTCTTTATTTTTCTCAGTCTCGTCGATGGTTTTCGGACCACGAAGAATGTGGCTCGAGAATGTCATAACATGGGCGCGTCCTTCGCCAGGACCTTCGCAAATATTTGTTCAGAGTCGATTTTATCCTGTTGCAACACGTTCGTTAACCCTTGGCAGTCGCGGACGACCTTTACGAATCGGAGTTCCCGTCGATTTCGAACTGATTCACATCCGGCCAGAAACCAGATATAAACTCTGAAGGAAACAAAAACGAGGAAGGTCGGGACAGTTAGGGAAAGTACTACCATGACGCAATGAAGTTGACGACAATGCTCTAATAACGTCTAGATTATTACCGTAAGGAGAACATTAGCTGGAATTAGCGGAGCTGAGTTGCTTAATACGTACAGGTCACTTAGATCGTAACCATCTCAATTCCTTTGTTATTCTTGAATATAGACACCATTTAGTGATGAATAAATAAAAGAAGCGGCTAATGAAAAGTGTAAACAATACATTGATAGATGACATTTTGTTTGGTGTGTACTGTAAACAATTTTAAAAATCAGCTAACACTGATAAAATTTGAAAGAAGACGAGCTAATTTAACAATTTGGTAAATTTTTACAGAAGTAATTTTTATTTGGTTTCTTGGATATTAAGCAGAATTATTAAAGATTTAGGTACTGCAAATCCAATCGGTGTGAGTAGCGGAAACGAAATGTATTAGAAACTAAAATTGATATATAGCACATGATGCTAGTTTGCTGCTGCATGTTATTAATAGATTAATAATGAATTAATTTATAACGTATACTGTTTCAAAAAAATTACAAGCTGTCTTTTTTTTTTAAATCTGTAGCGATACAAGTCTATAATTAAATTCTATTATTTCATAATCCATAGATGAGTACATTATGATATGAAATATGGTGTGACGTTATTATTTACATAATTTTTGAGATAATTAGTTTCAAATTCAATTAATAATTTAATTTTCACGAATAGTCTATTTTTTCTCTTGTTTATATCCAGCTTTAGAGTTAGTTAAATTAGTTTGTATTTCTAATTTGTTTTAAAATATATTCGTATATTGTTATCCGAGGAATGTCGTTCAACTCCTACTTATATAAAATTCTGAGATTCGGTTACGAACTAGCCATCGCGTCAAGTTGCCAATTTGTATTCCTATCAAGTTAGCAGGAAGTGCAACGTGCCGGTCCCGATTCTAACGGTAACGACAAAGATATACAATATAGATTCATGTACCTACGGTATTTTGTTTCGTGACAACGATACGAACTTGCGGAATAATGTTTCCACATCTGGAGGTATCTTTGCCACCTACACAGGTGTAACCTGAAGTCAATTACGCAACCTTTGGTAACATCAGCTTCAAGCAATACAAAATTTGTCGTGTATTTTATACATTTGTAATACTTTTATTACATTATTCACCTACTTAATAAAATTTGAGGGTATTTTTCCAGGTACTTAACGCTGAAAGTATCAATTTTAAAGCATAAAAGCCAAGAATTTTATTTCTTCCAAATCCTCAATATAAATTTATTGAATAAATTAGTATTTTATCTGGTCGTGATGCATAATGAATAATATTTATTGTTATACGAATAATACAATTTATGTGGTACCTGTAAAGTGAGATACGATGCGATGTGATATTGCTTTCACACTTGCAGGCGTTGAAATCTCCGCTTCTCCTAGCATTGAAATCACCGCGCGACTCGACTGGCGTTAAAGTTCCTGATAGAGTTCGCGGTAACCGGAAGTATACGTAGTAGATATATGTCTAATGATATACGTGATAAAATTGTACAACTGCAATAAAGTATCGTGTTTGCCTTTGTTTTAAACAGAGTCATGGAGTTTTCATTTACAATAGAATTCATTATTTTTTAAGGTTAGGACTTACATCGTAACACTACACGATAGTATTAGTCGAAAGTTTATCGCTGAAGAAAAATAATCGCATGCTGATTAAACAAACACTTTGACACCGTTTACGTGAAATAAAATATACAATTATTGGGATAATTCTGCAATCTTCAGTTGTTTTATTATGAGATCATATTAACATGGATACAGTCAGTGTAAGAAGTATTCTTACATCAACCCATTTAAAATAAATGGTTTCTGTACGAGTATTTATTTCACTGATTGTATATATTCTTCATTGCTTACGCTTACGCGAAAGACATTTCAGCAATGATACATTAGAAAATATTAGAAATAAAATGTACATAACTATAGATTACTGGGAACTATATGTGAATATGATTCGTCGCATTTTTTAACAATACTTTATTCGATAAAATATATTTTTCTATCGTATATTGTTTGCATCAGATTGAAAATTTTATACCGTAAAAATGCCACATACGTACATTTTAAATAATGCTACTGCGGATAATATATTGATTTATGTACAATGATTTATATCGATCGATTTAATTATGTCACTTGTAGAACTGATAACATTTCAGATGAGAATATTTTGTAGGATACTTACGGTTCGTCATCCAACAGAGCTGTGCGAAGAAAGTAATTTGAAAATTGAAAACATGATTTCTGAATAGTACTCCGTAAAAATATCGTGCGTGATTGTCGTACATTATACTTATTTAATTGTTCTCTTTTTTTTTAGGTATAAGGATTAACTTTTCGAAATATTAAATTTAAAATCAGTTTACAGAAATTCATTGCACATGCTTCTAAACTATTTGAAAGTACAAGAAACACTCGTCGTCACAATTCCCGTGTAATTTTCATACAAAATATTCGTAATTGGGATGCTTATTTAACAAACCTGGATAAAATATGTATAAAATTCGCACTCTATGATAGCATTATATAATGTCAATAACTCTTTTGTAACTACTAACTATTTAAAGTAATCCAACAAATAATGATATATGCTTACACTATGGCATCTTTACAGTATGACACACATTTTTAGCTGTGTGGAATTGGCGTTATTTTATTGAGTCCTATAATTACAGGCGATAATCATCTCGTGTGTAAAGTACTTCAATTCAACTACAGCTATAAATTCAATCACTGATTTGTTATTGGACACCATATGTATACCATGTTTTGATGTGGGTCCCCTTAACTAGAACAAAAAGATTTTTCATGAATTCATACACGTATTAATATCTTTTGTCTGTTTTTTAGAAACAATAATTACTTTGTAGTTGGTCTCCTTGACGGCTCTGAGGCCGTAGGCGGTGGAGGCGGACCTCTACGAGCCAATTCCTCCAAATATCCCATTAACAAACGAGTTCGTTCAGCGGCTGCTGCTTCTAATACAAGGAATCTTCGATCCTTCCTTAAAATTTCCTCAATTTCCGCTAAATGTGTACTGTTTTCTTGTACTTTTTTGTATGTTTTGTCCGTAATAAGTTTTGTTTCCTGAAATTAATATTTATGTATACATGCTACCAGAAATACAGAGAATCAGAATATATTTTGAACGTACCTGTAGGAGTTCTCTAAAGTCAGCTTTAGCCGCAACAAGTTTATCCTTAATATATTCTTTAAATTCTTTCTCGCATTTCTGTGAAAAAGTAAATATAGTATAACGTAAAAAAAAAAAAAAAAAAAAAAAAAACCTTATTTTACACTTATACATTTTTAAATACATTACACACCCGATCGCTTGAAGAGAATTTAAGATATCTGGGATCGTCCTTTAACGATTTTTTGATATCTCTCCAGGATGCAGTAAGTTCAGTAGAAGCTCCTACTTCATCGAGAAGCTCTCTGAATTTATCACGTTTCTTGCGACTAAGCTGTTCTATGTGCTCATTAAATAATCTCTCCTTTTCCTCGCGATCTAAGCTCTCCGCTAGTTCCCATCTGTGATCCTTCCGCAATTGTCGTTTTGCTTCTCGCCATGCTAGGTCACCGTTCCTTACCTGCATACGCGTGTTATGTTAATCAAGTGCGCTAAATATATTCAAGATGTTAATGAGTCGTATAAATATGATACATACTAAATCAGCGAGAAGAGCACTGAAATGCTGCACTGCTTCTGTGTGACGATGATGCTGCCTTTCTTTATCTCTATCGCGAAGATGGGTAGCGAGTGTTCTTTGAACTTCTCTTTCTCTCTCGCGGAGACTTGCTTCCGCTCTTCGTTCACGCTCACGTTTTTGTTTCTCACGGTCTTCCTCTGAATCGGATTGCTCCTCTGCGTCCTCCTTCTAAATGAAGAAATGTAATATATATTACTAATGCGATTTTTATTACATAAAATCTATTATAATAATATAATTCATCATTTTTAGGTGATCATAATTCGATTAAGTTACGTTAAGCAAACATTGAATAACGCTTACGTCATTTTCTTTCTTTGTCGGTTTTTCATCATTGTCTTCGATTTCTCCACTTTCCTTTTCCACTACTGCTTCTTTCTTTTCTTTGCCATTTTCTTCCGCTGGTGCTTCGCTTCGTCGTTGTTTTTTGTCCTTTGAACTGTCCTTGTCAACTCGGTCCTTTGATGATTTTTCCTTGTACTTATCCACATCCTTTCTGTCCCTATCCTTCTTCTCTGATTTATGATGATCTTTGTCCCTGTGCCGGTGGTCTTTGTCTTTTTCCTTTTCCTTTTTCCGCTCCTCCTTTAGCATACGAACGTAATCCCTAAACCAATCTTCTCGCGTGCTTGCCGACTCTACCACTCTGTACCTCCAATCTGATTCCAATTTTTTCTTACAATCGCTCCAATGCGAATGTCTGTCGATGTCTTTGTGCTCACGTAGCATCGCTATGAATTCCTTTTTCACCTGAAACGCATTTACCGTAAGAGTTTTCATTGTTGAAAGGCAATCAGTTTTTGCTTATAGTCTATTTGTACAGTTCTGTCTTAAAATTGAAATTTTATATGTATATATAGATTTTTTTATTTGTCTCAGTTTTATCATGCACGCTTAATATTTCCATCCAATGATTACACGGTCAGCCACATTACAATCACTTTGACAATATTATTAAAAAATTAATGACTTGTAATGTGGGTCAAACTATTTCAACTTGCAAACCTTTTTATTGGTTTTCAAACTACATTTCGTTAGGGGTAGAAGAAATAGTCATTCGTGTCATTCGTTCGTGTCAGAAGGTATCGCAACATTAAGGGCTCTACTTGTTGGAATTTTTAATGAAATAAGCTGGTCGGTTTCGCTGAAAAAAAGTATACTCATTATAGCTGTAAAAATACTTAATTTTTACCGAGTCATCATTAAATGTTTAGCATATTGATATACTAGAATTGATGCATAGTAGATGATACAAGACGTAGAAAAACGGATATGCTGTTATTTAATGATAAGACGGAATATAAAATGAATAAATTTTTATCTGCTGCCCTTGCTGAAAAGAAAACAGTCGTTAGTATATTGTCACGAGATTTTGAAAATATTAAAAGCTTTCAGCCGTTCAAATTACGAAACGAGGTTTTACTTCTCTTTACCATCTTTCGTGCAGTACCTTTTCGATCTGTATTTTTATTATTACTATTAAGCATTCAATGATGAGAATGTGTAATACAGATATGATATGTACAATAAAATTCTTAACAAATAAGAATGGAAGAATCTTAAAATTAAACTTCAGTGCATTCTTTGAAACTTTCTATTAATAACATTCTAGAATTCTTTAATGAACTACTAGATTAACTGTAGAATAGATTTCATATTATGATTATAAATGTTTTCCAACATTTTAATACTGCGTGGTAACATATTATATGTTCCTGGTTCCTTGATTTTATATTCTCGAAATAGCAAATAATAGCAGTATTTCTTATCTTCAAATTCCCATTACGTAATTTGTGAACGACCTAAATTTTAATATAATTATAACAACTTGTTATCGTATATAAGTATACTTAATACATGTTTATTTCGCAATGAAAAGATGATTAGAGTTTAAAGTTGCTGGCACATTTTGGTCTTGAATTTGTCATTACAGTTATTACTCGGATCCTGATCCTACATAGCTTTGACGTAGTAAGAAATTTGTGCCACAATCGTTTAACTTCCATCTAAACACAATTATTGCAAAGTCCACTTCTAGTTTTCTTAAGACAAAAGCAGTCAAGGTTCTCCAAAGGATACAAACCAAATTTCATAAAAGCGCACTCATTCTATTGTTTCAGTATACTCATCTTGTTGCTTCAAATCAATAGTTTCTTTCTTTTTGCTAAAATCGTCTTTAGAAATCGATTGTATTAAATTTTATATTAAGTAAAAATATTTAAAATTTTCACAATAATACAAAAAACAAAAGAAACAAATTAGGAAAAATTTATGTTATTACACCAATTGAAATGTATTTCATCAATTTTAGATATGAATTGCAATTTTAAATTTATATTTAAATTTTAGTACACCATGTATTGACATAAGAACAACTATAAAAGATAAAGTAATCTTTGATTGTAAAAAAACTTAGCACTATTTAAACTTTTCCCTGTCGGAAACTGTAAAATGATTCGTGAAAATAAAATCATTGTACGTGGGAAACTGAAATTATGTTTATATAAAATAATACGCGTGAAAAGAATAAGTTTGTTCTTATGTTGATACATTGATCATTACATGAATTGGTAGCTTATTTTTGTTTAGCGCAGATAACGGTTCTTTATCTCCAGGAAACCGAATAAGATTCGTAACTATGTTTGGAATTGACGCTACCATTGGGGTCGACACCCCGTTTACTGATAATGATTTATATTCAATTCCTTTGAAATTGGTTTTGATTTTGGGGAAAAGTTAATCTTTTGAAGTAACGAGGATTACGAGTAATATACAAATACCGAGTTCGTTCATTCTCATGACTCTGCTTTGGAGTAAAGAATGCGGCGCGCGAGGGTGTGCCAACTGTGCCACGCAGTGTAGGTGGGGATGGTAGATGACATCATCCATGCCACCAACCAGCTTCAGAACCAAGCCACTCCACATACGGAACCTGTCCTGCCTGCCTCCTGACTGAAGTGGAGAGTTCAGAACACATAAGTACATAAGGAACCGTCACATACTAAAATTTTATTCTCTACATCTCCCATCTTAGAGCTACAAAACTTTTGTCTATCGAGAAAATCTACTGGAGTAGAGAATTATTAGAGAAACTTCTCCTGGTATGTGTTCTTCAGCCATTAATTTAGGAATTCATATTAGATAATCTTACAAGTGGAACAAAATAGTAACATACCTATAGAACCTGAAAGAATGATTAATTATCGCTGAAAATATAAATTCATTAAACATTATCCTATCTTATTTAAGATTAGAACATTATTTGTTCACTTATTATTCATTTTCTTATATCATCGCACATTATTAAATATCACTCAACAGTAGCATATAATTATCTTTCTCGAAGAGTTAAACAATGTAAATTTTGTTTATACATAAGTGGGTGCTGAACAAAGGCTTATTCAGCTTCTATCGAACTTATCGCGAATGTAGTATATGCTATGTCTATATTCTCAGTAATGTACTATATTATTTCTTCGAATGAAATGGAGGATGCATGAGACGTGAGAACCTAATGAGTTTGGTATGGAAAAAGGGAAAGGCTTGATGGTTGTACTCGAAAAGAAATTTTGTTTTATGATACTTTGATAGACCTAGAGAATTGAGGTACCAAACAATACTAGGGATATAGTTTGCAATTAAGTGAAATAGAGAAAAAAGAAACGAAGAACATCGAGTTCGATGCGAAAAGGTACGCATTCTAAATGCTTTGCATCCTTAATACTAAAATTGCAATATGAATCTATAATTTATGAATTTTTAAATAAATTAATAAAAGGGTACCTTAATTCTCAAGTACTTCTAAAAATTTGGTATGCTCTTTATCACGTTAATAAGGTAACATATCTTTAGGATATTTTTTCTTACTTATGGTATCGAATGTCTAAAGTATTCATAAATCTTTCAATTCTTATACTGTAGCACGAATCCTGAAAAGTAAGGTTTGCATAGCAACAAATCAAGAATGTTAATAAAATAAAAATACCTGTTCTCGTTTTGCTGTTTTTTCCTCTTTTTCCTTTTTTCGCACTTCCAGTAGATATTCGTTGAAAAGGCTCTCCCGTTCACGCATCTTTTCTACATTCTTAAATCGTTCATCGCGCCCATGCTTTTGAGCAAAATCACTAAATGAGGACCTGGACACAAAATATTCATTCGTGGTAAAGTAAATCAAATAGTAAAGATATTATCAAAATTCAAAGAAAGTAAACTGAATTTCTACATACTTTCCATGAAGACCAGCTTCCTCTAACAATTTCTGAAATTGTTCCTTCCGTTCCTTCATTTTGTTTCTTTTTTCCCGCCTTTCTTCTTCAGCCCTCTCCTTCACATATTTCTCGAACACTTGTTTCCTCTCCTTTGACGTCAAAAGTAGATAACGAGGATCGAACACTATTTTATGAAGTTCCTTCTCCCAAGTACTGAACGCTGACACCTATAAACATCGTAAACGAATATAAGTTTGCGCTAAGTTGATTATTTGGCTATATTTTAAACAAAAAGAATTACATCTTTCTCTGCAAGCATGTCCCTAAATGATTTAATCCGTGTTTCCAGGGGAACAATGGCTCTCTCTCGAGCGGCTCGTACTTCTGCTTCTATTGCAGCTTCTTTACCGATATCAATAGTTTTCTTATTTTCTTTCTCTTCTTCTTCTTTCGGCATGACAGCTGAAATGGAAAGATTGTTTGTTTCACTGCCTCTTCGTTTCGAGTGAGATTTATTTTCTTTTGAAAATATTATAATATAGCGTATAAATATTATAGATATAATATTTACTCTTAGTTTCTTCCTGTTTCATTTTTTTCGCCGGTGTCGGTTGATCATCGTCACTGCTTTCGCTTGTATCTGACTGACGTGCGGGTTTAGGAGTTGCCACTGCATCCGGCGGATTAGAAACCATTTTATCAACATCTTGACGACCAATAAGATCATCTGGCCTTTCCCAGACCGAAATACGTGAGGAAGGATTATAGAAAAATACACGTCCATCGCCAGTCCAAACAACACACCTAATTAATAAATAACGTAAATGAATTTGATTAGCTATTAAAGAATGATATCAACGTAAACAGTCCTAAAAATAGGTTTTCTTACCATGGGGTTCCAGGCACCGGTGTGCTAGAGATTGGTCTAGATTTATCCTGAGGTTTAGCAGCTTCTTTAGGCGCTGTTTCTTCTTTTTTCGGTTTGTTATTCTCTGCTTCCTTTATGCTATCTTTGGTTTCATGATTGCTTTCTTGCTGTTTTTCTTGTTTCGCAGGTTCAGCGATAACATTGTTGTTAGTAACGGTAGTATTAGTCACAGTAGTGTTTGACGTACTACTGATAGCTGCTTCTTCTGCCTTTTGCCGTAACGCTAATTTTGCACCTAGCAATAGACATCCTATTATAACAAATATTGCTACATTAAATATGTTGTTTGGAAATTTATAGTGTAAATAACGTACTGTCTAGATCTTTCAAAGCCTGCGGTTTCTCCCAAACAGATTCTCCAGCTTTACTGTTATAATAATATAACCTGCCATCTGGAGCACGATGTTCTGTCCATACCATAGCAGATGCTACTAATTCTTGATCAAGTTGTGCTAATATGGCAGGGTCCTCTGCTGGGGCTTGTGGGGTCATTACTCCGTGTGGCATTTGTGGCATACCTAACAAATATTATTTAAAAAAATAATGTATTTAGATGAGTAATTATGCAATCATAATTTATATTACCCCAATTTGCTTGTGGTGGGCCATAACCTCCAAAAGGTTGAAAACCTGGTGGCGGCATACCAAATGGTGTTGCTCCAAATTGTGTTGCAATTGGACCACCAAATTGATTTGGCATTCTATGTTGCATAGGTATCATATTAGGAGGAGGTTGCATCATATTTGTATTTACTGTTGGTGTATTCATAGCTGGAGTGGTAGCAACAGTTGCAGGTGCTGTACCTAAATATTAACGATGATATAAAAATTCTCTCGTATTATACTGTAAGTGTATAAATTTTAATTTCTTAAATCATAATTAAAATGATTATTTTCTACCATTCGCTTGAGCCGCGTCGGATGGCTGTGGAGTAACATCTGGTGTCTCGCCAAGTGTAGGAGGTGGACCTGTACCAGGAGGAGCAGTACTAAGTTGATTCATAGTATCTGCATTATTTGGAGGGGGTTGTTCACTACTTTGAGGAACTCTATTCTCGTTAATTTGAGTTGGAGTAGGACCTGTGGAGGTAGGGATATTGGATGGGGCTGCTTGTTTAGATGCTCCGTGTACCAATTGTTCTAACTGTAACAATATTGAAACCATTTGTAGAAACCATAATTACAATTTACTATACAAAATGTTTTAACCGTTTGGATTCTGGAGGTCATTGAAAAAACATTGTCGAAAAATGCCGCTATTGCGGCAATAGCGCTTATATGTACCGTGTAAGAAGTGAGTTAACGGGCGCGATAGGAATCGTTTTATTTATATTTATTCGCGTTAAACAATGGGATCGCGCTCCTTTTCACATCGATAAACGTAATGCAGTTGGTAAAGTGACCAGATGACATCGGCAAAATCCAAATAATACCGTCAGTCGTCCATCGTACTAAAGTGTAGTGGATCTTCTGGACATAAAATTTGAACAGCGCGATCGCGTTGCGTAGGATCCAAACGGTAACTGATAAATCATGAAACAATTCCAGACCTGATCTTGTACCATGACTTTCACATTTGGACCTTCTGGTTTTGTCCATGTAGTTTCTCTTGTACGAATGTTATAATAATATGATTTGCCATCCGGTGTTTTTGTTTCCACCCATACTTCTCCATTGAGATCTAAGCCTGGAATGTTTGCTTGTTGTTGCGCCTGTTGCTGTGGAGGTTGTTGTTGACCTGGAATCTGTAACAAGATTCCTCGTTTTGCGACACTATACATATAAACTTGATTAACTTTCTGTAAATCGAAATTTACGTTATTCATATTTGGTGGTCCCATTCCAGGAGGTGGTCCGTATGGTCCCGGACCTGTCCCAATTGGGCCATTCATCATGTGTGGCGGTGGCTAATTGCATATAAAGTTAAATAATACTTAATCAACTTATTGGAAAAAAGTTGACAAAACCATTTTCCATTGAAATAATTACCATTCCTGGAGGTCCCATTAGATTTGGTGGTCCCATCAAATTTGGTGGCCCCATAGGTCCCCAGCTAGGATCGAATGGCGGAGGTCCTCTGAAGCGTGGTCCAGCTGGCCCTGGTGGACAATTTGGCCTTGGCGGTCCCTCAAATGGATATCCATTGTTAGCTCCACGAAACATCGGTCCTCTAGGTCCAAATCCTCTTCCTCTAAACCTTGGAGGCCCACCTCTCATGGGGAAATCAAACCCACCTCTGCCATGACCCCTTAAATTATTGTTATGTGTTGTGACTATGTACTTTACGTACCATACGTCCATATCATTTACCCAAGAGTAGACATCATCTTTATAGTGACTCCAATTTTACATTTAAAATGAACACATATATACGGGTGAATGAACAGTTCCATTTTATGCAACTGGATCATTAGGTTTGATAAACAGCATAAATATATTCAAAGGCAGTTACCTTTTTCCATGTAATACTCCAAAGTGCAGAAAATTTACATTAACAAACAAACATCTTATCAAAACAATTATGGGCAAATCATATCATCGTATAGGAGCGTAAATAGAAACAATAGTCGCGTTCTTATAGTATTTAATAGGATATCAGGAATTGGTGGCGATGCAAAGTTTGATAGTTTCGTCGGGCATATTAGGTCAGGCAGCGATTGCAAGGGGGCAACTTAACCTTACTTTTTCGTTTCTTATTTTGAACAACGCGTAGCAATGATGGATCTATGGGGTGTTGAGAAAAACTGTAACGCACCTAAATCCACCTCGTCCCCGAGGTACAAAATGCCTATAATCTTCTCCATCGAAACCGTAATCTTCTGTTTCTTCCATACCCTCCTCATTGTGCTCCTGTTCATTATTCGAAGGGATTTCCGAAACCGCAGGAGCTTGCTCGGTACTCACGTCCATTTCAAGATAATACAGAAATTAAATATTTCTTTTCTACACGCCCTTTTGCCTCTTTTCTCAGGCTTGCACAAAAACGCCGCAAACAAATCACTATTTTATTCAATGTAAGCCGTAAACATATTATTGCCAACAGAAAAGTCGAATTTCCCTAAATTCGGTGACAGTGAGGCAAACCTAACGGCTAGGAATATGGTGCCACGTTATCTGTCAGTGATTCTCAGTTATTAGTTTAGAAATTGTTTCTAGTGAACTTGAGATGCTTGTTTTTCAACTAAACACAAATTTCGAATAACAAATAATAGATAAACAATTGTTTGTCTATCTTTTTTGGATAATTAATCAAATTTATGTTGTAGAATTAAGTATGCATAATGAAGGAATACAAGTGTAATTGTTTACTAGAGTAAGTATTGGAAATAATTAGTTGTACATTGATCTTGTTTGGCATTTGTTATTGGAATAAAATTTTATCCATCTCCATTGTTAAAACATTTGCCTACTGTTGCAATATTTCGTTTGGCCTAAGTTCATAGCTTGTTGCCTGTTGTTCGCAATACATATTTTTTTATTGTTCAAGTTTTACTGATATTTACATTTCAGCATTGAAATCGAATTTTTGCTGAAACATTGTACTGCGATAACACTTATTTGTGCATTAAATTTGCAATACTTTTGAAATTGAACGTTGCTCTCAAGCGATTTTTCTTATATGATTTATCATATGAATAGCTTGTTTTTGAAGCATGTAAGGTAGACCATGAATTATTTATCTTATGAGTTTTAGAAGCTACTCTATTTGTTGTAACAATGAAAGCAGGACAAATCTCAATACCGACTGAGTGAGTAACTTTTCTCATACTTAGTTTCAATTTTCACCGACGATAGCGCTGACATTGTACCTGTGAAGTGATACGGAAATGGTAAAGAGGGCTTGTAAGACCTCCATTTTATAAGAATTATTCCTAATAGAATACAATTTCATAAAGTTGTAGAAAATGAGTATTTTAATTTTCAAAAAAGATTATCTGGGTCGGACAATTAAATGGTAAACAATAAAATTACTTTTTTAATATCAGTATAATAGTAATTCTTTGTCCATTTTTATAATATTCAAGCCAGGAGAATTTACTTGGTCAATATTACTAGTATCACGATTTTAAAGTACCTTTTTATTGTTTTGTTAGAAATTAATTTCTTCCGAACTCGTTATCTAAAATAAATAAAAATGTTCCAGAATAATTAGGTTTAAGAGTATAACAGCCCACGAAGCGGAGATGAACAAAATTCGATTCTAATAATTGATAACAAATAAGAACAGCATATGTATTCGTTTATTTCACTGAACAGTTATCCATATTGTGAAATATTGCAGTCTACGATTCAAATTTTTATTTTTATTTTTATTTTTATTTTCACTTTTATTTGACAAGTAATTGGTAAATGGTATATTCGAAATTTTCGTGAAGACAAGAATGTTGTCTATCTTTGTAGCTTAGTCGTTTGCTCAACCGGAGAATCCCCACTATTCAGAGTTTAATTATTTGCCAAGATAGAAAGAGTTGATTTGAAAATGATGCGAATTATTTTGCAAGCACAAGACTCACTGATTCATCTGCTGTTCGATAGATCAATGCTCGCACATGATTGGTTTGCTGACGCACCTGTACACGTATTAACTCTACCTCGGATCACAAAGCGTCGCTGCACGAACACCTAAGACTGTTTGTACAGCCGATATCTATAGCGATGTGTCACTTACCCGTCAAAGGCTCACGATAATAGTTTCGATAATGCTTCTGGAATTAAATTTGGCCAGCGTTTCCCTGAACGTCATCCCCCAAAAGGAAATTCTATTTGTCTCTAGATCGTAAAATCGTCTTTAAACTCATACACGACAAATTGTAATCCAATCAGGTAGCAATTATACTTATACGTTTTGGTTTAAGTACAAATCAGGGACTGAACATCGTAATGATGTAAGTAAAATAGGATACAAAAAAAATGGAGCACATGGATTCTTTGTCGAGGTATGAAATCATATCATATCTTCTTTGTTTTGAGACCTCAGGGGCTGTAGCTATATTTAGTTGTAGCTACAGTACGGGTTTAGCGATCCCAAGGTACCCGAGCTATAGAGGGGGTCAGTGAGTCCCAACGAACTATTGGCATCCCTAATGAGGATTGATTGATATTAATTTATTAGCCTTCTCAGCTGTTTACAATATACAATTGCATCCGAGCTACATTGTTAAAATGTATCCCTTTAACATTCGTTTAAATGTTTCAATTCTTTCGCGTCTCTTCATATTTGCTGGTAAAGCATTAAACAATTTTACTTTTTCGTAAAACATACTCTTTTGGACATGTCTTGTTTCACGAAATCGTATTGCAATGTCTTTGGTCTGAGCCAGAGAATTATGAAGAGAGGTATGTAAAGGAAGGATTAAATAAATTTGAAGAATGAATAAATGCATACTTATGAATTTTTTTCGGAGTCTACAATATAAAGAGCGATTCTAATGTTTTTTATATTAATAATACTATTCGAAAATATTTTTGTATGAGCACTATAAAATTTATTTATTAAATAGTATATTATATTGCGTGAAGCAGTAGAGTATTCAACAAGTACCCAAATATTCACTTGTTATGACCCTTTAAACTTAAGTTTATAATATCGAAGTATTCATTTTTTGCAAAAATATCTTAGATTGATCTTAGATTGTACAATATAGGCTTAAGGTGAAAAAGTGTTGCAAGTAATACCTACTTCACGGTATCTAGTTTCGCGGTCGGCTACGATCGTTTAGCTTCGCGTTGTATTGAGTCGTCATCTTTGAGTACCAACCCTCATCCACGTTTGAAAGATTATTGTTGGACGTCGAACAACGCCTCGCGTGTCTACAATTCACCGTGACCGTGTTAAGTCTCGTTCGATGTACGCGTATATTAAATTTCTACTCGCCAACGTAAGCGTTCGCCCTTCGCGATGCATTTCTATTTAAGGCCGGATTACAATGGCGAGCGTTCGTTGGGGTACAATTTCATTTCCTCCTCTTGTACGGAACGCTCTAGCCTGTTGTTCGCGGTGTCTTTGTACCTTGATTAACGCTGTGCCGAGAGACACCAAATTTGAAAGTACTTTTCCCAGTAACTACAAAAATGTCCGAGACTCTTCTTCATTTACTTGAGAAAATTCGAGAAACCTGCCATTTCCCATTTCTTCTTTGTGAATTTATTTATAGAAATTCTGGGAAATCTATTATTTCTGATATCTTCTTTGTAAATTCGTTTTTAGGAAAGAAGAATTCATTATTTTTCATTTATTCTTTGTAAACTTAATTGTATAAACTTATAGCGATTTATTATTTCTTGTCACTTTTTTCGTAGATTTGTTTATAAAGAAATAATGAGAAATAATGAATATCTTTAGTCCTTCTTGTCTTAATGTTTCTTGTTGTTAAGAAAATGACCCTTATTTTTTGCAAAAGGAGTTACAAAGAAGTGTGCGATAGGAAGTAATATATTTCCCTAATTCCTTGGAAAATAATTTACAAAGAAATCATGGGAAATGTCTCCAATTCCTTGTGAATGTAATAATACTTTACTTTTCCTAGACTTAATATTTAATAAAACCAAAGATGACGGTTAGAAGTGAAGTAGCTTTATTCCATCATATCTTTAGTACCATATATTGCATACAACAGACCATTGAGAGCACATTATCATATAACATAGAAAATGTCCAAGAGTTTTAATCCAGCAGTCAATGTGTTGTAGCAAATATTGTTAAAAACTGCAATTTAAAGTAGTAAGATAAAGTCCAATAAAAAAAGTTCATCTCCCAGTTGTAGCAGTTAACAAATATCATCAAGGGTCAAAAATGACCCAGCCTCTTCTTGCATCTGATCGAATCTCTCGCTGCCCAACGTCGAACCATTCGCTGTTAATAACAATTATAATTTTATGCGCGCGTTTCGTTTCAACACAAAGAAACCTTCCGCATCGATTTGGAGCTGCTCCATAAATAAATCCAATCAAGTCGAAGCGTGAATCAACGTTTTCCCCACGTTACAAAGAACTCTGGATCCTCGAGCATCGAGTCGCGCGTCCTATCTCCAAAGGACGCCAAGCCATTCGTGTGGTCGCTTCGCGTGTTCCTTTGTCCCTGGGGCGGTTTTCATGGATTTATCTCCATGGCCTCGAATTAGTCGTGGGTCAATGACAACCGCGAAGGCGATAGTTAGCGGGGAATCATCGTCGCGGTGGTGTTCCGCGCTTTTAACTGTCAGAAGAAAAATATTTTCTGCGGACGCGAAAGGAAAACAAGAAACAAAGAGGGACACAGAGGGCGGCGCGTACGAAACCGGGGGAACGGGTCGAAGGAGTTGACGTTTCGTTACTGAAATAGCCTTAAACTACCACAAGTCAAAAATACTCGTGGCGTCCCGCTTGATGCCCAGGAGCGCAGGGACGAAGAGGAGAGGGCACAAGGCGGAGGGTCAGAGTAGCTAGAAAAACGATTTCGTGGCTTTTTCCAGTCTTCTAATTGATTCACGTTAGGACAGGTTTCACGAAACGCGATCGAAATTTAAGGAATCGATTTGGGTAGGATCGTGCGATGGTTTGACACTAATTGCATAGGGTTCGTTTGGTGTTGAAGCAGTGTTCTCTGTGATCGATGAAGATGTCTCGCGTTAGGAGAAAAACGATAGCTTGGTCTTCTTCTTCTGTATTTCTCGAAAATTGTAGATTCGTTTGGAGGTGTATTAGATTGATACTCAGCAACTTTTTTTTTTTGGAAGGATCTTCATTTTCCTCTGTACAGATATCAGTTTTACCGTAGAAAATGTGTGTCTACTGTTTTTTTTTTTTTTTTTATTGTAAGGTCGTCTCTAAGTTTCACATTCTAAGATAAAAAATTAATTTACGAGCGATTTTAAGAGGACGCAACCTTTTTACATTTTCGTAGAATGTTTTCTTAGCCTGTCCGCTCCAACGTGATTAATTGTAAAGAAAGGCTAACCTTCGGCTTCTGGGAAATCACATGAAACGTGAGAGCTAAATTCTCGTAATAGTCTTCTGGCGAAACAGCGCAAGCATCACGCCTGCTTGTCCACATTTTCCTTTGAATTTCATTCGTGGAAAGTTCTTCTGGCATCCGAACATTTTCTTTGATTACCGCTATTATTCGCCTTCGTCGAATTCAACATTCTCTTCGAGAAACTCAACTTTCCCTTTGAACGACATTTCGAACTTCGTGTTCCCTTGATTTGAATAATATGAAATTGTGCAATTAGTCTTGAATTTATTCAAGAGTAGGTAGATATTGTTATCGACTTGACGACTGTAAATATTTCATCTGTTTTATGGGCACGTTTGAAGGTTCGAGAACATCTGTGTCCATTTGTGGGTGCCAAAGTTTTCGCAATCATCACTCAAAATACAATGTACTTTCCCAAACTTAATAAATTGACGTAAATATCGAAGACAAATGAGTTCTGACGAAACAATTGGAACCGAAGTGGTTTAATTTATACCTAGTAAAGAGTCGTTACGAATATTTCTGTAACTTTGTGAATATTTGTCCCATCACCGCAATATTTTTCTTTTCGATACACTCAAGATTACATACTTAACGAAAATGGAAAACTTAGAAAGTCGGATTTGTAAATCCCGAGTAGGTATAACTCCTTAAACACGTTTTTCTCGAAACATCATTTTATCATCAGATTGTTAAGATAACAAAAAATCTATCAATACGATCTTTCTGAAATTTAAATATGTTATTTTGAATACCAGTAACTATCGTATGACCCACCACCATCTTTAACAATTGGAAGTTCCATGTTCTTTGAACGTAATATTGTTGACAAAAAGTGAATATTTAGGTATTTGAGTTTAATCGAGCGCCATTTTCGTTATTTATTCACTTTGACGGTTTATTCTGTTGCATAGGATAACCACACTCACATAATTTAATAAACTATCTGAATTTTTTGTCTGACATAAACCGTTCTCAAAATATCTTGGCAATCATGAAGATACCATCGTCATCGACAGAAGTTACTTTAACGTTAATATAAATCGTGAAATAAATTTTATAAAGTTCCTACAAAAATATTTTTATCCTCTTTCACAAATAATACTATTAGTAGACAAAAATTTTTGAATCATTCTTTCTTTCAAGGATTTGAAATAATTTTAAATTATGCTTAATTTTTTGATCGACACATCAGAAAGACACCTTGAGGGAGCATATCAAGAATGTTTTTCGCACAAGCAATACAAACAAATCAATTTGTTGCTTATTACAGTTAAAATATTACATATTGAACAATATAAAAAGTCAATTTTGAATACAGTTTATTCATTCATATCCGCTATATCCATTGTCAAAATGTGCGCTACAATAAAATCGTTAATATGCGATTCACAGCAATTAGATTATACGGTTTACCTCGATCAAAAGCACAGATATATTCAGAAATTAGGAGCAGTTGTTTGTCGGCACACCTAGAAAAAAATGGATATTTCAATAGATAACAAAGATAACAATTGGATTATATAGTTTTCTTATTTTACTGTCAACCAACTTGAACTATAGCGCACGTTTTGACGATAGATATAGTGCTTATGAATGAATAAATTGCATTAAAAATTAATTTCTCATATTGTTCAATATGTATATTTCGACAAATACACAAGTTAATCGAATGATTCAGTTGTTCTCTTAACTACAAATATATTTTCAATCTTTTCTAATCATCATTATCAACAAAATATGTACTCCTTATATGTATAATAAATTGATTTACTTGCTTCGTTTGTTTGAAAAAAATTCTCGAAAAATGCATATATTTTCGAACCGTTACTGTGACGTGCCCCCCTTAATCATTAGTATACATAGTTCCGACTGCACTCATAAATAATTCCCAGCGAGCAATTTTCTCACGAATCTCCATCTGGCCACCTTTCGTCGATTCGTTCGCGGTTTCGAAACGCGCCGCGATGCCGTGGATCGACGTCGTCGAGTAACCCGCGGAATTGGACGCCGGCCAGCGTCGGGCACGAGATTCACCGAGCATCTCCGCGAGGCGTGCCGAGCTGTGCGACGCCTGGCGTCGCGACGTCGCTGCTCGGAGGCCTCAGTGTGCCGCGTATCGTCCGATGTGCGTCGCGTAGCGTTAGTTCCGTGCGTTCGAAGTTGCTTGCCGCGCGCGATCAAGACATGTGACGAGAAGAGATTAGAAAATGACGAGCAGAATCGCCGCGATCCCTGGCGCACGGAAGTGGTAAACGCGAACCTAAACTCCGCGGTAATTGCCCGTCGCGATCTTCCCAGAGTTCTTCGTAGATGATTTTTCTTGGATCGAGTTGATTGACGGAGGCTGTGGAATTTTTAGGATTTTTCAGGAAGAGTATTCTATGTAGGTGGGATTTCGGACATTTTTATGGATTTGTTGATAGTTTTTAGGAGATGACGAAACCATCCAGGTGGAACGTCGGGTTCTACTGGTGGAATGCTAGGAATTTTGGTTGGGAATGTTCTCCGTTTTTGAATTGGTGGTGATATCTATGAATTTGGTAGATTTTTATCTAAAAATCTACCAAATAATGGTAGATGGGGCATAGAGTTTGATGTCGATGTTCTAAATGGTTCGATGTTGTTTTTTGTTCATGTTGATGGAGAACTGTATATGATTGGAATACTTTTGAGAGGAGCTAGAGTAAAGAATAATTATGAATATTATTCTCGATTTATTGGGCGTTTTTGGGAGATGGTGAAAGCTTCCAGGTGGAACGTCAGGTTCTACTGTTGGAATGTTTTCTGCTTTTGAATTGGTGATATCTATTTAATTGGTAGATTTTTAAATAGAGTAATGGTGAATGGGATATTAGACTTTGATAATTCAATCTTTTTTTATCGAATTGATGGAGGAGTATATACAAGTAGCGGAAGTTTTTCAGAAGAGAATTATGAATATTACTGTTGATCGTTTTGAGAAATGGCGATAGTACACAGGTGGGATATTAGGTTTTACTGGCGGAACGTTAGAAGTTTCAAGGACATCTTCCTTCATTTTAAAATCGATGATGATGCTTACGAGATTGGTAGATTTTCAGAGTAATTATAGATGAGGACCCAAGAATTTGATGCTGAGAAATTAAATGCTTCAACGTCCCTTTTTGTTCAAGTTGATGGTGGAGTCCGTTGTGTCGCCAGAGAGACGTTCATGAAGAGCAATTGATGTAAATGGTCTTATGCGCATTTTTGTGGATTTATTAATTATTTTGGGAGATGATGAAGTTGGAAGATGATGTCAGTAACGTTAAAAGTCCGGCGATTGTTGTCTTCCGTGTTTGAATTGATCGTGGTATCTATGAAATTGATGGAATTTCAGATAGAATAATCAGGGATGCTGGATTAAAGTTTAAAGTAATATATTACTTATACTGCAAAGTAATATATTACTTGCAGTACGAGTAACGAATGAAGATGAAATATAAATATTATTATGGATTTGTTGTTATTTTCGAATAATAGTTAAAGTACTCAGGAATAATGTTAGATTTTACTGCTAGGATATTAGATGGTTCGCAGTTATCTTTTGTTCGAATCAATGGTGGAGTTTATGGGGACTTGTAGGAAGAGGATCGAGTATAGAATAATTCTAAATTGTAATTGTAGATTTATTGTCTAAGTGTAACAAAATTCACTGTTAGAACGTTAGAATCTTCGAATTTGTTCTATGAATTTGCTAGTCTGTAAGTTATCTTTTTGAACAGTGACGAATATAATGAGAATGGAGAACAACGTTAACTGTGAAAACGTTAGATTCTAGCAACGGTTGTAAGAATTGAATTTAATGCAAACGAATTGCTAAGATTAGAAGGCATTAGAAGGTTTTTGTTAGTTGTTTCTTGTTCATATCGATTATGGGGTCCATAGGATTGATATGTTACTATTAAAAATAATGGGTATCCAGAATTTTGAATATTATCGTGGCTTTCCAGTTACTTGTTGAACGTTGACAAGAGTACTAGAATTTCGTTGCAGAACGTTAGAAGCTTAGCGTCAGTCGTCTGTTTTTTAATTGATAGGTGTCCTCAGAATTAATAGATTATAAAGAAAAGCAATAAATATAGAAAAAATTACGAATGTTATTTCGTAGGAGAATTACAAATACATATTATTATGGAATTGTTGTGAGTGCTCTAACCACGATGAATCTACCGAAGACATTAGTGCTTATTGTTGAAACGATAACAACTTCGCATTCGCTTGTTGTCCTTTGCCTTTGAGTTGATACTGTTGTCTGTGAAATTGATAGATTTTCAGAAAAGGCAGTGAATATAGCAGGACAGCTAAAATGATGAATTGTACTTACATTTTAAAAGATGATACAGTGAAGATATACTGTGATGATTGGACGAAAGATGTTTATACATGTTATGACATTTTAATATAAAATATAAAGAATAAAATACGCTTTACAACATTTAACAGACAAAAAGACAAATTTTAATTTAAGTTTCTGTTCTTCGTCTGTATATATAAAAATAAGAATCTGCATAAATGTCTGTAAGCTAGTGATCACATAATGTGGTGATATCTAATTTCTTGCCATTTCCTTTAATTATAATGAATATAATATATCGACGCACCACTGTTTCCTACTATAACGTTAGAGACTTCTTTATTCTCTTTCATTTGAGTTAATGGAGGAGTGCGAGAGCTTGTAGATTTCCCATAAGAGCAATAAACGTAATTGCAGCACGAGTATCATGATGGATGTACCGTTATCTCTTTAACAGCAACGAATGTACGCAGATGGGACATCAGCATTTATTGTGCAAAGTTGGAAGCTTCACAGTCTTTTTTGTGTTATAGTTGACGATAAAGTTTCAGAGCAGTAGCAGATTTTTAGGGAAAGTACGTACTTTTAAAATAGAAATACTACTATCAATTCCTACCATTTTGGATTGATATTTAAACAACCTAAATCTTATTTTCCGGAAAATGATATAATGAAAATATGCTATGGATACTGAATATACATAAATGAAGTACAGTTAATCGCATTGGATGCTTCGTTAGAACGTCGATGCTTCGTGTTTGATGCCTTCTTTTTTCCAAGACGATGATGAAATCTCTCGACTAGGTAGCAGACTTTTAATAAAACGAGTGGGGAAGACTTACATACGTCTTCTTATATTCCAGACAATATTAGAGTCGAGTATTAATCTACTATAAAAAATGTAGAATTTCACTCTTCCTTCAGTTGATGACGAGGTCTATGAAATTGGAAACAAATTCTCAGATGTTAAAATATTATTATGGATTGCTACGTTTCCCTAACAACGACGGAAGTGCTAAGGATATATCAGAGTCCATTATTAGAAACTCGTGTATCTATTTATACCCTTTCTATTTTGTTACTATCTTTAGAGCAGCTCGAATACATATTCCATCGACACGATGTGCGTCGAAATAGAAAATGGGATTTCAATCGTGCATCTGTTCGGAGTCACGCGTCGCTGTGTTGTTTAATAAAGTTAAAAGACAGCTGATATATCGAAGAATGTATTAGGGGAGTTTACCACTTGATAAGGTAAAAGAGATCGAGAGGGTGCCTGATAGAAATGGATAGGGACAATCTTGCTCTTTTCAATCCTGAGAGTTACCTCTTTAACACGTTGATCATGATTTCACTCATGCATGGCTATCGGGAGATTTTCACTAAGGAATTACACAAATTAATTCTGAAGTTGAAGTGTTAGAAAAAGTAAATAGCGTTTATTGGTGGAATTTAGTAAAAATAAAGGTGGACTTTGGTGAGGTTATAAAAATAGTACGATAAATGTTAGAGTATGTAAAGGGCTTTCCAAAAAAGGCCTTAGGATTTTTTGTTGTGAGTATTTCGATTTTTTTTTTGTTTTAAACGATTAAATATAAACGATTACAATTAAATGTGAATGTTAAGGGGGTGTATGCAGTTGTCATAGATAAATTTCATAAATTTTGTTTCATGATTTAAATGCATATTTAAATTCAAGACAAAACGTAATTTTACAGTACAAGGTCTGAACTTAATATATACATTTTTTAGTAAGATGTATTTAAAAGTGAAAATGTAAAAGTGAAAATTTTATTAAGGAAAAACGATAATTTTGAAAGTCGTAAACTGACGTTTTTCAGTGAAACCACCGTCATTTTGGTAAAAATCAAAATTTCGAAAAGTCCTTCATCCATTAAACAGATGTTGGCGTCTTTTAATAGAATAATTTCTTGATATGTTCTAGATGGGACGTTTTCAAGTAATTGCGTACACCGACAAAATTTATTTATTAAATTCAATACTTGTACTGTAAAATTACGCTTCATTTTGGATTAAAATATGTACTCAAAATTAATCAAATGCAATGTAATCAAAATCTTTAATTTTAATCGACAACTGCGTGAGACTATTACGACTATATTGATAAACGTGTTTTGTTATCACAAATAAGATCCCAAATATCTTTTCGAAAAACTCTTTAGTTTCCTGATTCTCTCAAAATAAGATTCCAGTCTAGTAAAAATTGTCACTAGTATTATAACTCGCAGTCAACGTGTTAAAAGGAAGAACGAGGTCAATCTCCAATTCTCGAGTAACGAAAAACCAGGAATGACGACGCGAAGGTTTTCAAACTCATAGATCTAAATAAATTCGGACGTGGAGCATACAATTGCAGAGTAGATTGTGAACTTGGCAAACCTCGAATGTTCTCCACTATCGACAGACTTGAATACTTTTCAAATTGTGGCGGACGCAATTTCCGAGGGAAATTCAGAGGTAACTTCGATACGAAGTTCGTAGATTCGTAGGTTACAATTTACGACGCGTCTGAGAAACAGGGGAACACTTGGCGAGCAAAGTGGCGAGTTCGAAATTCGTAAAATGTGTTATCATGCTCTAGCTCGTAAACACAGAGTAATGCGCAAGGATTTATCTCTTCTGTTTAACGTTGCACTTGGAACGCAATAAACGGTTGATCCTGATCGATAGAAAACAAATCGATAAAAGGTTATTTTTTGTCCAATAAAACCTTTATGGGACACCAATGAAATACTATGTGTCTGCAGAGATGGGAACAATTTTTATCTGGATAGAAATTTCGGAAAATATATAAATGATAAAGTTAATGGTTGGTAGGAGCTAGATTTGAATTACAGAGTAAATTATTTCACAAGGGACGGTTGAAAGTTGAACTGTTTAATCGAATAAGCTCACGAGTAAATTGCTGTAGTGATGATTTTGTTTGTTATGTAAACTTTGCCCATTTGTGGGTGTTTATTACATGGCTACAAAATTAATAGTTACTTTAATTCTATGCCAAATTTCGAAAGTGCTTTTGTATTTTAATAGATTGGAAATTATTCTGCTTGGTATGTTAATTTTAATAAGTAAAGAATTAACGTTTTCGACCCTTCAGGTCATTTCAAATTTTCCGCACAATCTTCGGCATCGCATGTTTTGATTGTAATTATCGTTTAATTCACACTGTCTGAAGCTTTGTAAAGTGTTTTTAAATCTCCCTCTCCAGTGTTTATTTGCATAAATGGGAAAATATTTTGATATTATGTTGGAAATTATAACGAACGTTTTCGAACCTTCGAGTTTGCATAAATACAATTGCATAAATCTATTTTGTGACATAATTTGTAATTTTGATATTTTCTAAATATAAAGTATGGTTCATAAGCATAAACATACATAATCTAAGTTACTTTTTCAAATTTCACCATGGTTATTTAAAATAACAAAATTCTTCGTTCGAAAACGTCCGTTTACTGTTCGCTTGTCGAGGCTAACAAAAATATTACTTTTATAAATCAAAGCAAAAATGAACACCCATCGATATTTCGAGCTATATCGTACAGTTTTACTTCCATATAAATCTAAACTGAGACGGATTTTCATTTGATCCACCCTGTTACGTTACGTGTTTATTCGACGCGCATTCATGTCGTGTTTCCTGGAAGTTCGACGGCTTTGACAGGCTGCTCATCTGCATGGTACAAGGCGTTTCATGAAAATCCTGCAAGACACTTTCGCCTCGTTGCTGCTAAACTGATTTGCGGATATTAAAGTTTGTTCCGGTTCCCGAAAACAAAATAAATTATTCGCGCTTCTGACAAGTAACGTGCCACAATTGAAAGCTTCCTCATTAAATTATCTAACAAGCAAAATATACTTGGGAGATTATTTAATAATAGATTTTCTCATGGAGTTTCAAGAAATTTATTAGATTGAATAGAAATAAATTGAATTGATTAGTTTAAAAAACTATTTCTACGTGGTCGTCTTCAAATAGAGTCTTGAATTGCGTCTAAAAGAATTGATATAAAATGAAAGATGATGCAACAGTATTTTCAAAAGTATATTTCACTATGTTTTTACTCAAGTAAATATTTATCGGTTGAATCATCAAGATTCTTCTTTTTTAAATAAATTAATCGCCGAGCTGGCGTAATGAAGTGGGCAAATTCGTAGTGGTGAAATTATTTTGAAGCCTTGTAACTGCGAAAAATAATTACGACTGTAACCCTGTTGTTTTCTTGAGTTACGTTACACGTTTGTACAGCTTCCACGTGTTTCAATTAAATTGGAAGCAAAAGTTTGACTTGTGATGTATGCAAAGAGTAGCACTAAAAAATTAAAGTCATGAAAAATGGAGGACAAATTTCAAGAAACATAACATTCATAAAATTTAGATTTTATTCCGAAACAGACTGAAAAAGGTTTGGGTTATTCGAGCGAGGAAAATAATCTCAGACTAGGAACGTTCTTGTTCCACTTTGTGCAGTGACTAGTAGAATGAGGCTGCAACAGGCCAGACAATGTTCTCGCGTCTGCAGGATTACTTGATGCATCAATGGACTCTTCTTTTAGTGTACAATGTGTCCAGTTATACTGCTTGATCATTATAGTATTTAAAATAATTTTATTATGGATATTTCATTACGGTGAAAAATTATTTCTCGTAAATTAAATAAATTGGTTTTTGGCTCTTGAATTCGTATCATATTAAAGTATTTTTGTCCATCAAGCAGTTTATCGATTTGTTGATTGTTTTACACGAACAATAACAAAATTCTTAAAGTAAACACGAATATGTACAGGTATGGTGGAATAAAAAAATATAATACAAGCAAATTGGGTGAAGGAAAATTACTTGTATTGACTAATTTATTAACTAATATGTATTTGTTGTCTCAAGAGAAGAGATACTGTAGGTTTATTTCAACCAATTAGTTAATTCAAATTTCTTTAATTTAATTACTTTACTTATTTTATAATTTGTTAGTTTTTTCATATTTTGTATATACATTGATTACATTGTAATTTTACATATTTTTGCAGACTTTAACAACTTTGTTGTACCTTAGATGATCGAATTAGGTCTAAATAAGTAGTAAAAATGGATGACTTGGAAGACCAAAATGCCTTGTTACTTTCTATAAATTCTATAAACAATCAACAAGGGCTAAATTTGATATGGGTCAATGAAAATCAAGAGTTCTATCATAGAAATTTTGTTCACGATGCAACACTATTTCTCATCAATTTCATGAATAGAGTACAGATTCTGGGTTAGGTCTCAGTCTAGTGGAATCCAAGAATTTAATTCCAGAGGTCTTATCTACGCTGCAAAATAATTTCTCGTTAATTCTCTAGATAGAATCAATAACTTGCGTTAGGTAAAATCAAAGATTTCCATTCCAGAGATTTTTGTGATGCAGAATAATTTCTGATAATTTCTGTAAAAAAAGTACAGGTTCAAAGTTAGGTTTGGGTTAGATACGAAATCAAAGAATTTAATTCCACAGGTTTGGTCTACAATGCAGAATTATTTTTCACAAATTACCTGAATAAAGTAAAAGGACTAGGTTAGTTCTGTATGAATTACAATCAACAAATTTCATTCCAGAAGTTTCATCTACAATGTACAATTATTTCTAAAAAATTATGTAATCAAATTGGTGTCCTAGGTTAAATCTGAGTTGAACGCAATTAAAGAATCTTACTTCAGAAGTTTCGTCCCCGAGGCAAAACAATTTCTCATAAATTCCACCAAGTACAACGTGTTCCTATGTGAAATTAATTTCCAACGAACCCGGACAATCCAAAATTGTAGCTAAAAATTTCATCGAGGTGTTCCATGCACCACGAGAATTATTCAAAACGGTTCGTCGAGCAGCCCCTTTCGTTATCCCGCGATTAACACTAGCGACACCACATGTTGCTTCAGAATTCACGTATCGTCGACGCGAGCCTCTCGAGCGCAACGCGAGGGCAAGAGGGTCAAAGGTGTGCTACAGTGAACCTAACCGGCAAGTCAAAACAGTGTCCGAGTTCCACGGAAGTTTGAATCGAAGACTGAATCTGTGTCAGACGCGGGACGCTTGCGAAACGTTCCCACGCGTGTGAATCTGCGTGGGTATACCCTGCGACGGGGGTTAGACGTTACAAGAATAATTAAACGCTTCGGTGACCTCGTGGTTTCTGAGAGGAGGACTCTCGGACGACCTGGTGAATTCGCCCCAGGCGGTTCTCGAGGTGTGCTCGAGAATCTCGATTGCTTCAAAGGGCTGGGAGTATCTCGCAAAAGTGTGCACGGAAGACTAAAAGGACCAAGCTGGTTTGAAGCGCTGAGAATCTGTTGAAACATTGAAAGTTCGGTCGGTGATACCCTCGAGGTGGCAATTGATTCCGAAGCGGAGTGCGGTGAAAGGTTGCGTGGAAGATAACAAGTAGGACTGTTCTGGAGGCCTGATCGTTCTTGTGGAATCGTTTCGTAGACTGTGTCGGGAACTGCGTTGGAGAACTCGAGGTAGACGCCAAGATGGCTGAGATCTCGCTTCGCAGGAAGACCAGATCAGCCTCGATCTGCGCCCCAGGCTCATCCAGCATGGAACAAATGCTGGAGGGGATGCCTCCCTCGGGCGCCAGAGACAGAGATAAGTCGGACAGGGAGAAGGATAGCGGCAGTGGCACACCTGATAGCAGCACACCTACCAGAAGGCGCAGGCCCGCCACGAGGTCCCAGAGTGCTCGTGTTTCCGGCGCGAATAAGAGCATTCGACGTCGAGCGGCCGCCCAAGGTAACGAGATGCTAATGTTGGTAATCTTTTGCTCGTCTCCAACAGTGATTTACCTTGACGAGAGGATGAATGGTATTCTCGTTACGAGGATGCAACGCGGTCAGTTTTGAATACAGAATTTCATTCGTAAATGTTTCGCGAAACTGGGTTGGACTCATTATCGTTCTCCGCGAACGATTGCGCAGCTCCAGCCGCTTTGATTTCTGGTTATTTTTAAATAATCTTGTCTTCGCTGTGTAATCTAAGATTGCACACTCTTTGATTTTGGTATGATTTCTTCAATTCTCAATATTTTCCCACGAAAGTGGAAAATGAAGAACGGAAGGGAATCAAAAGAAATCTTGATTCTGGTCTCATTTTTCGATCTCTTTTAAACTTTCTACGCACAAATAATCAATGCCAATCGTTTCTTTAACTCATTCACTGTCGAGTAAACTTAATGTGCTTTTTTCTGCTCACCAAGATTCTATGCAGATGTATAATTTAAGTTATCATTTTGATAATGAAGAGTGAAATTAAATTTCTCGTTTTACTTTATTTTTTAAAAGAATTTTACAAAATTTTGTTAAAAACGAGATACATTGTAGTTTACGTTAGTTTAAATTGATTGCAACTGGCCAAGAAATAAGTTTATGACCGTTTGAGTTAGGAATTATTAAAGAGGATGAACGAAAATGTTATATGTATAACACTTTAAAATTATAAAATTTGTATAGAATTTCAAAAAAAAAATATTACATAATATTTTCGTTCATCCTCTTTAATTATTCCTAACTCAAACGGCTATAAACTTATTTCGTGACCGGTTGCAATCAATCTAAAGTAACACAAACTATGAATATCTCGTAGTTGGCAGTCTTTCTACGCTTTCTACGAGATATCTCCTAGTTGACAGCAAATGGGTTAAAGTATTAGCTTCGATATAAAAAGATAACTTATGAAAAGCGTCTAAAATTGAATGAAGGTATATAAAAAACAAATAAAGGAAAATATTAATTTATTGAGTCTGAACAAAAGACAGGTGGCCCATTTCATTCGTTTTATACGTCAGAGATTTTAATGAAATGAAAGTGTTACATAACTGAACAGAAGGGTTTGTAAGGAACAAAGGGAACAGGCAATATCCTGTCTTTACTACAAGTCTTAAACTTTATATTTACGTTTCAATCCTTAGTAGGATGCAAAGACGAGTCAAACTTTTACTTAGGTGAAAATCTTGTGATCTGTTATTTGTCCGCAAGAAGTTACAATCTAAGGTGAAATTTGTAATAATCGAAATAAGTAAATTATTACTTTGTATAATGCTAAGTATATTTTTTATGTTTAAATAAGCGAAGTATTATTTTGGTCAAAAGGTAAAATCTCGATTTCCTTTAGTATAATCTTCATATTACGGGCTCGATCAACTTTTCCAACTGTTCGTTTCTTAGATTTTAAAGTATCACGCGTTAATGGAGATCTCCCACAGATATCAATAATGTATTCGTGGAACTCAACATCGGTGCTCTTACGTCGGAATGCTTTTGTTGAGCGTTGGTTAATATTCGCTTACGGTGACTTTAACCGCAATCGTTAATAGCTCATTCAACTCTTAATTATGATATTTTCCCGCTTAAAATTACTTATTTTATAAAGAAAAATTTAAGGAATCAGATTAGGCTTGTTTTGAGTTTTTTAACCGTAGACTTTAGACTTGAAATTTGTAAGATAAGAAGTTGCTTACAATTTTCATGTTGTAAATATAATTGTTCGATCTAAAAGAAAATCTATTTCGAAAGGCGGATCCTTTTCTGTGAAAACAAAAGAAAGAAATGCTTAATATACATAGTAAATAGTTGTGGAAATAAAAATTAATTTTTGTAGTCAGTTTACGTGGAAATTAAGAATAATTACAAACCCTGATGTGTCATAATTCTTATAATAAAATTCGAATTCAGCAAAATGATAACTTAAACTTTCTCTAATTTCATGTAGATTATAACATACTACAATTTCATTCAAATCTCTGACCTCGATTAGAGAAATTTATCGGTTTGGCGTGGAATGGTCCAAGTGGCTGATATTGATGAAAACGAGGTCGAGATCCAAAAGCGAGGAAAAAGGCTTTTAATCTGCGTGAATATGGGCAATGGCTATCGTTGGTATTAGAATTATTTAAAAATATATTAGAAGGAAGAAAGTGACAGCTTTCGGGCGAAAAAGAGAATTCGACTTTGAAATTGGAGTAAATTTGCTTAATAAAATAAAAGTAGTATAAAAGTACGATGTACTCGTATGTTCGAGTTCAAATTCAATTTGAGGTTAGAAAAAGATATGCTAATATACATTTATATATAATAATAAAAATACACATAAAATATAAGTACATATGAATGCAAGAAATATATTTCTATTTTAACACATCTAAATTTTAACGATGCTTTAATAATTACATAAACAGAATAAAATAGGAAAATAAATATAATATATTATGAATATAATTTCAAATCAAGAAAAAACTCTGAAAACGTTGAAATCTTCCATTAAGAACTTCTAAATTAAATCAAAATTTCAAGTCATATTCTTTAACCTATAAAACATTCCCTCTGAAAGACTATAACCCCTTTTAAATCATCGACCATCACCATAATGTAACAAGGATGTAATTTAATGACAGCAAGACTTTAGAAAATGGACACCAATAAAAATAAACGATCTACCATTAAATAAAACCAGAATTCAGCCTTTATGGGAAATTGCTGGACGAAAGGGTATGCGACGCTTTGTGAATTAATTTTTCATAGCGAGGTCTTTGAACGCATTAGCATTATTGCGTGATATCAGTCTGTATCGCATGGGCGACATCGCACGTTGATGGCACGTGAGAGAGCACGCAGATGAGACTGCTCTTCGCGGTTCAACGCTTCCGACCCTATGTAACCGACCATTTTTAAATTAACTTCGTCGAAGGGTGAAGTGACGACGCAACCACGTAGCAGGCAGCTCGATTTACCATCACCGAACGCACACGACGAATGCTCTCGCGACGCAGAATGTCCTGCAACTTTTGCAGCCAATGGCTGAAACTGTCACCGTGTAATTTCATCATTTGCATCGCGTAACAGGATATTCTCCTCCATTCCATAATTTGGAGAGTATAGAACACGTGTCCGTTAAAAAGTACGAAGATTTACTATTAACCGTGTCGATTCTTTAACTGAAAATTGTGAAATTAAATGGACGGTAACATTTTGAATAAGTTTAACAGGTTGAATAGATGTAATTTCATCATTTGCTTCGCGTAACAGGATATTCTACTCCATTCCATAGATTGGAGAGTATGGAATACATATACATGTTTATAATCAAAAAAATAAAGGATTGCATTTCAGTATCTACCATAATGACGCGTTTAATCCGGAAATCCTTTTGTCGGCACAAATTAATTTGATCTTTTTAAATTTAAATTAATGGCCCTTTCGAAAATCCTTTTACTATTACAAATAAATTTCTATTATTGAAATTCAATTGAACGGTTAGGTGAAATTCCAAATCTATTTTATGGAGGAACTTTGATTTTGTTCCCTCTGCAGGAATTGTCTATTTTTCATGATGACAAAGTAGAAACCCCCTAATCGCTCAAGTCGCTCCGTTCTCGATTTTCGTTTGACGAACGCGAGGGAGGGGAACGATGTGTATCTTTAAATAAGCTTCATTTAGTCTCCGAAACCCTTCTCGGGATCGTATTTTTGAGTTAAATGGATCCGTCGAGCGGCACAGTGTCTCAGCTAAGGTGCACCGGCACCAGGAGCCCCGTTTAGACTGTCAGTGACCTACTACCCAAACGAATGATGCCAGAATAGAAACCGACGCGATTTCAAGCATCCTCCAAAGCAGCGTCTCCCAAAACTGTATACCGTGGAACATTAGCGCTTCACGCGACGCGAACAAGCGTGAAAAAATCAAATTATTTCTTAAAACTGTACAATGAACGGAAAATGTATTCTTTGGTTTGGAATAATAATTTAAATTACAATATTTTTGATGTTTATAGTGACCAGATCTGGTCCCTTTCGAAATTATATTATTTTAAATATTAACGCACAATTATAATTATATTATAAACACAATTGAAATAGAAATTTAAATACTGCTTTGAAAGTCCAAATGACACCTTTGAACAACCAAAAGGATCAAATGAAAGAAATATATTTTCGATATTTGAAGCTCACATCGCTTTTGTATTTTTATACATTGTGGTACTATCATTTTCGGTTATTATTCATTACATTGGTACAGGCTAATAATAAAATAGACTTCTCGTAGAATTGAGAATCGATACTCTTGGACGCAGAAGAACAATCTTAGAACTGATTTTCTTACTGAGAAGCTTGACCAGTAGGACCATTGCTCTAAGCTACTCAAGAGTAACCTCGAGGGAATTACAGTAGTTAGATCTGTTCTTGCGTTCAGTTCAAGAATGTACAGAGCTAACTTTGCCTGCCCATAATAGGGACACTATTAACTGAATTTGAAATCTAGTAACAAGTGTCAATTAAAGCGTGAGTCATTTCTACATTTCGAAAACATCATTTAAATACTCCAATTCTGCAATTCCATGGATAAAATCCGTCTCAACATGATGAACACTGTCGTGTCATTACATCTGATTATCGATACCCACTACTTGAATGCGAGACGGCTTGGTTCGAGACTTGCTTTCTCTTGCGGATAGAGCTCGAGGCCTCGAAACGATATTTATTCACGGTTCGACGAATGTCACTGGGGAACGAAAAAATTCGAGCAGCTTTATAGGGTCTGGTTCTCCTCTATCGAAGTCCTCTGCCTCGACAAGTGAATTCGTATTCGAATTTATTCGGAACGAGATCCTCAATGAATGCACTCAGCGTGAAATAAAGAAGCGGGGAGCTTGGCCGTGCATCGCGAATGGTTTTCGAGGGATTTTTAGGGTTTGAATATTTTGCAACTCGCTTACCCTCGAACGATTTAGATTTGGGAGCTGCTAGGATTTCCTTGCAGGGCTCAGAGGGAAATAATTTGAACGAGTCGGGGGGCTTAGCTCTGACGAAAAAATAATTGATTTATTCTTATTATTTTTGTTCACAGATGAAAGTTTAACAGCATAGTACAACATGAATAGTTCATGAGTGTTTAATAAATCGACGTTTCGATTATGTAGATGTGTGCCTTTTTGGGGGAAAGTACAATTTTAAATTATACCGAAATGATGATGTCGATGTCAATTAAAATACATGATAGATTCTGAACGATTTAATTAAAGTGGTGGTAAAGATATATGCAAATAATTTAATGAACCATTTTAAATTTATACATTCTATTTGATTGTATAAAACAAGGACTAAAATATTATTTTGTCAGATGAGAAACATGTCAAAAATGAAAAATATTAAAAATCTGAAAGATGTACGTGTCTTCATCGATCGTTTCTATTCTTAATAGCTAGATGTTATTAGAATAAATTAAAAGCGTTGATTCATTTTTGCACAGACATTCAATCTATGGTACAGTAATTACAGTAATTTGGCTCGAGATTGTTATAGCTCGAATTATTGCGTTTCATTTTAGCGTGATGCTGGTAACACTTTACTTCAATCGTTTTCAGAGACTTCAGAAGACGTTCGACGTTAAGGTAAAGAAAGGAAAATGTTCAAAGAATCGCCACTTACAATCTTCGTGCTAGGTAGTTGCTTTATTTGACCCAGGTTGTCGATAAAAGGTGGGAAATAACATTCGGGGTAGAAAGCGTTACGAACATAACAGGATCGCGTTGAAAATTGTCAGTAAAAGGTTTTCATTAATCGAGATCTACAGAATCTAATATCATCATATTTATTTCGCGTATTATTAAACCATTAGGATACACTACTATCTTGAATTTAGTAGTATCAAGTCATTTAATAAGTTTTGATAGGATTCGTGTTTAATCTATTACAGAAGAACATTTTAATAAATTAATTATGAATCATGTATTTAATTTTTTCCTGATACGTCGAACGAATAATAATATATTCAGGAAAATAAGTTTTGTTAATAAAATTGAATGTTTTCAAGACAATTAAATACAATAGATATATTCTGAATATATCTCAAATTTCCAACGCAGATATATTAAAAGATACAGATGAAATAATAATAACTCTAAAAATACTTGTAAAATATGTAGGTTTGGAAATATTTAAAACGATTTTCTTCACCAGGATTTCTATATTTAAAATAAAATAGCACATAACATAAACAAAGTGATAGGTACGAATAAAATATGATATACGAATATCAATAGTTCAAGACCCACATATGTTTTCAATACTTCTACAATTATTATTATTGCAAACGTCCAATTCAACATACACAAATTGTTCTGGATATCAAAAGACGAGTAGTTGATTCCACTGTCAAACTATTAATAATACATTTATACTTTTTTTCGTCAATTTTAGCTGCTCAACACCACCATCACTACCACGAGGGCACGGTTAAATCTGCTCACTGCAGCAGCGAGCCCAGATTGACTGACAATGACATCAGCCCTGGCCTCAGAAGAAGAGGAAGTCGAAGAGGGCAGAGCATGCACCATAGTCATCATAGGAAAAGCAATGCATTTTTGGACGTTCCTGACACGTCGTCGCAGATGCCATCGAGGGAAGATGGCGAGGACGAGGACAGTTATAGGCTCAGGAGTTTCAGCCTTACCAGCAAAGGTAAGATTGTTTAATGACAATTGTTTGCAATAATTCAGCTTAGAATCTAATCAAATTAAGTTGAAGGAAGAAATCAAACAATTCGTGTTCACTAGCAAATTAATCTAGTACGTGTATATATGTGCTACATATATTTTTAGTTATCGTAATTCAATATATTAATAAAAATATATACAGAATTACAAAATTGGAATCGAAGATGTGAACTAAATTTGGTAGGACAGTTTATATGCATATTATTTGGGTGTATCGAGGAAAAGAATGAAATTAATTCCCTTTTGATATGATATGTTTGCAGACACAATTATAACGAAAATATGTTTTGTCGATAGAGACAATAGAAAATGACAAATTTATAGAAAAATTTAAAACTTGAAAAAGTGAATCACAATGAATCCCTTTGATTTATTTTGTTATATAAATTATTAAAACGTTTTCACAACGCTATCTCAAATATTGATCGCGAACATTTACATTTAATTGAAGCTTTCAATGTTAATGAATGTACACAAATCTATATTGTGTTATTTTAGCAAACGATCAAACAAAATTACTAACAGTTGATTAGTGTAAAATATTCTAGTTTTAGAGAATTTAAATATGATTCTGAGGGTTGAACCCTCGTAAAATAATAAAGTTTGCAATATCAAATATTTCAAATGTAATCAACTAATTCAAAATGGTAATTTCTAAGATCAAAAAGAATTACTTTAATATATTCTTTTCACGAACAAGAATTCAGTTTAATTTTTCGATAGTAAAATATAATTATTCTTAATGTCCTTGAATTGACAAATTTGTTCGATTCTGTCTATTCAAATTTATAATAAAAATAAAAATTTATGTCTTACATAATTAAATAAACCTAAGGGATAACTTGCGATGTCTAAAAGAAACACCTTTCTAATTTTTCTACATAAGTAAGAGCCATAAATTCGCACGTCAAGAGACACAAAATTGCTCAATTCTCGTTAAGGCTTGTACCAACATCGCAAAACTTATGTTTTACATAATTAAATAAATCAAAGGGATAGCTTGTGACAACAAGAAGAAATTCTTTGCTAATTTTTTCTTACAAGCAAAAGCCAGATATAATACCTCAACCGATAAAAATCACTAGTCCAATCGAAGAAACAGCCATAAGTCCGCGAGTCAAAAGTCACATTCGCTGTAAATGTCCTCGAACCGACAAGATTGCTCAATTTCTGCTCCGCAAAGCGAACAATTTCTCGCGTGGATGGCCATTGTTTCTCCTATCGCGGGGATTGTTTTCCCCTTCGAACTCCTCTCGGAGATGATCCTCGAGAGATTTCTATCGGGTTTATCGTGATTCCTGGTCGAGAACGGGGATTCTGGTTCGGAATCGTCTTCACGGTTCTGCCCTGGGCCCATCGAGAAGTCGTGCCAGAAATACACGTTTTTCGCGGCGGTGCGAGCGAGACAGCGATACTTTGGGGGTAGAGAAGCGAGAGAAATGAAGCTTAGAGAGGAACCAACGGAGACGAGATAAGCGAAAATAGAGTATCTATAGTTGTGACGTCGCCACGACTTCCTCGAACCGGTTGCTCGTCCACGTGAGCCTCGAGAGCCAACGAACGAGCGTGAAAGTCGTTTACACGTTAATCCCCAGTGGTCCCGATTCCAACGAGATTTCGATGTTCGTGTAATTGCACCCGTCGACCGAGAAACGGTATCCACCACGTGTGCGAATAGTACACGACAAGCAAACAGAGAATATTAATTCTCAGTAACTGGATCAGCATTTCCAAAAGTAGGGGAATCGAGGTAGCGTTGCTTCATTCGCAAAGAAGAAGTTCCTGAAGAGTTATAGTTTTACCGAACGTTTATTACTAGCTATTGAAAGCAAGATATGGAAAATATTTATTGCATTGGACACAAGAAAATATTAACAAAATAATACAGCTACTTAAGAATGTTCACATTTTGGTCGGTGGGACGATAAACATAAAGGAAAAAAAATATTTATTGACCAAATTGATTTCTTATAGTTTATTTCGGAGTCGGAGAAAAATGCAATACGGATAACCAAGTTCCGATAGCAGAGGTTCATTAACTACCACTTCCAACTTTTCTTTGCGTGTGTATCAGTGCTCTTAAAGAACTCGAATAAAATTATACGTTTTCTCTCAGATATTTCTTTGGAAGATCCTAGGTATAAAAGTAGTAGGAAAAGGTGATCGAATACTTAACTCTTTGGAGTTCAGATTTTCTGATTTTAATATAGTTCTGTCCAGTCTCACTCGACATAGGACAGCAAAGGGTTAATACCATCAGTAGGTTTCAAGAATATGCATTTGAATAACTGGACGTACGAAACGAAGAATACTTACAGATACTTACAGTATCTAAAAAATTGTAAAAATCAGAATGAATTTGGAGTGTTACGAAACAGGTTTCCCTTGTAATAATGTTGAAAAATTATTTGAAAATTAGTCCTCTTGTATTTTTATCGAAGATAAGTTTCTTTGCTCTGTGTATTAAGTTGGTTACTTGAATCTACAATTTGTTTTTAGTAATATTACACCGTATCACACCATAGGGGTTAAAGTATTTCTGGAGTTAAATTAGTAACTTGATTAAAAGAAGTTAATTACTTCTCGGACCCTGTGGAACTTCATCGAAAACTGAGCCTGGAAGAAACTCGATAGCAAACACCAAGGAAATAAGGTGAAAGAAGACTTGGCGTTCGAGAATCGCCTTAGGTTTTTTCTTTTGCGACCGAAATAGATTTTCTCACTGACGTTTAACTAAATATATATGTAGGAAATTAAATTATCTAACTTACATCGAGTAACACATCCAAAGCTTCTTAAACATTTTTATTACATTAATCATCGAGTAGATGTTTAGGCACTTCTTTCAAAAATATTTTTTCTTCCATCTGCAATCTGAATGGGCTTACGAGAACAATTATTGTTTAAGATATGAGTTTATATTCGAAAAGAAAGTTCGTTTATTCCAGCAATTTGAAAAATTGATATTCTATAATTTCGGAAGAGATTTTTAGATTAGTAGATTTTTTATTACAAAAATTGAGCCCTCTCTCACTAATTTTATTTCTGATTTTCATATACTATTACAAAATGTTTGCTAATTTATATTAGCTGTCAGTTCTAATTACATTTACAGTCGCCTTGTTTAAGATTATTACATGTAAACAATTTTTTTTCCTTTTTTAAAGTTTTTTATGGTCAAAATATTACATCAAATCAATTCAACGATTGTAGTCTGTTTTTCGCTTAATTTTTATATCTCTGAAGATGATCCTGTTGGATCTCGTCCTCCTGGAAATCCTGTAGAATATGCGGGGAATGAGATGGAGTGGGCATCACCGGAGTGAATGAAAACAACATATTTAAAAAGAATGGAAGTGAATAATATTTATTTCTATATGATTAAAAAACTCTACTCTAAAGGGCACCAACAGTAAAAAACCTCAGTCAAAGGTGAGGAAGAAGCCTGGTCCCTGATCAAATAAAACAATCTTGACTATATCTCGAACGAAGGGATAAAAAATAATGAACAAAACGCATTTCTAACGTTGTTGCAATTGAATGATCATTCAAATCTAAATCTAACGAACGCGAGAGAGCTCTCTCTTAGCGTAGTCGCAGTTGAATGGCGCCCTGTCGACGTCGCAGCCGCTCGCCGTGGTCCAGGTGAAAAATGCTCTGACCCTAGAGCCTGCACGGCTAGCCAAATGGATCAGTTCAGCCGATCGCCGAACTGCGCCGTTCCCAAACTGCACGCAGCTAGTCGACTGAATTCTCCAAACGATCGCCGAGCTGTGCACACCAATGACAGCAACCTTGCTTCTCTTTTGCGGAGCCACGCACGAACGCCAACACATCGGACAACGCAAACGCCACACGGCCGGACTCGTGTCGATTCACAAAAAAACAAGCTCGCCGGAAAAACGCTCTTTTTTCACGCACCGTCTACGGTTTGAATGAACGCGTGGGCCTCGTCTCCGTCCGGCCCTTTCCCTTCTCGTCGCTCGCGTCGGCGCACCGCACCGTGGCATTTTCCTCATGCCCTTTTCCGCGCGGCGCCCAAATTCAAAGCAGGCCACTCGAGCGCCATACACTGGCGCTCGCGTCGGGAATACATAAAAATGCAATAATTCATTCTATAAACATATATCAACTAAACATATATTTCCTTACAACCTACAGGGTTCACAGAACCGCAAACAGATCCTAAATTAGAGGATCTAAGCGTTATGAGATCACCGATTAAGACTGCGAAAGTTGCCCTCCTGAGTATATTACCGAGCTCTGCTATTAATTTTACAGGAAAATTGAACTTTCTGTCTTGGAGTTGGGCCGCGTTTCTCGATTTCTCATTAAGCAATTTCCGGGAAACGATCGTTTAAGGGGAAGACATTTGCCTTCCGGTTATGCGGCGTTTTAGATTGGAGAATATCGTCAACGGAATCGCCACGCGGTAGCTTGCTAAGTTTATCGAATGCACGGCTTCGTGAAATTAATATTTCTCGTAGCTGTTCCGTGCTGAACGTGAAATCTAACTTTGTGGATCTTTCTCGTGTAAAGAAACCCTTTACACGGCTATAAAGCGAGTAACATTTGTTAAAAAGCAAACGTTCCCGTGTAGTACACTATGTTTAATTACAACGTAAGCGTAACTGAACATTTTATCAAGAATTTCTGTGAGAGAGTACAATGTAAAATAGAAATTATAGAAGTTTCTCCGGTAGAGCTTCAAAAACTGCTCTGGAGGTTGTGCTGGGAGGCACATTTTTTTGGTTTAGAAAACAAATGCAGCTAAATAAAGAATGGCCGGGTCGAAAAGTGGTCGATTAGACATGGAATGTCCCATATAAATCCCCATATAATTCATCAAAATAAACGAAAATGCTACTCGTAGATGAAACATCAGTTTGAACGATTTATTTCGCAATTTAGCAGATTGGTTAATTCGTTTAACATTCCTATTAACTGATAAATGCAGCTACATTATATTACAGTGAAAAATTCCGATTGATGTACCAGTTTCAGGTAGATAATTATTCGACGGCGTTTCAGCGACGATTTCATTGACACTAATTGTAACAGGATTTGGCTAAAGTTATTGGCTGGTACACCGCGTAATATTACATGATCCATCTGGCAACGGTGCCAGCTTGATTAACGAGAAATACGTTGGTTCGTCTGTCGTCGTACAATGTGCGAAATTCCTGTTTAACGAGACCACCACGAAATTAATTTCGCGAATTAGGACGATAATGACGTCAACTTTCTGATATCATCCCCTACAGCGTCGATACTCTTTCACCGGATTCGTCTCGTCTTCACGTAAATAACCACCGATAAATCTATGTTAAATTAGACGTAGACACGAGCCTCCAATGTCCGCTTCGGCTATAATTTTCAAAAATTCCCCGTAATTTATCTGTCGCTTTGCGTTGAAATTGAAAACACGCGGCGGGTGTCGTCATAAAAAGTCGTGCAAACGAGCTACGAAAAAAAAGAAACGTGGAAAATATCACGATTTTAATTAATGGACGCGGACGCAACTGGAAAAATGGGCACTTCGGTTAACAGATTCGCGAGTGAAAGAACGTGGAGCGTTTGGTAGAGAATTATTTGTACATTTATATACGTTCTGACAGGGAAAAAACACACAAGGTGAACTAGATTTCGTTTGAAACTCAAATAAATTATATGAAACCGTATTTTCTACTTTGACATCGCGTATCAAACGATAATTGGGCTGAAGGTGCACGTTAATTATGCGTAATGAAAATGTTGGGTCGTTGTAAAATATATCGTGGATAAGATACATTTATTAAAAATGAAACGATGTTAAGGTCTTCTAAAAGGGGCTGCACGATTTTGAATTTTTAATAAAACTCAAGTGGTATGGTATATATTCGAATCTTTTATATTAAATGAAGGTACGCATGGTGTTTATTAAATGTGAAAGATGATGTCGTTTAAGTGTCTACCTCGGCTACGCTGACAGGCGTTTCTTGATATTAATAAACAATAAGAAAAATCATTTATGTAAAGTGATCAACTTGAAAATCTGTCCGGCAGCAAAATGTAAAGGGTTTCATCGATTTCATCGAATTCAGGCTGAACATACGTGAAATAGTCCAATTTTGCGATAAAAAGTGCAATAAAGTGGTAAAAAATGGAAGAGGGTCAAATATATTTTTAAACTTTTAAGAGGCAACGAAGCCCTACCAGATGCAAGAAGATTCAATCCGATTGGTCAATTTGTTTCGGAATAAAAAGCAATACAAAATTTTTTCGTTTTTTTTCTTAAAAAAAAAACGAATATAAAATGAGGAATCCCAAAATTTTTTGATAATGGGGCCACTAAAAGATGCAACAGGTTTCATCTCGATTGGTCAAGCCATCTGGGCCTAATCGAGTAACATACAAAAAAAAAAAAATATACATGTCGAATTGAGTAACCTCCTCCTTGTCGAAGTCGGTTAAAAAATGGAACCCTAGAGCCCTATAATATATATATTTTCATGATTCTGATTTAATATATATGTACATAGTACACCTGTTTTATATTCATCAACTAATCCCACCTCTATAAATTATATATCTTATAATTTTTATATTTTTCTAACTTTTACATATTTTTGTACTCACTATAAACTTGATGTATATTTTAACTATGCCCAAAGAGGGCTCGAGTTAATCGAAATTTTAGTCGAAATGTTCTATGAATAAAATTACATTCAAAGGAGAAAAATTTGCATACTAACATATTAGATTTTTGTCTAGTCTCAAAAAATAACAAAAAGTTATTCGACAAATGCTTTGACGGCAACGTTGAGCAACAGAAAAATGACATACTAGTTATTTATTAAAATAAAATCTATATGTTGAGGTAAAATTCAACAGCGCAGCCACATCGGGATTCGTATGTACGAAAATAAAACGACTAAATGGAACAATTTATTCTTTCACGTGCGTGTATATTAGTATATGCTCTCGACGCCATCTGAGAAATTTAAATAGTTAATGCCAGAATATTTAAACTGGAACACGTCAATCGGGGCGTTAATCTGTCGTGTTTGAATTGAATTCGACCACCTGTTACGTTAGGGTAAATTGTAGTTTTGATTTGTTGCCAGGACTGTTTGTTTATCATACGCTCGGTATCGTAAGACCTCGTTATTGGTTTCATGCATTTTGCCATTGAGATCATTTATAAATTGTTTGTGCAATTAAAATCAAGAGCTATTATTAACGATGGATTCAAATGTAGCTTGACGCAACAATTATTATTTGATGCATCGTAGTGAAGTTTCAGTGCTTAATGATTTGCATATTGAAATAATAAAGTAGCATATACATGCAATTAATATTTCATTGTTTTGCAGTATCGTTGACGAATTGATAAATATTCTATTAGAAATAATAGAACAATTATATACTATTTGAAATAATTATGAATGTATTTCCTTTGTTAACCTTTCAATCTTCGCTTTTCGATCGATAAATTTAGTTAATGAGATATTTGGCATGTTAGTTTAGAAATTATAGTTAATTTGAAGATAGATATAAATTTGATAGAAATCGAATTTATGGTTGACGTTACTATAAATAAAAAATATTTGAATGTTTGAATGACTTGCTTGATATTTGAGAAACACCTGCGTGTATATTTTATGTACTTACATATACATTTACATATGCAACTCGTACACCTAATGTTCACCTCGATGTGATGCAATTTTTATATAAATGTATTTTATATGCAACGTTGGCAAGTTGGTTTTTAGAAATATATATGTAACAAGTCATTGAGCCATTCAAATATTTCTATTATTTAAGTATCCAATATAACATATGTATATAAATTAAATTTTTCTAGGCACATATACAAATTGTCGGTTTTATGAAAATTTACTAGTCACTGGAATATATACACTATACAACACATACAATTTTGCATTGAAATTAGTTGCTGTACCATTACTTACTAGACCCACTATGTAGAACAGTTTGTTACAATTTATTAAAAATTTTAAAACCATATTTAGGCATACATTTTTAATGATTTCTGGTGTATCGCTGTAGACCGGTAAATTTGAACATCGATCGTTATCGAATCCAGCGCTGCCCAAAAACGTTTCTTTCTTTCTTTTTTCTTTTTTTAAAGAAGCGTTTACATAGACATTTTTTCAGGTTAAATATTTGTTCAGCGATTCGTCAAGAAGATATCACGTCACAGAAGTTTTATCACGCAAATGTTGGAACAGAGGAGAGTTTGGTTAAAAATAGGTGGCTCAAGGAACGAGCGTCACGAGGATTAATAAACTTTAGACGTTAATGTAAAATCAATAAGCAAAAAGTTTCGGTCAAAAGGTAGGAGAAAAATAATTTAAAAAATAGGCTATTTACATGAATCCACCAACTCGTAATGATATCGTTCGACACAGTCTCTATCGTTCATTTTCTCTAACTTCAGATTCAATTCGCAATTGAAACAATTTTAAGGTTATTTGCCAATAACCTCCTTTTTAGTGAGTTTAACGTGGTTATTCGCCATTTTCAAATATTCGACAATACAATTTTTTTAGTTATAGTCCAAAGTGTATACATTTGTCTATTTTAATTTGAACTTTCTACTTCATGTACATACATTTTATGTTACAAATTTCTCAAAATTAGTCAACTTTCGTAGGATCAGGGTAGTTATATCTCTACTTGTCCTTTTTTCTCTAATTTTGGGATATTTACAATTAGAGGTTTACGGTTGTATATTAATAATCTCTGTATTAACGAGTTGAGGGTAGTTATTTCTCAATATTTTTTAATATAAATATGAACTTTCTATACTATATAGTTTTTACGTTAAGAATTCCTCAATATTAGTCCACTTTTAAAATTAATCCACAATTGAGCCCTTCATTGCGTAAATCGATTAATTTCGTAAAACAAAAAGTTGAGAAATGCGATGAAATAATATAGATTGTTCTTTAAAATTCCCTTTATTCCCTTTAATTAAGATTTTTCAAAAAGTGGAGTTAATCGATTTGTGCAGCGAACGGCACAATTATACCTCTACCTTTTGAAAGAAAAATCCACAACTGGTACTGCGAAATCAGTATAAATTTACCCACGACTTCTTTATACACAAAACGATAGTATGAAACATGGGAGCCCAAACGAAAGCCTTTTATTATCGAAGCATTCGTTGCGATTGCTAAATAAATATGCGAATAAATGACTCACCATGTCCGGCAGCGTCGATGCGGAGTATCGAGCGTCGTGCTAACTACAGCCTAACTAGTCTGCCAGGATATTCGAGGGGTCAACGAACAGGAAAAGGAAGTTCAGAGTTGATGTAGGTAAACATAACCGCCCCGGTAACGTTTCGTTACCATAGAATAGTAAATAATATTGATTCGCGTCGCCTTGCATCGAATGCACCCTCGGTGTGTGCCCCTCCCCGTCCGATTATATTCGTCGACCGTTCTCCACGTAACGTGCGCTAAAATGTTCCGATATTTGCTCGCGGGCGGTTTAAAGATTATCGATAGAATCCCAGGGATGCATTAAAACATAACCGCAGATCCGAACGCACGCTTTGCTGGCCGTTTCGCTCGATTAAAATTGCTCCGCTCTTCTCGTGGAATTCGTGTTTTAAAAACAGTGGCTCGATTCTGCGTTTAATCAGAATAAAAAATAAGGAGGCCACCGATTGTTGGTTTATTTCATCTTATTTTTGGTGCTCACAGTAACGAGGGATGTTTTTGTGGTGGTGACAGCCTCTGATGTCTTCACGTGGATCGTCGTGGTACGTGAAAATAAGTGGATTCAATATTATTTACCTGGGAAAAATTGTTATCATTTAGGAATCTTAAACTTTATGCATTTTGGTAAACGATATTTTTCGCGTAATTTCCTTAAATTTTGTTGTTCCTTGTCAGATCTTTATGTAACGAATTTTTATTTAATAGTTCAAAGTCCATTTTGCTTATGTATTAAATAAATATTACAACTTTTTTTTTTTAATTTCAAAAATGATCAAAACCAGAACGAAATTTTCCTTTTAATTTGATATTTTATAACAATCAAAATTTCTCGTCAGGGGTTTCAATCGCGAAACAATGTAATTCACTTGAAGGTTTCGATAAAAGCGGCTTAATGAAAATTTCGCAACGCCGACACAGCGTGGCGTTCATTAAAGCGAAATGGATCGTTATCAGCAACAAGTTACCTCCACCGTTTCTATTTATTCCTCTGCGTCTCGTTTTATTTCTGCTTCTAGTCGTATTATAGTGAACGTTCATCTATCCGATCACCCTCTATCCTCATACCACCCTACCTAAAACGAGTGGTGCTCGACCGTAAACTGATGAAACATCGTCGATCGATGCGTGGACGTATTTGTACTCACGGATCTGTTCGGTTGTCATTTTTTTTTTCGCCATTTCGTTCGACTTATTCGATCGTTTCAACGAATTTCGCCTGCGGAATTGAATGATACTTCCTTGACTACCTCGTTAACTCTGAAGAAATTTATTTTCCTACGGTATAAATTGCACATCCTATATTTGTTTGGACTTAACCTTCCCAGAAGTATTTTTCTTAAAGCAGGATGATATTTTTTATGTTTCTCAAGGTATTTCGATTTCGGTTAACATATCTAATTGAATTGGGAAATAAAAATGTATTTGTATTATTTATATATTATTTGTAAGGTGTGACATAAAATTAACATGGCAGAGGATAAGATCGTTCCTTGACTACCTCGTTAACCCTGAAGAGATTTATTTTCCATCCTACGATACAAACTGTACACCTTATATTTGTTTGGGCTTAACCTTCCCAAGAATATTTTTCTTAGAGCAGGAATGTGATATTTTGTATGTGTCTCAAGGCAAATACATGTAATTGAATTGGGGAATATGTTTGCGAATTTTAACCTGGAAGTATATTATTTAAGAAGTGTGAAATACAATTAACTTGACAAAGACATATTCGAAGTAAAGTGAATTAAAATGATTATCACGTGACAGAAAACATTCTATGTATTACAAACTGTTTACCATGTCAGTTGAAATTACTCTATTTTTCATGCTTATATTGAGTTTATTTTTACCATTTTTAAATAACATACACACTTAGGAATGTTTATATTTTTTTCTAGTTGCTTTTGTGTTTTAAAAAGAATACTTCGTTGAAAACATAAGACTCATTGAAAAAATGGATATACTACAAAGACGAACCATTGTGAATTATTTAATTTTATATTTTATGACAAAATTGATCATTGTTCTTAATTCCAATGAATTGTATCCATTCTTTCATCGAGTCATCGGATGAGTAACGAAGAAATCACACAAGCTAGAATAGTTTTATTCATTGCTTGATCCTCAATACATTTATTTCTTACTTGCTCTTCGATACCCTTATTTATTACTCGTTCTTTGCTACCCTTAGTAATCCCAACGCAACAAGTTACGTGTTCGATTAATTAAATGTAGGTCACCTACGTGTCGTAGCAAAAAGACAAGAGATAGGGAACTGAATATCGCGTCGTATATTCCTCTTGATGGTATATAATTTTTCTCTCAACCGTTCTTCCGTACGAACGATTATATGGGAGTAATTCACCATCCCTCAGTTCTTGGATTAGTACGTTCTTATCGCCAAGTGATTACACTGTATTAGATTTCTCTTCCCTCCAATTTGTGCCGTGGAGCCTAATAAATATCGAGGAAATTGCTCGTTCGGTGAACATATCTTGTTTTTAGTTTTTTTCTTTATACTCTTTCTTATATGACTAGTCTTCCCTGAAACCTTTTAATCTCTTTTACAAATTTCGTTTAATTTTGAGAATTATTTTTTTCTCTAAGACGCTTAAAAATATCATCTTAAATGTGGACGTTAAGTATTGAGGAATAAGTCTTACGTTCACATAATTTCACGTCTTTTTCTACTTTCTTGTAGTTTTTTATGGGGAGCTTCTATTTTTCAATGATAACTCCTTGAGTTCTCCACTTTTTCATGTACTTAGCGTAATTTTTTTACTTTTCTGCAGTTTTTTATGGATAAGTCTTACGTTTTTTTTACGTTCTTAAATTCACATATAGTGAATTTAAGCATATGCGTTTTAAGAATGGTCTATAATTAGGGTTGAAATGTTAGAAATAAAAAATATATATGCTTGAGTTTTTCTATATACAAGACTTTATTTGATAAGCAATTATTAGACTTTTACAAATTAGATTTAACAAGAAAGGTGAATGAAACTATTTTTTTTTTCAAATATTTCTTTACGGACCTCTCCGATTTTTTTAATTATCGATGTTTCTACAATATTTATGTCATTTTCTTAAATTAATATATGTGCTTTACTTTTAACTTTCTAACACCTTTCCTCAGTTTATTCAGTTGTATAACCATCCTAAATCATTTCGTATTTACACACCCTGTACCTCTTTCTTCAATTTACTCAGTTGCCCATTCGTTTTAAATAATTTGATATCTTTAAAAAGACTCTGAATCGTGTTGTATTCATTTGCCCTTAAAAGCTGAATATTTCCTTTTTGTGACGTAATCAAATAAATCTATTCGATCTATTATCTCGGAAACCATTAATCGTAGGAAAAGAATGAAACTTTTAAAATTGTGCATTTCCATATAATTCATAATATTTGTACTCAAATTTTTGAATACTTCTTATACTGACTGTATTTGTGGTTTCAATCAAATCGCCCAATTAGTCCATTAAATATGCTTTGTATATTTCCAATTGCGCCTCGAAAGCTTGTTAAAAAGTAAAGCATCGCAGTCGCATCTTTCACGGTTGTTAATTTGCTTTGACGTTTACGCGATACTTAAAAAGGGATCGTGTAATTCCATTTCCAGATTACTCCATTTCGCACAATAGCCCGATATTAGGGCTTTTAGTTGGCACGCGAATACAATTATTTTGTAACGAAATTGCAGTGCATGTTTAATTAACGTTAACTTCGGGGAGAGGGGAGAGGATGTTCGGCATTATATAGCTAGTTTTCCGCGCTAGGCTTCGCTGATTTTCATTCGCTAAGCGCCGATATAACGATTTGTTGACATTGTCACGGGGCAGAAAATATACCGCGTATGCAGGTGTGTTTTCTGTCATAAACACTCTGATGAAATTGCAAGCTCACGTGACTTATTTATAAGCGTGGCAAGCGCGGTCCACGTGTCTATAAATAACGTCCCTTATTTTTCTGCATTCAAGTTGGTCGATAATATTTGGCTTAATGTTCTTCTAATCTTACAGGAAACTGTCCGAAAGTGTTGATCACCAATTTCAATGAAATTTGACAGATTTGTAGAACGCAAGAACATATATATTAGTGTTGGGGGTTGAAAGTAACATCCAAAGAAAGAGTTAAGGACACATTCGATCCAGCATCTCGAAATTATTTATCATTTCATGCTCACGCGTGGAAACAGTGATTTTTTTTTAAATTAATGTCGGGCTTGAAAATAATTCTTAAAGAGTGAGTTCGAAATATTCGGTCCAATATTTTGAAAGTCATTAATTCTTTTATGCCCACGCCTAGATTCAGAGATTATTTTATTTATTACACGTACATACATCAATCTATTTTGTCATAAATATAATGGAAATGCAGTGAAAGAACTATTCATAAATGATATTCAGATTGTTTAATTTTTATGGAGCCATAGTTGTACTCAAAGATTGGGCTGAGCATGGCTTAAACAGCAGACGTTTTAATATCGATTATAAGTTGTTTGAAATTGGGCACGAAAAAATCAAGTTTAAACAGAAATTTTAAATTGCAAAATTAGGTGTTTCTTTCCTGTGAAAAATGACACAAAACGCCTAAGAGAGGCTCAACTACAACACAGTACAATATTTATTTATCTATCTTCTCCGAAAACAGTATCTCATTATTGTATTCTCGGGGATACTGAAATGCCTCGTATCAAAATGTTGAAAAGTTGTCAACAGTTAAGACATTTACAAACTACATGAAAATTAAAGTCACAGAGGACGTGTGGAGCTATTAGGATCCTTTGGAGGCTTCAGGATTCTGTGTTTTATAATAATAATAAAATTCACCCGTACAACACTTAAACATAATCTTTCACGTGTAGTTTTAATTACGCCTACTTTCATTCAAAATAAAAAGGTCATACACATCTCGTGCCATGTAATCCGTTCATTGCACAAATCGATTAAGTCTACTAGTCATATAAAAATTGTAACATTACTGACGATTACTTTTTGGCTATTCTCGCTTATTAATTTTATATACCGTTAGATGATAGCCACATCTGTATTTATGCATTCTACAATATTTATTTGAATTTGTATTATTTAAAAAATAATGTACATTATTTCATCGCATTTCTCAACTTTTTCTTTTATAGAGTTAATAGATTTGAGCAGTGAACGGCTTATTTGTGCCTCACAAAAAAAAAAAAAATGTTTAAAGCCACTTTTGGTAAAGCTTCGAAAATTTCGCGTTAATTGCTGTCACAAAAATGTCCCAATAATCCTATCCAACTGCGCGCTCATCGTTACGAGTTTGAACGGTCACGCGTGTTTATACAGTTTAATCGTTCGCGATTCAACCTTCGTTCGAAATGCGCAGTTCAAGGTTTGCTCTTGAGTAGAAGAGCAACACGGTATAAATCATGAAATGCGTCCCCGGCGGTAATGAAAGTTAATGAAAGGGACCCCGAGCCGCGCCTGAAATAGATCCCGTTTTAAAAATAAACGACGTACCCTGTGTTCCACGTTAAAGGAATATCCGTGTTTACCAACAACGAAGGGCTGCTACGCCTGCCACACGGAAAATGATTAATTACAGGCTTGGGTAGCCGAGTGAAATAAAATGAAAATTTCTTTCAGGGTTCAGCGAGCATTTTCTCGAACGACAGCCTCGCCTGGCTTCGTTTTTATGGGTCTAACCGACTATATTGTATATCGTGTGAGTTCATTTAACCAACGGGTCACACAGAGGCGTCCCGCGAGGTATCGCTTTTCAAAGTAATGTTGTAAACCGTCTCTAAAAATAAGGCTCGAAAGACGACGGTGTCCAACCCTTTTCCCTCAGCGGCTATTGGTCCTCGACACAGCTGGCTTTTTACCATGGATTAAAATTTAAGCGGTGTCCATCACTTAGACTGTATTTCATGTTATCAATCACGTAACCGTCTTCTAGTTACTATTTCCACATAACTATTTTATGACTATTGCTTATTACACTAACAGGGTGGCACTCGTGGAGCCAAGTACTACTTAAAATTACTACAGTCATTATTTTTAAGTTTCTGATATTGTGAAAATCATTTGTCTAATCAAAATTATTGGTTCCGTATAATTTGCCCCTTTGTACCAATTAAGTTCCGTACAAACGTCATTTTTATTTTTTGATCTCATTTCCTAGCGAGATATTTAATGAGATATTTCTATTTTCAATTAATATTTATTATCGAAATTTCCTTCAAAGAAATTTCTAATTCACTTCAAAAACTTCCTCTAAAGAACTAAGAACATATAAAATCAATCCAAGATTTACTATTCTTCTATGTTACTCGATTTCCTGTGATTAAAGCAAGACCACTCGTGATATAACCTCTTAATTAACTAGAATCCCTCCAAAATGTCCACGGTCCTCATTGGCCCCGAATTAACCATCAACACGTTTGTTACGCAATTTCTGTGCGAGCCAGGTTGATCTTAGAAATCGTTCGACGCTCAAAGCCAGCCAAGGTACGCCTTATTGTTGGTAGGGTACACAAAGGAGCGCGACACGAGATTGCGACTCGTGGTCTTTGGCGTGGGAGCACGTTTGCTTCTCTCGGTAATCAGTGTGCTGCAGAAATCTGCCGTCGCGAAATAACTCCCCTTTCCCCTCTGAGGGGGTGAACAAACGTGTACATACCTCAGGACGAGGGAACACACTTTTCTTTTCGGTTCACGTCGCCAAAAAGGTGTTATCCTACTTCAACGCTTCCCATTTCGAATAAAATGTGCCAATTTTTATGCCTGCCCTCCACTTTAAGAGTTGATTGTCTGATCACGACCCCTACGCTAAAATAAAAATTATAATTATTTAATATTAATTTAAAATTAATATCTTTAAATTTAACTTAAAATTTATATTATTAATTATAAAATGAAAGACATTCAAAGTGGAAAATGTTAATTAATATTCATTACCAAGAATTAGAAGTCATTTTAGTTTGTGACCAAATTAATTTTTATTAATTTTTATTTATTTTTATGAAAATTGAAAGGGATTCGACCATATCTACATATGAAATGTGCAATGCATTTACAGTCAATATACAAGACATCATTTTCATGTCATGAAGAAAAAAATCCACACACTCGTAATAGATACTGCCAAGACGTCGATGTGGGCCTAAAATTATGGAAGATGTCGACTGAGTTCGCATAGATTTTGCGAACAATGAACGGAGATAAAGTATTACCCTATCTGGCGAACAAAGGTATTGGGCACGCAGCAGGCACCTATAGGTATTTCAATAGACACCCGAACGCTTTTGATAGATATTGCTCTCGATGGACAATAAAAAGGCCTCTTCGATTTGGGGGAGGTGGCGCAAGGGATGATGGAAATCTGATGAAATACGATGCGAACTGGCCAATGGAAATTCTATCGTCTCGATTCCCCGGAAGCAATAGCGTTATTTATACTTAGAAACGTGTTGATTACTTCATAACTAGTTTTTAACAGATTTTATTTTTAGATAGAAAAGTGTTGTGGGGATGGAAGGGTTCAAAAGTACTCCTCGCGTAGTTTCATTTCAATCGGTTGACAACTCCCATAGTTACGGCGGTTTGAAAAAGTGTCCCGCTAATTGTTTGCATTAGTGTATATTCCCCCAAGTGTTAGGGTTGGAACGTTGTTTCGTTGCGTGGATTACATGTCCAACAGTCCAGGGCATCGGGCTGACACAGTTTTGGTGTCTTTTTCCCGCGTGAATGACAATAAAATACGAAAATGTCGATTTTTTCAAAAACTTGCTTTCAACTTCTGACCCATCTGCAGGGTGAACGAGTAATACCACGTCAACGCCGTTCATGGATTCGGACGCGCGAAAGCTTTATTAACAGATCCCCAAAAAATAAGATTTTTTCAATCACGATTTCGTTGTCAAATCGGAGCAGATTTGAAAGAGTAGTAAGTGAGCCGGCATTCAGAAGGGGAGCGAGGGCCTGCACCCGTACGTGGTCAGCCCGCGTTAAATTGGGGTCCGGTCTGCACGTACGGGTGCAGGCCCTCGCTCCCCTTCTGAATGCCGGCTCATTTACTACTCTTTCAAATCTGCTCCGATTTGACAACGAAATCGTGATTGAAAAAATCTTATTTTTTGGAGATCTGTTAATAAAGCATTCGCGCGTCCGAATCCATGAACGGCGTTGACGTGGTGTTACTCGTTCACCCTGCAGATGGGCCAGAAGTTGGAAGCAAGTTTTAAAAAAAAAATCGACATTTTCGTATTTTATTGCTATTCACGCTGGAAAAATACATCAAAACTGTGTCAGCCTGATGCCCTGGACTGTTGGATATGTGATCCGTGCAACGAAACAACGTTTCAACCCTTACACTTGAGGGTGGACCACCCCTACCTTTGCCCCCCCTCCGTTCAGCTCCGAGGGCAGTTTTCGAAACGGGACCTTTTCGGCATTCATCCTTAACGTATCGAAAACAAACATAGTGAATCTCATCGCCCTCCGATGCGTGGAAGTGTTCTTTTACGAGGGGGGTTGAAAATTTGCAAGCTGTTCCACCCCTCCAAAGAGTGCCTATGGGGTGCTCGGTATGGGTGATTGCATTTTCTGGATTAGGGGAGTCCAGAGAATGCATTGAGTCCAAAATCGAGACCGTTGTCCAAAAATTGTGGATTTTAGAGGGGGTAGGAGGTTGTGGGGGGTGGGTTTGTCCGAGAGGGATTTCAAGGGTTGCATTTTGTAGAGGGCATCAAGGAGAGTCGCTTCAAAGATTTTTTTGAATTTTTCAACCTCTTCCGTCATCCCTGGCCTGTTTCAAAGAGGCGTTTTTCTACACCCTCCCCTTTAGGGAGGTGAATTAACCCCTTCGCATCAACCCTCGCCCATGTCAGTTTACACACGCCCAGAGGACACTACAAAACTACTCCTCCCGGAGTTTAATTTCAATCGGTTGAAAACTTCCATGTTTTTGAACCGTTTAAAAGTTTGTCCGCTAAGTTTTGCGCGTTAGTGTATATATATATATTCTAATTATAAAGAGTGGATAAGAAACCAATCAAAATGAATTTAATAAATGCATAATACGTTTTAACATCGAAACGTTGATCAAAGACAATTAAAAATTCATATTCAACGAAGAGCATTTTCCCAGAATTCGATACCAAAAAATTGTATGGATTCATCGTCGAGAACAAGGGGATAAATTACACAAACATCGATATTTAATCAAAATGTTATCAATAACTGGCCTGTACAAATATTTAAAATAATCGGAAAAGTAAATACACATTTCGGTGTCAGTATCCTCGTTGGATTGCGAAAGGAAAATTTACGTTTGAGTTGGAAATATGTAATTACCGTTCACCAATTCGTCGAAGGGGATGAATGATTGGAGATAAAAATTCGATACGTTTGTAAAACCACCATATGTCCTGGTAATACATCTTCTCGTGATCGAACGTTTTCGATTTCTAATGGAAAAAGAGGTACAATTAAATGGGGATTATACGAATGAAAAGAAAATAAATGAAATATCCGTAAAAGGAAAAATTTGAATTGTAAAGGTAAATTGATCATAAGCTGAGAACTGCTGAAAGATGAAACCAGAGGAAGGGTTGTATTTCAGTAGATATCAAGTGGTGAAACATTCATGAGATAAGCATCTGGAAACGAACAAACGAATTAAAAGAAGAAACTTTAAAACGGAAGCGAAACGTAAACAGAGTGGAAACAGAAATGAAAGAAAAATAAAAATTATTGCGGAAATGAGAATGGAAGTGTAGCGGAGATTAAAGGTAAATAGGCAATAGCGAGGTGAAATAAATGTTTCAATGGAAAATAAATAATCATTTAGTAGAAGATTGAGTTGCAATGTTTTATAAAATAATACTCTGCAGATGAATGCAGAGTCTTTTCATCTAGGATCTTAATAAAGGATAACAGAGGATGAGTGCCGTCGAGAGAAACATGAGTAACGATAATAAACGATGTGACGTTTCTACCATACTTTCAATTTAATGGACAAACTTCCTGGAAATTAGATAAATAACAGAGGTGGACTTAAATCTGGAATACTATTCGTTGCTTTAATTCCATTAACAAAATACACGGGAATTCTCTGTGAAAAGTTGAGTACATGATACTACCAACTACTTATTTTTCATGCCCTCAGGGGCTGTAGCTGTGTTTGATTGCAGTACGGGTTTGGCGAACCCGAGGTATCCGAGCTCCTTGTAGGCCCATTGGTCCTTGCTGGTATCCCCGCTAGGAATACCAGATAATAGAGTAATGAGAATATAACATGTAAAAGGAAAAGAAGTTTGTAAATATGATTTTAAAAAATATTAACAGACTCACAAAGCCCAGGATGTTTTGTAAGTGGTAGAGAAAATATTGTAGAATAAAGTGAAATAGGGCTGCATGTCCTGAACACAGTTAAACCAGGCAATCAAGCATATTTTTCATACTTTCAAACATGGAGAATGTTTGAGCATTAATTAAAAGTAAACGTAACTTCGAATTTGACAGCTATTCAAGTAAAGCTGGAATGTACTGATTCATATTTGTTCAATTTAGTGTATTTTAGTTTGCCTTGAATTTCCAACATACTTCTTTGTATATAATTTATAGTGATTTTTGGCTACACTTCATTCCTCGTTGCAAGTTGAAAAATATTAATCTACGTAACTAACGGTATTTTGTTTGTCCGTCGCGTTTAAATAATCACGAATTTATTCATAGAAGTCATTACGTAAAATCTGTAAATAAAATGTATACAGTCTAAATAAATTACTAAATAAATGAAATCAGTGGCATTCCATTTTAAATTAAAAGTAATAGATTTTCACATTTACAAAGTCTATAAGTAAGTTCATCAATACAAAATTCAGATGATCTTAGTTAGAAATGAATTTTGTGTCAGTTTTTCATTCTGTATAAACTATTCCAATCAATGCCACCATACAGGAGATACGTTCCTCTAAATAACTTGAATGTTTCGGATCATCTGAAGTTTCAATTGTACCTCTGGAATATTAAAAGGTGTTTGCAATTTCTGCCATTAACATTAAAGTGGCAAAAAACTGCGCGACGTAGAAAACAGCTGCGGCTTTGCTCATCATTTTACTCCACATGACGCGATTGCTCCTCATCTCTTGGGGTTTCTGAAAAATTCAACTTGGGCTATAGCGTCGCCTTTAATCCTTGAAGAAAAACTGAAAGAAATTAAAATTGAACGACGAAACGGCGAGCCATTGCAATTTCTCAGGAGAAAGCATGAAATATTCGATATCCATCTCGAAAAAAACTTTGAATAAGCGTAAAATTGTCGCGTTCAAATGATGTACGTTCATTCTCTTCGAGAACATAAAACTTCTTTAAGACGAAAAAGCTTTCTCTGAAAATAATCACTCAAATTATATCTGCATCTACGAGTGCACGAAAATGCAATATACGAAAATATCGTGTAGAGATTTAACAAAATATTAGAAGAAATAGAAATGCATTACTTTTTCTCTAGAAGTATCAAAAAATAAGTTAGAAAGATATGGTTGTATTCGTTAGTTTTACTTTTCGTAAGAAATTAAAGTAATTGTTTGAACCCTTTTAGTCATAATGTCACATGTAAGGGATGATGAAGAACAGAAACGCCCCTCGAGTAATAAAATCATATGATTAGTTGATTTCGTTTATATTGGACAAAATTTGTAAAGAATCCAATCAACACCACCTGATTTGGTCCATGTATTTTAGATATTACATACACAAACTTCTCGAGTAAATTATGTCAAATCTGAAAGAGATAACACATCATATATATGTCAACAAAAAAGATTATTATGAAATTGAGTTTGATATTTAAATAGTTGAGTCATGCAAATCGACAAGGAATTCTTGTGATTCCTGGCATACAATGCAAATGATTCCAGAGGTAGGGAAGATTTCTACGTTGTGACAAATAAGCCGTTCACTGCATAAATCGATGAACTCCACTTTGTGAAAAATCTTAAGTTTAAGTGTCAAAGCACTTACTATGGTCATAACTTTTTATATTTATAATAACTTTCCTGAATAATAAAGATTAACACCATTAAACGACAAGATTTCGTTGGCCATTGAATAATAAATAATTTATTTCAGAGGTCATTTCATCGCATTTCTCAACTTTTTGTTTTATGGAGTTAATCGATTTGTGCAAAGAATGGTTCAAATAATGTAGCCAATCCTTGATATGTGGGATCTGGCAGCAACTATTGTTGGATCTTGAAAATTGTTAAGAATGAAACCTTGCAAGGATGTCGTGTGTCACGGAGAAGTGAAGCTAGCTCGTGTCAATAACTACCCAATCATGCAAAGCGATATCGACAACTCGCCTTACCAGTAGTGAGCTACTATTATTGACTCTCACGGTCTGGAGTTGTCGTTATCGAGTCTCTCAACTTGTGGTAATCGTTATTAACTTCGCTTGTGGCTCCTTAATCTACAATACCGAATTCTGCCGAACTTTGGGTGTTTAGTATCGGTTATATCACTTGTTTCTAAATCGTTGAAATGGAATTCTGTCAATGCTGGGAACTTGGAACGTCGATGGTGAGTTCTATTAGTGTTTGAGTAGTCGTTGAGATTGTCTCATTGGATTTTGGGATGTTAGTCTTGCGTTTCATTTGTATCGATAAGCTTCAAATTTGTTGTAATTTAGGTTGTTGCTACCGAGACTGAGTTTTATCAGATCTGATGCCTCAGCATTGATTTTCATTGTATTCTGGTTAATTAGAATTAAGGTCCATTGGATTCTAGATCATTAAACTTTCTTTGGATTTCCGTCACTGAAATTTATTTTCATAAGATTCTGGAACGTTAGCATTACTTTTCATTAGATCCTAGCTCGTTAATATTAATTTCTTCAGTATTCTGGATCGTTACTAATGTTACTATTGAATTTCAATGGCTCTGAGTCATGGTCATTGAATTTCTTTGAATTTTTATCCATCAATATCGAGGTTTCTTTTATAGTTTGTTTTGTTAAAATTGAGTTTTTTCAAGTCTTGAATCATTAGTGTTTAAATTATTCGAACTGTGAACCATTGAATTTGAGTCTCATTGGATTTTGAATCGATAATAGTGAGTTTTACTGGTTGTTATTAGAGTCTTAGTCATCGATATCAATATTAAATTACATCGGATTTTAGATCGTCGATACCTAATTACTAGTTTAATTTATAATTTTGGAAATATAAATGACGAATTAAAAGTTCTAAGAAAGTATGTATAATGTTCTAAACATTGTAAGATGCACTTTATCGTTGATATTTTATATATTCTTGCATTCGTGTATATTCTCATGCAATTGTCCATATTTCTAGTTGTCATAAATGCATAAACATCCGCAGTGTTCTAATTACACACGATATCGAATTATTAGTACCATACTCCACGCCATTACGGATCTCTGTTTTCAAATTACATAATCCTTTGTTGCTATTGTTATCGAATTCGAAATCCGGGCTGCATTGTTACCGTGAAATAAATTTCAATGTCCAGTCCCATCCACTGTCCTATATGACCAAACAACTTTTCCTGGTACTCGTACTTGCTCATTAGCTCCCTAGTTCGCAGATTTTTATGAAATTCAGTATTTCATTAAACTTTCCTCCATCCCATTCATCTCCTCTTCCTGCTCTTTCACTCCCAACGACTTCACCGGCACCTGAGTATTTTTAATTAGCTCAGAACCGAAGCTTGTTCGGTCTGAAAAAGAAGATAAATTCCGCAGTTCGGTTAGCGGTTTCGTAAACAGAAAAGCAAAGGGGAACGTAGTTCGGTAGTCCAGTCCCTCTAGAGATACCATTCATTTGCAAAATATTCCCTTCGTTTCATCCCACGAGCGCACGCGTTGCTCGGTATTTGTTCTTGCAGCGGACATGTTCGAACTTCGGTGAATGCGAATGTGGATACAATGCAGCCTGTCTACCCATGCGTGAACCAGTATCACTTGACATCGAATTCCTGGCTTCAGTCATCGAAACGCTTGGCCCACGCCAGACTAGCTGGTTCGACAACTTTTAATCGTCTCCGAAGAATTCTGATCTCATCTCCTTTGCATATTTTGCATATGCAGGGTGTTTCGTTTAAATTGGAATGGTTAAATACCTCATGGAAAAATGGAGCTACCAAACAAATGTTTTTACAATAGTTATTAGGTTCACTTGGACTAATTACATGGTGTAGATAATATCGTTGTAAGTAAAGTAGCGAGGGATATTTAGAAAGCAAATTCATTTTTTAAAATGGAACCTTATATATTTTTATTTATAATATATGTAGGATGTGGTTGGGAGGGTGCCGAAAAAGACGGTTCGTACTCTAAAACTATTTATTAACAATAATAATAATAATGAATATGGTGAATAAGTGCGAATTCTTTTCCCGTCACGACGCGTAGAATTGGCGGACACAACGTTGAGCGATATTTATATTGAAACAATTTATTGATTTAAGGACATAAATTTGTAACGTAATATTTCAACGTTTACCTTAATGTGTTTATCAGGAAATGGTAGTACAACTGTCTCAGTTGTTCATGTCTAATACAACAAACAGATCTTGATCTCAAAAAATAAAAAGTAAAAGTAATGAATGTAAAGAACAAATCGACAGAAACTTGCAACAAAATTTGAATAATTCCAAAAGTGATTAAAATACTTCGTTGGCACATACTTCGGAAATATATGAAAAGAGCTAATTTTAATTGAATGTTTAAATTTAATTTTTGTCTTGTATTTTAAAATTCGCATACATGCAATTGGTAATAATCTACTCGATACAAGTATACTATGTACACGAGTACACTATATCGTACTATATTTGTATAGATAAGGAATTTACAATTACATTTACATTAATGAACATTTTTTAATGTGGGATATGTAAACGCGTCTGAGTTTTCAATAAAAATTAGCAAGTTTCATTTCTTCCTGAATTATGTGACAACAGTTCGCTGCAATCGGTGTTGGAATTCTTCGAAAATTGATTTCGCGTTTCTGCTTGTAGAAACAGATTTAATATCACGTGTTAAACGAGGTTTCGATCGTACCTCGTAATGTTTTACGATTTTCCGTGTCTCGTTTTAACCATGCGGAATGTATCACCACGGAAGAAAATGTCGCGCAGTTTCTCATAAATAAACGGTTCGCCTCGCAGGAGAACGCATTTCAATTACGTTTTCAGTGTGGCAAATATTTTCACTGGAAGATCAAGTATCTGGTTTCTATCAGCCGTCTTCAAATAGAATTTTTTCTCATTTAGTATGAGACCGATTTACTTTTCTCGACAATTTATGAAATCTAATTTAACTGATAATCTGAATGTTATTCTGTCGAGACAAGAAATTCACCCGGCGCGACCTGGGTCAAGGGCTGCCGGGGCTCTAAAGAATGAAAATTGAATTTATATAAAATAAAGATTTAAGGCGCCAGCCGATTTTACGACAAATCAGCAAACGGAAAATGAGACTCACTCAGGGTGGGTGATTTGGATGACCCGTGAGAGGTAAAGTGAGAGAAAGGATAGAATAAAATTGAAATAAGAAATAGAATAAAGAAATATAATTCAGGTAAAATTAAATCTTCTGACTTATAGTATTTGTCGATGGATTACGGCTATTATTACGGCTCGTACAGCGTTCGGTATGGCCCTTTACTTGTCAATACACTTATAATAATATGGGACTAAATTAATATAATACAAAATACGATGGATATAACGAAATGAATAAAGGTCAGCGCTCGCTACGACTTTCCGATAACAAAGTTTGGAACAGTGTTCGATTCGGGATCCCGGAACAGAGTGTTGGGAATCGAACGCGATCGCACGTGCTCGACGCCGGTTCTCCTTGCGGGTATTTTGGCAATTACCATGCCTACCGCAGCGATCTTGTCGATAGTTGAGTGACCGCGCTTTTCGAATGTTAAGGAGTTTTACTTTCCTGTCACAACTAAAGGATAATGTTGAAAAATAAATCGAAGTTACTTTTGCCTTAAGTATTTATGATTTTAATTAGAAACACTTTGGCAACAAATTTTGCTTATTGTTGTTCTACTAACAAAGAACTCCTTGATAATTATTAGGTGTACAAATTAATTCCTTTCTTTAAAATTTGATTATTTGTATCTCTAGTTTAAACAAAAACATTTATTCTTCATTTTAATACATTAAAGTATCCACTTTTATATTAATGATACACACAGATTACTTTGACATTTGATTTTACAAGTACGTACATGTGCTCTCTTAGAATGTGTAACGGAGGGGAAATAAAAGTTTTATGGTTTTTCTTTATAAATGAATCATAAGTTTACCTTAGAAAGGCAGAAAGTGGTGGGGATAACTGTGCGTTTCTTAGAGAGGGAATTAGTCCGCACACGATTTAATCAAAACGGTTGTACGTGTTGGGAATAATGTTTTGTCCGTGTCTTGGACTTTATTATTATTTTAGTACCACTTTGTTATTGACATTTTTTCGATTTTAAACCATCATACTTTGACGTAGAAAATAATACAAGGATAAGTGAACTCATATAAGATAATTTTAATGAAATAATAGTGAAAGTGAAAAACTCTTTAAGAGTATTCGCGTTCTTTACGTTCTGTCCATATTGTACAAAATTATTACTTATATACAAAATATAATTTGTATTCTGTTGGACAATGTATATTTTATGTTCTTATCATGACTTATGAAAATATTTGTTTAACGTTATTGATTGATAAAAGAAGTTATGTATTTGTAACACTAAACATTTATGAAATGTCTAATACAAACATTTCTGATCAAAAAACAGTTTGAGGGCTGTTATGATACTTTATTTCATAAAACTTGAAAGTATTGTGAATCAAAGTACTAATATTTTTGTACAATATCTGTAGTCGTAAAGTATTAGTATGTTTTCAAAGAAAATTTCAACGACGTAAAGTATAGGAATTTCGTCCATCACATCTCTTGCTCAAAGTTCTTCATGCTAGATTATTGCTGACGTAATTCACCCTTTTTCCTCGAAGAATAATATTTAATCATCTCAACGCCGGAACCCTTTATTCGAAGCCTGGCATGGTTGTAAATATAGGATGTTCATAAACACATGGGACAGTTTTATAGGATGCGGTATACACCGCGAAAGCGTAAAAGAGGGTTAATACGATATTATTTACGAAATGCGTTGAAATCGTTGACAGATATCGACTCTTGCTGTTGTAACAAATATTATCTCCATATAAAACCTCAGAAAAGTAGAAAAATTACGCCAAGTACATGAAAAAGTGGAGGACTTAAGAATAATCATAGAAAAATAGAAGATTCCCATACAAAACTACAAGAAAATAGAAAAAGATGTGAAATCGAAATGAGCTGCCAGTACATAAAGGTGCTTTTCAGCAAAGTGCAAAGGCGACATTGTGTAATACAATGTAAAATTCGGAGCTTTCCAACTATCCGCAGCTAAAATGCTGTGCTCAACAGTGCGGACGTTCAGATCCTAATGACAACCCATGCAAAGTGACTGATCCGCACTTTGGCGGTAAAATGAAGAAGCTAAATAGCGTATCTCCCACAAACTGAGGCTGTTTAGAAATTTGCCTACATGTCCGCGGCCTGGAAGTCAAATGGTTGGCGTGGCCAGACAAAGTATACTCAAGTATACTCAATGAAAGTATACTCATATTGTCAGATTTTTAAGGAGGTATTATCGTCTAGAAACTTCAAAAATTCGATTTTTTTGTTCGTATTTTCTTATCATTTGGAGTTTTGAGAAAGTGCCTCTAAAATATTAATTTGAAATTCATAGAGCTCTCATAGTTACAGAGGCTTAAAGGCTGTTCACCAGTATTAGTACTAAATCTATAGCAAACTTTAAACGCGTTTTTCTCGAAACGACACTTTTCAAGTCGGGCGCACGTTTTTCTCAAAAACTATTGGACCGACTGACTTCTGGTTTTACACACATTTCGAGGGCACCATCACCTATGGTCTGAACTAGAATTATACCGATAGCTTGAATATTTTAGTCCTGCTCTCATATTTTAGTTGACAATTCTCCGGGAAAATTAAACCTTAATTTTCAAACAGCTGCGATTCCGATAAAAAATTTAGTACTTACTTAATTCTAGTTCAGACGATAATTACATTCATATAGATTGAAAAAAAAATTTGTTTTTCTGTCTCAGACGACTAGAACCGCACAGCCTGTGCGCCCGATTGAACGAGCGTCTCACGCCACAACCTGCATAACAGCGCATAACTTGTATAGATTTCAATGAAGTATCACATAAAAATTTGTGTTGTTAGTTGAAACGTATTTTATTATGCATAAAAAACCCTGGTATTGTAGGTTTGATAGTTTTCGCAAAATTAATTCCTTAAAATTACTGAAAAAACAAACTTCTAGACGATAATACACCCTTAAACTTACAAATTATTTGAAAGTCTGTGAGAGAGAAAGTATGGGTATTGATGATCTAAGAATGCCTTGCTTGGCCACGCCATCTTTTTCTACTTTCTTGTAGTTTTTTATAGGGATCTTCTATTTTTCTATGATTATTCCCTAAGTTCTCCACTTTTTCATGTACTTGGCGTCGAGATGCTACCGCGTCTCTAGATAATTTCAATACAACGAGTAACTTCGCCTGTTCATATACGCTGCACTGGATAAACGTACAAAGAAACGTTGCAATGTTTTTTACCTCAGAATATTGTCCCATATCTGAGTGTCCATTGTTCGGTTATGTGAGACGTTCGCGCAGTTGATTAAATTTTGTGCAATATAGAGCTGCGAAACGAAATTAAATCGAGCTCATAAAACCGATTAAAGGATACAGCGATGACGTCGTCGCTTTAATGCGTGTTTCCTTTCGATCAAAGCTGACCGCGTTTAAACGACATTGCAAATTACGATACGCTCGAATCTCCGTTATGCGAACCTTCTTCATTTGTATGTTCAACGAGAGCTATATCTTTAGAGCGTTCTATTATTTGAAGAGTCTACGTCCTTGCAGTGTATTTCTTATTATAACATTTGTCGAATAATATAGAAATTTAATTACTATAACAATGTAGCATGAGTAATAATGAGGTGAAAGGAATATTTCTTATGAGTGGAGGTCAACCGTTAATGAAATAGTGATGTGAGTGCATACAACGTTTATTGTGCCAATAGATTTTAATTATGCGGTAGCATTGCTTTTCCGCAATTTTTAGAGACAATTATTGTAACAGAAAATAGATTTGTTTAACACCAAACCTATCAACGTTTTATTTGTACCTATTTCTACCTGATTTTACAGATACATTTTTCAATTGAATAAGTTCATGATACAAATTTATGTAATTTATATATTTTATGCAAGAATCTACACAAAAGTTTAAAAACGGTCATTTGAACAGTTGTGATAGGTTTAGTGTTAACCAATTTGTCTATTTACGTATGATATGCGTTGACATTAGGAGTTTTAATGTTAATATCATTAAAAATCTATCCCCACTAGTTGTAAACATTCTTGCACCTATTTTCTGCTCTGACCATACGCTATGCCATCGGTTAACAGGTTGACTGCCAGCGAATAACTCGTGAAATTTTCTACAAAGTTAAAATTTTGTCTCGACACTGTTAAAAACGCGATAATATAACATTTATCGTAGTATTTAATTTGTTAACTTATTTAATTCACAAATCCTATCCAAATTTACAAACGTGTTAAACGCGTGGGTTGCTGCACGATTCAAATGTTGAATTATCCGTCTCGAACGTGTCAAGCCATTGAATTCCATTTTTAATTACACGCCGACAGCTGTTTCTCCGGTGTTTACCGTATATAGAAGGGCTCCCCTGATTCGAGTGGCGTTCAATCGGAAACTGGACAAAGTAATTTGCTAATTTCGCGCAACACTCCGTAAAACACTTGCCAGGGACGCAGTGTTTTCACAAGGAACGTGCCAGCCGCGTTGTTGACTCCGTTTACATGAACGGCGCCGCGGCGCATTGTAAATATCGCCGTTGGCGAATTGAAATTGCGGAGCGACAAGTTCGTAAAGGGTCGTGGTTGACCTTTCACGCGACTTCTTTAAAAGTTCAAACGCGTGGATCGAAGATGTATTTGTACCTCTTTTAACGTTCATCTGATATGGAGCGGGAACTTAATTCAATATAACTTTCACAACGTTTGATTAATTTTGTACAGCTACAAAACAAATCGATTTTACGGGGTTCCAATGAAATTTGAATTAGTAACTACCATTTGTAAGTTGAATGTAGGTCTAAGTTATTGGCACAAATTAATTTTGTTTGAAATAATAATGATTCATTTAGCGAGGATTAATTGTCGGTTTTAAGTTAACTAGTTTTATTAATGTTTCGATTTATGTATTTCGAGACATTTTTGTAATGAACATAACTATGTATGTTCTCTATAAAATGTGAAATTTAAATTACAATCATTTAGAGAAAATAGCGAAAGTAAAAATAGTTGTATGAAATAGGAAAGAAATTAGGAATATGTATATATTAATATAGTCCTATAAAATATGAAATTTAAACCACAAATATTTGAGAGAATTAAATTAAAAGGAAAAATAATAATATTAAATAGAAAATCCGTTAGAATGTTTAAATCGAGAAGTTAATATATTATCGGCGGTTTAAATTCTGAACAATTTTATAAATAAATAAAACTAGTCAAGAACGGTCATACCAGCTTTTCTATCCTTGTTTTAGATTCGTCTTCAGAACTCTATAAATGCTGAAATAGAATCAATACAAACATATAAAAATAAAAATAATAGTAGTGAACAAGTAACGTAAAATTAAAAGTTTGTAACCATTTCTAACTAGTTTTATTTATTTATCATCTAAGCATCTCACTAACAATAAGTAAATTTTAATAATAGCTATACGTCAAGGACTACAAAGAAATAATCAACAACAAACTAATCTTGAATGAATGGACGATTAAAATCAATTCATAATTAAGTGAATGGAATCATTGTCGTATTTGTTGACATCATTTAGCTGGGATTGTGAACAAAATTGTCCATTCCAAGTAGTTAACAAGTTTGCTTCGATTACAGTTAACTTTGTTTGCTTTCCAGTGCGATAATGTCAATTTATTTACCGAAACTAATTAAAGAAAAAGGAACGGAAATGCGTGGCATTTATTTCCAACGAAAATTAAATTAAAGTAGCGAACGTATCAAGTTGATATCGAGTAGCAAGCTCCATTTCTCCTCTTGGAGAAATTAAATTCCTTCGTTCAGTGTTGAAGTTAATTGTCCTGCATGCTCGATTATTTAAACGATGTTTAATCGAGCGTTCATCATGTTCTACCCGTACACTAAATTATCAAAGGTGTAGTTAAATGAATGCTTGATTATTCGAAAAGTGAAATTCGAGATATGAAAACAAATATTTTAAGTGTTTTTCATTTTTAGTTGTTATGTAATTTGAGTTCTTCAGGATAAGTTCTCAAGGGATAAGTTTATAGTCTTTTGAATCAGGAATTATTGCAAAAAAAGATTATAAATTTTCTTTTTAAAACAACAAATTTAATATCACTTTTTATTATCAAAATAATAACTCAGATTACACATCTGTATTAAATCTTAGCGCCCAAGGCAAAACGCTTTAAATTTGCCTGACAGTGAATGGGTTAATTTATATGTTGAAAAATCCTCTATGAAGCCCTTCACGATTATTTTCACGATTTCACTCGACCCTGTACGTTCATAGCATTTCATTCTAAGTAACTTTACGGACAGGAGCAAAGCTTCGTTACACATCTATAGTGAATTCGCAATTACATGTTCCCACGAAGTCGACGTGTGCATTGCAATCACAATATGCATTTCATGGAACATCTAACGTTTAAATTAGCAAATTTAAACGTTGCCACGATAATTTCTCTCTGTTTTGATTTAATTGAACCTTTAAAGATGGAATAGCTGAAAGTGTTTGGACATGTCGTCAATTATGTGCCTTCCATATTCATAAATCACGGCAACTGCCCCAGTAATTAGATTGTTAGGGAAAAACATCATTTTCTGTCCCGATAATGAAATCAAAACATTTATTTTCATTATCCATTAATTTATTACTTTTCAGCGATATTTCACTTTTATATTCACTTGATTGAAATAAATAAAATTAATATCCTTTTATTTGAATGGAATATTTGAATTAATAGCGAAATTTCCTAATCTTTAGATTACTGAAAATCAAATAAAATATAGAAATTCAGAATACAGAAATTATATACAGAAACAGTATCTAGATGAAAACATGAAAGGTTTAGTTGTGTTATACAGTATGCTTCAAATGCATTGAGGAGAGTTTTACGGATTACGTTTTAAGTACGACTGGTGTGCTTTAACTAAACGGTTACTATTTGTTCGGGATAAAATGGGGTGTTGAAGAAAATGTATACACTCGATCTACGTTAAGACACCGAACTTTATTTTAAGACACTCGATCTACACTCACAACATGGGATTCTCATCCGGATGAGAATACCCTTATCGGACGACTGTCTCGTCTTCGTTGCCACCCCATGGCGCCCAAGGGTGGCTGGGGCGCGTCGACTGGGGCCCGATCTTAGGAACAAGACCCAATCAGGGCGCCTTTCGTCCCACGCTCACCTCCTTCGCGGTGTCTTCCCCCACGGCCTCGAAACTAGGGGTAGGTGGTCGCCTGGTGACTCGCGGAAGGCCCAACGCGCTCGTGGCTTTTTCCGAATTTATGGCATGGCCGGCCGCCGAGCCTCGGGCCCATGCGGAATTCTATACACCTCGAAACGGTCACATCTGGCTTGATATTGACGGCAATCAGCTACAACCGAAAGCAACATATTTCGCGAGCACGTCGTAAACTATTGTTGGCCCTCCGTTCAGTTCTCCGCGTCGCTCGAGGAAAAATATTAACGACCTAACGGCACACGATTACAAAGGAGCCTAAATTCTGCCGACACTCGAGTTCTATCCGGAACACTATTTGATACTTTATTAAACCTAATTTTGTAAGTTGTGCAATTGGTGCAGTGCTGTATGTAGGAAATTTAAAGAACTACCGTTTAGAGAGTGACTGCAAAGGTATTTAAAGACAATTTATTAGTTGACGAGAATTAACATATGAAGAGAGCATATGAAAATAATAATCATAGACAGTTACATGTAGGGTTCAATATTGATTTTCATTTTGATTTTATACTCTAAAGTGTGTTTTAATATAACATTTGGTCCTATACAGGTGCAACTTAATATTCACTGGAAAAATTATTTATAGACAATAAATATTAATTTATTTGGATGCAATTTTCCAACATTACATCTAGCCCTTTTTATCCATTGATAAAACATAAACTATTAATTTGTGTTTCACTAAATACAACAAACTTTCGTAACCTACAAAAAACTACTACTCCATTTTAATATTGAATGCAAAAGGACTATGGAAAAATTCCATTAAAAAATTTTGCAGAGCCATCACTGATTGATCAATATGCTTCATATTAATTGACAATTTCATTCTATGCTCTACTCTGTGCTTTTAGAGTTTATTCGTACACAAGTGAAATAGTCTTGAAAAGACTTACACCCGGGGCAGAAAATAAAAATCTGTTCGTTTCCTAAAGCTCTGCTTATCACGAGCTGTGGTAAAGTGAAATGAAAGGGACATTGCTCGAAGAAAGGATTCGAGATGGAAATAAGTATTTGCACGCGGGTATACTGGTGATATATGTTTGTGATTCTGTGCGTAGACGGGTATACAGAAATGTCGGTATAGATGTGTATAGAAAAGTGAAGGATAACAGATGTAGAGCGAACCGGAGCAAGTGAGGAAAAGGAAAATGTAAAATCGGAAGCACCGTAGAGCTTGAGGGAAATACGATGTATGTGCCTTTCAGTGATACCCTACATTTTGCATTTATAATTTAGAGTACACTCTCCAAATTTATTCGTGAAGAAATAACATTTTGAAGTTTTCGAGGGAAATCATTTGAATTCGTTTGTTATCGTTCGTACGAAACGTAGGAGTGATAAGCAAACTGGTTTAACCATATTTTACGTTGAGAAAACTATCATTTCTACCTATTTCTAGTCCTTCTCGGAAATAATAATCAAAATTAATTTAAAAAGGAAATTCGCAGTCATGAAAGTATGTTAATATGAATGTGTGTGATGAAAAAATGATCTATGGTCGATTAATATACAATTTACGTAATAGAATTACAAAATTTTAGACTGCTCCTTCTCAGAAACGATATATAAAGATAATTTGAACAACAAATTCACAGTAATAAAAGTGTATCGGTAAGAATGTATATGATAAAAAAAATAGTATATTATATTAACCACTATTTATTTTTATACATTATTTATCACGCACGTTTATACAAACAACGATATATTGTCTTTAGATTAATTTTTGACATTGTTTCCGCAGAAAAACGTAAACAATATCTGGAATCACGTTACCTCGAAAAGTTTATTTACGTAAAGTCATAAGTCAAAGGGACATTGCCTTGCACGTTCAACCCTTACAATTTCATTAACTCGAGTTGACATTGTTCCAGTTAACGACTAGGCAGAAAAAATTGTTAAATAAATCCTATGGTCGGGGGAATGTCGTGTGGCAGTACGCATTGTATAGCAGTGGACTTGACATCGGTAACGCTCGTCTAGCGCAGTCTGGTGCTTCCTATATGTGTCCCCTTTCATATTTAATGGCAGTTCATGGTTCGGTCATTGTGATAGGTAAATGCCCGGAGAACGATACACAGTGGCTTCAGGCTTGTCAGAAGTTTCGCAGTAAAGCTATTATTGGACATGTTATTTACATAATTTTCGAGCACAGAACACGTGCAGCGTACTAAAAGACTATACTCACAGTGTAGATTTCAATTTATGTAAGTCTTCTGTAGTACGAGAGACGCGTACTTTAATAACTCTTTGATTCAGCAGCTTTCTATTAATATTCTTGTCACATAATTCGCTTGCTGAATCCTCCTTCATTTCTGATTCATTGAAAATTTAATTTAATTCAGTTATTTCCAACGATATTAATATGTAGATTTCGTTTTGACTTATTTATGGAACGACGGTGACATAATTTAGACATATTTTAATTTTTCTGGTTCTTTTAATATTTTCATTTGACTTGTTTTTTTTTCAATTTTTGGGAGCTGAACATATTTTAATAGTTCTGTCATTTATTAGATTCTAATGAAATACTGCTATTCAATCAATTCTTTTAATCTATAAACGAAAAATATAGACAACAGGTCTGAATATAGTTAAAGACCTATCGATTTTTTGAGACAGAGCTCAGCCTTTTGTTTAATATACAGTGTAATATATTTTTGCATTACCTAAATAATATTATTCCAGCTGATTCTTTGGGATATTATTATCATTTACTGTTTGCTAAATCGTCTTTCATTTCTAATTCATTGGAAATTTAATTTAATTTAATTATTTTGAACATATTAAAATCAAGTAGATCTACGAAACTAGACTATGCATATTTTAGAAATTCAATTTGTTTCATGTGCTATCCTGTTTCATTAAAAATTTAATTTCTATTGCCTTATATCCGACGTCTAAATTTGTAACTCTCTTTTTAGATTTCTTTACGTAACGAGAATTAAACATTTTACTAACTATTTAATTTATTAGGTTCCTTCAAATGTCCTCCTCGTTTGCTTTATTCTCTACTGTCCTTAATTTTTCTTTCGCTACTGTTAGCGTCATCAATCTTCTTTTAAAATAATATTGTTCCTTCACGCAACTGACGGAATTCGGCAAGAAATTTTTGTTTCTCTGTGCGTTGTAATTTCACGATTAGAGCCCAACTGGATTTCCTTCCGAGCAAGAGTGTTTGAACCTCCAATAATACTGTAACTCGGGTTTAAAGTATTTACAGCGAAGCGTTTGTGTCGACAGAGAGCTTTCGAGAATCTGGAAAGCTGTCAAGCTTAGTACAAAAGGGCGGAAGATAAAACGTGTTCACGGGAAACGTGTTAACAAAAGAAGTAACAGCGCCGTTCAATTTCTGCGACACACTTTATTCAAACATTTGTTGTATTACGTTTCAAATCCATTAATAATACAATACACATGTCTCTCATATGTGTATTTAAGTTATAAATATTCTCTATGAAGTTTGACCATAATAACATACCATTACATCCCATTTGTACATCAGTATATCATCTAGTAGAGCAAAAACACCCAGTATAGTGAAAATCTGAGTATAATTCCTTTTTACAATGTAATTTGTACTTATAGTCTTCTGAGCATTTATTTATTATTAAAACGAAGACTTTTAAATGAAATAGAACGACGTATTTCAATGCAACAAATTTTGTCAAATAAATAAATGTCGGCTATTTATGCAACTGTTTGTTACTATGTCTCGACCCAAGGGATCGTTTCACTCTTTGAAAAATTCAACTCGCCATTAGGAGGGACGATGCACGTGACTATGAAATAGGAGGAAACAGGCAAAAGGGAAAAGGCCGCTCGATATCGAGTATTTTGCGCAGCACAAAGGGCACAAAATGCTGGGGCGGCCCTTTACGTCCAAACGCGTTTCTCAGTGCTTTGTCTTTATCGGCCCTATCGCGTTTCTAGGACGCATATTTAATGTCAATTGGCTTGTATCACTTTCCTCAGTTAATCTGAAGTAAGGGGTTCTTCAAACGATTAACTTCTACGAACTTTAAAAAAATAAAAATCATGTACATATTAATGGTGTACGGAATACCTTGTATGTAAGGAGAAATAAATCTTGTTTCTTCAAACATTTTTGGAAAATAGTTCACTGTTCTGATTAAAACTCTCTCGTCCATCAAAAAATTATTGTTATTGCAATTATAACATATCCTTCTGATATCCCATTTTAATAGCATTTTATACGGGTACCCAGTTTCAAAATGTGAATGGTTACAAACTTTATTTGAAAACTGACTAGCTTTGATAAATGAAAATTCCTACTTGAATGCCAGTGATTCTAAAGAAATGTTATGGGAATAACAAATTAATATATCGAAAATATGATTGAACTAACCTCTCGTTCGAATTTTATATGAAAAATCGGTGGATAGATGAAAGTACCTATTCGAATTTCAGTCGTGATCGAACGAAGGTCATAGAAGCAAAATAATATTTTGAAAACCATTGAATAAGTGGTGTGATTGATACTTGCAACCTCTCGTTCGAAATCTATTTGAAGTAATCGATGGAACCGATACATGAAAAGTCTGGTACTTGGGCGACACGAAGGCTATGGAAACAACCAAATAATATTTTGCAAATATTATGGCACAAGTGATAGGATTGATGTTTACCTCTCATTCGATTATGAAACGTACTTGGAGTAATTAACTTTCTGCGAACGAGATCAGAGTGAATAACACTTTTGGTAAAATTATAAATACTAATTACCGAAAATACACGCGTTCCGTGTCGCAATTATCGATTCTGTTCAACGGATGCGACGAACAAAGATTTGATTACGTTAAAAGGTTTTCCTTGTTTTATATTCAATTTACTTGGCGGTTGATAGCCGAATAAATTTAATATGTGAATTTCAGCAGAGGGAGGTCTCGACTCTCGAATTATTTCTCGCCTGAAATATTTGGTACAACTGGTACGGTTCGCTCAATTTTTTAAATTGCCTAACCGGAAACAAAAAGCGGGAAATTTGTTTCTTTAATGAAAAAATACGCTCGACCTTCTCTCCGATAGAGGCTAGCTTGTAAAATAGCTTTTTTCGCTGAAGCTTATCGTTTCACTCTGCATCGATACAATAAAATCCTTGTAGATGCATTTTTTGTTTTAGTTTTTTATAGACACATCCATCACTCAAACGGGTTATTAGCAATGACAGCAGACTATTGATTTTACGTTTTTCTATAGAGTACGATTATTTCTGTCTTGATTCTGTGTTTCTATACAGTGTCCGATAACGATTTATTTGTTTTTGAATTTATTGAAGCTGCAACAAATAAAAGATATAAATCTTCTCCTTTGTGTAAAATTCAAGAATTGTTTCGAGATCACTTATTTACTGAAAAAAGCTTTATACTTTGCAAAGTCTATACAAAATACTTGATACGACTACGAAACAATTAATTTGATTTAACATAGCCGTCGATCAATTTTATAAAACTGAAGATTATTAAGAAATATTCTCTGGCGTATAGTCGAAGCTATAGCAAGTGTTTCTTTTGTCGATGCATACAAGCAGAGTACGAGAAATAATTTTTGGATGCATTTTGGCAGCCATCATAGATGGTTCGAACGTTTAAACTTTTATTAATAGACGCTACCTCACCTATTTAATGGGCAAATTCGTGCACCTGTACTTTGTTTACGGAACCGCAATTTTCACGCCTGAATTCAACCGCGTGCTTGACGAATTATCATGGTAAAATCATTTTCAGTTGAAATTCTCGACGTGACCGCTTTTGTATAATATATTCAGAGAGAATTAATAATACTTCAGTTCATTCCTTTTTTTTTCGTTTTAATCATCTGATTTTGGTAATTCATGAACAAATACATTAACCTCTTGACGCGTATTGACGCATATGCTAGATTAATAAATAATTAATACATAATTCTACAAAACATCGTTCTCAGCACTATCAGTACAGATTACATAACCTTAAATATTTCAATTTCATTCGTAACATTGTTCATGCTAAAATTAATCATAAATGTCATTATAAATTTTAGTTTCTCGATGATGACTCAAAACACTGTTCGAAAAATGAAAAGAAGCTATGTTTCGTCAATGTTATCTGTGAAACGAATAAATATAGTAAATTTTATTGATTTTTTTCGTTTATGTATATTATACATCAAGTTTCATAGAGTTTAATGGTACGACCGGGTAGTCTAATACGTGGACACGAAATTTCTGCGCGTACGCGTTATTAATCTCAAGGATTCATCTCGAGCATCGACTGCCAGCGGTTTGATTACGGTTTCCGAATTTTCGCAATTAAACTGCGGTAATTACCACTGGCATGATCGGCACGAATGCGGTACCAGGAGATTCCAGACTAACGTAGCGTACTATCGGCAATATTTGCCAGTTTCAGCGACCTGGACAACTTTCGCATCTGGTTTTGCTTGCCAGGAAACAGAGAAACAAGAGACCGAATAATAATTTCGAATAACGGAACAAAGATAAAGAACTCATTATATCGTTGGCACTAGAATTAGTGTTAAAATTAATATACGTCCCCCTTGGTAAATATGTGGAGATTTACTGCCTTCAATGAACAATTATTATACAGATAGTATTCTATTTCAGTTGTGTATTTAGCAACATTTAATAGCGACAGATTAAATAACTTGTTGATAAAATCTATTCTCTAATATAACACAAACTAAATATAGAACCATAAGTAATATTCAATTATAGATTCTTTATTTTTTTTAATTACTTTTTTTTAATATGAAATAGTGCCTACATATTTATGAACAGAAGTGTACATATTACTAAATTTTTTAAACGATAGGTGATAGGTTTAAATAAATTCATTAAATCAATTCATTACATGCAGGGTGTTCCTAAAATCTGGACACATAGAAACCTAATTAGTAGTGGTTTTAAAATTACTTTTTCTAATATGAAAAAGTGTCCACATATTTATGGACCGAAGGTTACATACTACTAAATTTTTAAAACCAGAGCTGGAAGGTATACATCAATTCATTAAATACAGGGTGTCCCTAAAGTCTGGATATATAGAAAGCTAATTACCGATGGTGACTCTCGATCAAGTATCCCTAACGCAGTATCGATCGAAAAGCGAGGCAGTACGCGACATATTAACGCAAACACGATAAACGTGATTCGTTTTGCACGGCATTGCACTCGATGTGCCAGTGTCCACGACATGTTTGGAACAACTGGCGTCCTGTTTAGAGGCTGAAAACACCGATATCCGTCCGTCTGTCCAGCCATTCGTGGGCTTTGTCCTGGCGGCTTCGTTCGCGCGAAACTCAAACGGGACGTGCGCTACTTGCGCTCGTTGTCGAACCGCAGCCCGAGAATCGATTCGACGAAGACAACCAAACAAGAGCTTGCCTCTGGGACAATCCAGTCTGCGGCCTGGTTTTCGTTAGGATCCGATTATTATAGCAAAGTATCGCGAAATGTTCTAGGAGAGCGCACTGTTTGTCACAGAAGAGCGTAGTTAGGGAGCAACGCCACTATTCGGGCTGAACAAATTCTGGTATTTGGGAATTTTTACCGACGATACTAAATGACTGATGTAAATATATATGAGGCGTTCGCTGCACAAATCGATTTACTCCACTTTTTGAAAAATCTTAAATTTAAGTGTCAAAACACTTGGCACAGTCATATCTTTATATGTTCTAGATTTATAATAACTTTTCTGAAAAGGAAAGAACTTTTTCAGTATCAATTTGAATTTACATTATAAAGGGAATTTTAAAAAACAATGTATATTATTTTGTCGCATTTCTCAACTTTTTGTTTTACGGAGTTAATCGATTTGTGTAATGAACGGCTTATAAGTAACGTATACAAAACAATAGGCTTTGAATAATATTTCTACTAAATTTCATAAAAATATATGTCTCCGCCTAGGTAAAGTAGAACCTCTTCGTAACTGACTGTCGAAATTTTCAACTTGCATGGTGGGTTGGAGCTCTTTGACGCTAAGGGTTACTATTAAATAGAACAAGCAATTTTAGAAATGAGACAAATATTGCTATAGTTGTACATACCTAGAGAAACATATATTTCAATTTTGTGATTTTTGACAATTATTTAAACAGGGAATCAGATGTACCGATGTAAATTTGTTTCTAAAATTTGGATTCATAGGAAATGTTGATGAATATAAAATCTGGGAAATTTTTCCTTGTTTATTAACATTGTATTGTTAATCTTAATTTTTATACAATCTCCATAGAAAATATTTCTCATATAAAGCACGTTTGATTTATTTTGATGAAAAAAGGCTTGAAATAATTTGTTTACTTTATTTGTTTTATTTAAGTTCTCATAAATGACCACGTGTTTGACCCTTATCGTGTTTTTCACTTGATTTCGCGTGTTAATTGGCTTTGCAACAAGTCGATTTCGGAATATCGTCGAGTCGAACGTTTACGGATTGATAAAGGTTCAGTTCATTATAAAGGGCAACTGGGCTTTAATTGGCATGTCATACATTACGCGTGAGTACCAAAGGACAGTGATACATAGCAACATTCAAAATATCAGATACAGCCAATGGTCCAATTAACTTGTTCGCAGTCCATCTCCATCAATGAAAATTTGTTCGCATCGTTTCACCTCGCGAATCAATTACTGAAACACTAGTTTCTACATCACGCGTTTTACTTCCACGTTCCAATACCGTCTATCTCGAATCTGCTCTTTATTGAGCTTTTCATATTTTGCTTCAATTAATCGCGTTTTCGTGACGAAATTCTAAATATGCCATTGTCCATCATTTGAAACCTTAATTGAAATGGACAAATGATATATGTATGTCATATTTTCTGGAAAATTTTTCAAATATGTAGTTTAAATAACGGATCAGCTATTTAACTCTTTGCACTCGAGAGGTGACTCTCCGTCATCACTAAGTTTGACGAAGTAAGTCGACCAGCAATAATGTTTTTCATTTGATCTAAACACGTATTTGGATGAAAATATTGAAAGGAATAAATAAATATATTCAATTTAATCGCAATAAAAAACTAGAGTAGTCATTTTGATCAACATAGTTCGTAATATGCCTAGAAATAGAAATAAATTTTTATTAGTTACAAAGAAAAATTACTAAAATTGATATATTTTCAATATAAGAACGTTTTCTTCAACGATGTACCTCTTCAGGTGAAAGTAACAAATATGATACATAAAATACCTTAGAAATAATATAAATTACAGAGGTATCCGATTAGATACATAAATTTTGCAGAAAATATGACATATATCATTTGTCCATTTCAATTAAGGTTTCAAATGATGGATAATGGCACTTTTAGAACTTCGTCACTAAATCAGAATAGATTGAACAACAAATATAGAAAAATATAATTGCTAGTCTGTGAATGTTTACGCAAATTCGTATTGCCATAAATACAGAAAAAGAATGAAAGTAGATCATATTAAGAATGTATTAAATATTTAATAATTAAATATGAAAAACATTAAATTTCTACTATAAGATGACAGATAACCATCCAAGATATTAATATTGGAAAATTGTTGTAATTACAAAACGTTTCGAATAGAAGTAAAAGGTCATAAAATTTAAGTATTCAATTAATATCTACCGTAACATATAAAAGTGAACTAGAATTATTAACCGGAGAAAAATCAAATTTTTATGAAAGTGCTCCCGTTTAACCGAGTGGAAAGCTCAGTTTACAACCACTTTCCTCGGTCCTAGTACACGTGAATCACGACAAACTCTTGGTAAAGCGTGCAATTCTAGATGCAATGTAAACGCATTAGCAAGAGTCAACCGTCGATCGACGCGTTTACTTTCCGGCTTTTCTGGTCTGGTTATTTCCACCGACGATTTCATTCCTGACTCGATTCGTCAGTGGATTGCACCCGATGCCGGTGGCGTCGATTTCGCGAATCCATTAACGATTTGCCAGCTGCCATTCAGAAGATGATTCCTTTGCAAACATTCCCTGAAGCACCGGAGATCTTTGTACCGTGGCCGAGAGACGTAAGAGGACTCTGTATTAAGGTTGTCTACAGCAGATTGTGCTCCAAGTTAAGTGGAGCTCAAGAAGGAGCTTGTTAGCCGGGCATCGACTGTGCCACCGCTCGGGGCAAGTTGAAATTTAGACTTGTATTGGTATTTAGCGTCTACACGGCAGAAACGGGCCGGTAAACAATTTGACATTAGGTTCAATTAAAAAGGTATGAGCAGTTGTCACAACCAAAATTGAAGAATTGTTTTTCAAGATTTGGATACGTATTTTCATTGAAAACAAAGCGTGATTTTACCGTGCAAGTATTGAATTTAATTTATAAATTTTGTTGTTAAGATTTACTTGAGAATCTCATTTTTCAACTTTGAAAATTGTCGTTTTTCCTTAATAAAATAGCGAATTTTCATTGAAAAAAGATTAAATTCAATACGTCTATTGTAAAATCACACCTTCTTTTCGATTAATGTATGTATCTAAACCTTGAAGAACAGTTCTTGAATTTAGCTGTCCCAATGTATCCTCTTAATATCTACTGTGACATAGAAATTAACAGAATTATTTATTTGTGAAAAAGCTGCTTTTTTTTAAGAGAAATTATTTACCTGGGGGAAATATGTGAATTTTTTTGATAATTATTTGCCTGACAAATTAAAACAAATATGTAATTTATTAATGTAAGGTTTTTGTACAAAAGTATTAGATTTTCAAACACGTCATTTTTGATAACTACTTGAAAACGGGTTTCAATATACCTGTCAAATGAATCAGCACAATACAAAATAAACAAATAATCCAATATTAATAATCAATTTATAATCACCAGCACATACACAAAATAAGTAATTGAATGCCTAATGCTTCAGTCCTATTTTTTCAAAATAATTTTGAAATGACATTCAGATTTCAAAATTTCAAGATAAATATACAACTAGACAGGACAATTTGATGGCTCATTTCAAGAGAGACATCCTGTATGTATAATGAATACTGAATACAATTTATCCAATACAATAATTAATTGGCGGTAAGAAGTCATTTATTGTTCAACGTTTACGACGACACGCTGTAGCATGATTCTCACTCGATCAATTTCTTGAATAGTGGTTTAATGGTTGCGATCGTGGCGTGGTGAAAATGGATACTGATTAATCAAAGTTATGCAATTCGAAACAATTTAGCACGAAGTCATGAAAACCGATGCTGACGATCTCGATGTCATGATATTCAATGCTATCATTCGGCGGCATCTATTGTCATCTCGTTACAAATGTGTAGCGCAGTTGTTGCCCAAATCACGCGAGTCGATGAAACGGATCAGTGGTATAGATTGGTATCGTCCAACGACAAACAGGATTAACTCATCGAATCCGTGTACCACGCTGCATTGCTCTCAGTTACAGATTTTCTGCCCTGTGACCCATTCATTTCTATTAGCAATAACATACTGTACCTTTCCGCTGCAATCACCTTTCATCAGTTTTTTCTTTTTTTATTTATCGGAGAATTTTTACGCAACATCTGACAGCAATAATCGAACTTCTTTGGCGTGTACGATAACAAAAAGAATTCTCGGAGAAATATTTTATTAAACGGGAAAATAATTTTATCGAAATTGAAGTACTATTTTATCAATGCTCTTGATCGCGGAGAATTTTAATTCAAGTAAAACGATGAAGAACAGCACTTTAAGATTTTGAGAAGGTTTATTTCAGTAAAATATGATAATAAAGTATGGTAGAAAATTACATTAGTAACTAATATCTATGAATATTTTAGGTTTAAAGTCATACAATTATTTTCTCATTCATAATATATAATAAAAAAGTTATAAAAATTACAGTCCTCTGTATTCGGGTCTGAATTCAATACATTCAAAGTTAAGTGGCATTCATACAGATATTGATGTCGAAATTTCAATCCTTTATGGTTCAGCTCGGACATTCATTAACCCATAGATTACGTCAATAAACACATTCATGAACTCACAATTACTTTAATACGTACGTACATATATACATACGAACACGTATTAGATATATTTTATTTTCATTATTAATATACAAATGGATTTATTCCCTTAATAATATATTAATCGTCTATCACATGCATTTCATTTTATTCTTAAACAAATAATTTAATATTTTGGATAATATCAGACGCATTGCATATACATATATGTACATAACCTAGGAATATTAATTAAATATTGTGGATACACTTGAAAGAAATTACTTCTTGATTATATACATATTCGTAAATTAATCGTGACATTAATTACTCAAGACATCATTTCTTTCGATTTTGTCCAAGTATTGGATTATTATTCCAAGGTTAAAATAAAATTCAAGCAATAGAGGTTAATGTGCCTATCATTGAAGAAATAAATCCGCAAATTTTTGTCGACGCAGGTTTTCGTACCACTTGTGCGTCTAGTTGAGATAGCGTTCATAAAGTGGACGAAAGCGACTTTACTCTCCAAGCTCGTATACTCGTTGACATTATCTTTTTATCGCTCCTAAATTTCCCTCGGTCAACAGACACCGCGAGGTTTCATAAAAATTGAGGTTGTGGGTGGCTTTGCGGGTGTTCCCTCTCGATCAGATATTCCAGTACGCGATCGTTCGAGCGGCTCGACAGTTTATCGACGCGTGCGTTCGTGCATGGAGGGACCTGCTTTCTGTAACACATCTTCAAAAGGCATGGCTGAAGAACCTACATCATTTGAATACTTACGTTTCTGCATAAAACACCTACCTTTTTTTAAATAGCGGTGGACTTGCGAACGCGTACTTGGAAAGCGTGAATATTCATCTTTATGTTAAGTAAAAATCACCCTTGAAAAGAGAAGATATTGAATCGCCTTACCTTAGGATTTTTTAAATATTCGATAGGTTTGAAGGGAGAACTGATAAGTACTGACTTTTTTATTTAATTTTAATGTAGGTATTTTTGTTGTATATCTCAATATCATGTTGCACTGCATATTGCAATTTTATGAAACTTTATATTGAATTTAATATAGAATTTAATACGGTATTTTATATTTACTGAAAATTGCATTTGTTCCAATTCCTAGAGGATTACGAAAATCCTCTTTATTCATGTATTATCGCAAATGTTTTGAAATAAGAACTAATAAATATTGTTCTTTATATATCGATATAGGTATTTCTTACATCTCTCGGTTTTATATTGAATTTTGTATTGAATTTTCTATTCAATTTTATTTTGAACTTCCTATTGAATTTTATGTCTTTTTTTTTTTAAATTGCATGTGTTTCAATTCCTATAGGATTATCGAAATTCTCTTTCCTCCACATATGTATTATCGCGAATATATAACTTCTGTGAAATACAAATTGATACATATTCTTTCGATATTGGATTTTCTTGCATCTCTCGATTTTATATTGAATTTTGTATTGAATGTTATATTCAATTTCATTTTGAACATCCCATTTTACGTTTATCGAAGAATGGATTTATTTCAATTTTTATAGAATAACTGAAATTCTCCATTTTTGGATGGTGTTCACAATATATAAGGCGTACGTAGACTTTTGTGATCGACGACACAGAGGTAGTAATATACAATGTACTGAAACAGATCTAGCGAGGGACATCAGCCGTGCACTACTGATAGCACAAAGCGCATTTGAATATGTACAGTCAAGGAGAGTTGCAGAAGAAGTCTGTTCCATAGCGCTTTGAGTTGGCAGCCTCACAAAACCAGTCTAAGCAATTCTATTTACCGTAAGAAGTGCAACGGAGTTTCGTGAAAACGGACTGCTGTTTCACGAAATTCTAGTTGGCACACGAAATTTCACTTGCTCCAGAATAGCCGCACAAGTAATCTGCTGATTGATGAGTTTATGTACAAAGCCCAAGTCTGTTAAGAGTGTGAGGAGTGTCAATATAGAACAGGAACTTCCAAACGTTTTGAAAGTCTCCTCATTGTCAGTAGATAAAGTGAAATTTTTGTGTCTGTTGATAGACAGAATTTAATTTAGCCAACAACTTTCTTTAATATTTTGCATTCTATGGGGAAAGGATTAAATCAATCGATATTAACAAAAATGATGCAATATTGGATTAATTAGAATAATTTCTTCATTCTAATAATGTTAATATTTATTGATTTAATTTTTTATTCATTGAATGTAGAGGATTAAAGAAAGTTTTTGGGTAAATCAAATGTTTGTGAAATGCTTCCTCTAATAAATTGTACACGCTATAGTATTTGTTGCAAATATTGGGATACAAAACGAAAAATGACGGACCTTCAAAAAGTTGCAATATATTTGTATAATTTTCTTTAACTAAAACTTAGAAATGGAGAAATTCATTATTGTACATGAAACTAGTGGTACATTTAACTTCTTTAAGCTCGTCGGCGAATGCAAAGTTGATCACTATAATTGTAATTTAATATTCATAATTAAATTTCTCAGTGATAAATACCATAAATCAAGCTCACCCTGGAAAGGTTAAACTCGTAGAACAGTAATAAACTCCTACAGTTGAACTTCGGTCGCTAATGTTTCAACCGAAATAAAATTTTCTATATAAATTATTTCGAACAGAATATTTTAGAACATAAAGTATTCTTTTTCTTTTGGAAGAAAATGCTAGGCTTGCTAGGCTGAGAGCACAGCTTTGGAGATGGAGAAACATTTACCCTTTACTTTAGAGTATCACGTAGTATTACGACTGTGTAACTATTTGAGCAATGTTTAATCAAATGGTAGATTATTCGTTGAATAATCTCCGGGAAAATCCATTGTGAAATTCACGATTTCGAGATTCGAAGTTTTTTCAGCTACAGCAGTGGGAGTCTAAGTTTGTTCAGCCAATATTGAAGTTACATGGGAGTTCTTCCATCTCCGAGCAGAATCGACTTTAGCTGCGGCGTGGATTCTCTGTCGGTTCGCTCCATCTCGTCAATTTCCCCGGCAATCTCTGGCACGTGTTAATGCCACACGAAGTGTTCAATACCGTTGCAATATTGTCAGCGGCTACGCGAATGTTTGACTCGTGTATCGATCGATCGTTTCCGTGGTTTAGCCTTAAACTATCCCGCGAAGTCCATCGAGAACTCTCGATCTTCTTACAAGATAATTTTACAGTTAGTAATAATTGTATTAGATAACCTTTGAACATTTTTTTGTTAAATTAGGTAGCTTATATTTTCTATCGGAGCATGGAGAGCAACTACACAAAATTTTGTTTGGATTGGACAAGAATAGAAGGAGTTATAGAAAAATCACAAACATACTGATTTTTTATGTGAATCAATATTCAATAATGTGGCGATCTCTGGGGTTACATGTGATCAACTGGGGTCAAGTGAGATCAAGTTTTGCTTTCGAAAACGTTAAACCAACTTTAAAATTATTTTATGTTAATAATAACTGTTACTGATATTTTTGCAAATTAATTTACGTATACTTCCTGCTGGAGTGTGACGAACAGCCAAATGAAATTTACTAGGAGTTGGTTAGTTGTCTGTGATGAAATATTCATATTAAAAAATGAGAGGAACTTTAACTTAAAATATTTCCGACGTATGATTCGTATAATGTTTACAAAAACACTTTATGCAGTTATTAAAGTGGACGTAATTTTTATTCCAATAATTTAATTTACTGTTTTTACTCTAATGCTTCGAAGGATCATAAATGATCATAAAGGATTCTATTTCAAATAACCAAGTATCTTTAGAATAGATTCTGGTTTTAATATTCTCTTTTCTAGATGATATTAATCTGCAATCTAACTAAACGAAAAATATATAATATTATCACTAAACCTATCGAAATTTCATTTATATCTATTTCTATCTCGATTGGACAAATAGCTAGCCTTAAAGACACTGTTTTTAAACAAAATGTAAAAATATTTCACGTGGTACTAAATTAAATATTGCATGAAACAATTGTATATAATAACTGTATACAAAAGCTTGAAAACTATCATTTGACCACTGGTTGTGGTAGTTTCGGTGTTAATATAATAAATTATCTGTCCATAAGACTCTCAGCAAATAATGCTCATCTCTTACGGAATCCATTGGATATTTCACGTTAAAAAATACCGCGTAGTCGACCTAGAATTAAAATCTTAATTGTAATTGAATCAAACGTTTCGCAATGTTCGAAGCAATTTTCAGCGGGATGATGGTCTTTCGTGGTGTAGATCTAAATCCGATAAGGACTCAAGGAGTTATCATTGAAAAATAGAAGATTCCCATAAAAGAACTACAAGAAAGTACAAAAATATGTGAAATCGAAATGAGCTGCCAGCACATGGAGGTGCTTTCCAGCACAGTGCAATGGCGACACTGTGTAACACAATGTAAAATTCGGTGCTTTCCAACTATGCGCAGCTAAAATGCTGTGTCCAACAGTGCGGACGTTGAGATCCTAATGACAATTCATGTAAAGTCACTGCTCCGCACTTTGGCGGTGAAATGAAGAAGCTAAATTGCGTATCATCCACAAACTGAGACTGTTTAGAAAGCCTAGATTTCCGTGGTCTGGAAGTCAAATGCTTGGCGTGGCCAGGCAAGGCATTCTAACCCCGGGTCTGCACTGCGGCGAACACGAACAAGAACATAGCCTAAAAACGTTCGCAAGGGTGTTCCTACTGTCGCTAACATGCCGGCGAACATCTACGATCTTTGTACTCCTGTGAAATTGATGTTTTTTTGTGGATTCGGGCGATCCGCATCCCCTCCATGGTTGGAAATGTTCGAAAGGAAACGACCGTTTACGACCACCCGCCGGCAGTTACTCCAAAGGGATAATATGCGTGACCGTAGTTAATATTAGTGGCTTAATATTCATCCAAGTTTTAATGCTTTTTTTGTTGTATTTTGATGAAAATATATGCAATACATCGGCGAGATTTTTCTGATAAAAATGATATCAAACACGACGCAATTCAGACAATTTTGAATTTCGCTTATGATAAGTAATAGGTATTTTTGTTTATAATATTAACACTTGTTCATACTACCCATTGATGAAGGTACAAACGAAACTATTGATGGTACAATCAAGTACAAACGAAATGCTATTATTTTCCATAAAAAAAATGAATTTTTGAAAAGTCGAGTATCAGGTTCACATAGCTACAAAAGTTACCTAGTTTTTCCATAGGCCCTAATTATCTCCTGGCAAGAATTTTACAATCTGTTTCCTATTTTCGAACAGACTCTCTAATCGGTTACTGGCTCACAAAATCAAGTATTAATATTATAAAAATATTGCATATTGTAAACAAAACTTAAAGTTGTCTGAATTGCATCGTGTTTGGTGCCATTTTTATCAGGAAAATCTCGCCAATATATTGCATATACTTTCATCAAGATACAACAAAAAATACACAAACTTGGATGATTAATAAGAAAATAATGTTAACTTCGGTCACGCATATTATCCCTTTGGAGTATGTATCTACCTGCGGGTGGTCATAAAGACCAGCCCCACAGTTGGAACGAATAGCAATGCCCAAGCTCCGTGGGTTTGAAAAGGGACAAGAACGAGGAAAAAGGCGATATTATTCCCGAACGTGTTCGCCGGATCCACCACCTTGTGGATCGCTGAATTTGGTTCGCGAACACAGTTTTCGCCTAACCCAGCGGGCTACTTTTACGATTTTACGCCTATTAGAAGGGTCATTTGTTAGCGAACTCTGCTATTTCTCGTCCACACTACGGCGAAAACCGGTGAATAACAGGGTCAGCTACCATGTTCACGAACGATGTACGCGAACCAGCGTTCGCCGCAGTGTGGACCCGGGGTCAGTTGTACGTGGACCGATTTTATTGATTTTGGTTTTATTCGAAAGCTTATATGCGGTTTACATAAGAAAAATGCCTTTAAATTTAGAAAATATGGCAGACGTGTTGAGATATCCATGAAAGATGTTTCATGTTAGGTTGGAATGGACCACCTCTCCTGTAAAAGATACGTGGTAGCTCCAACGCCAGTATATACGCGGTGACGGATGATTTTTCATGTACTTGACGCCGAGACGCTACCGCGTCTCTAGATTGAATAACGAGTAGAGGAAGTTATTCCTTTGTCGTTTGATTGTCAGTCCCCGTTTTCAACAAGCATAGCTCGAACTCCTCGAGCAATTTGACGCATAGATTCGCGGCTGTAACATTTCTCTTTCACGAGCTTTGTTGATGTTTGTCGAACACTGATCCGTTATGCTTTGCATTCGGATATGGTAAAATACACATCCCTGGCTTCTATTGGGATTCGTTAGTGACGTTTCAGATTCCCGAGATTGGTAATTGCAATATCTTACGTGTTTCCCTACTACGGTAGAATGAACAATAGTGTTTGGTGTAACGCGAAATGTTAGCGTCGATGTTGTCTATAACAATGCTATCCAAACTTTAGGTTTCCGCGAATTCCCACGTTAATGGAAATTGTTACGAACTGCTTCGAATTTAATGGAATTCTTATTCTGTAAATGCAACTAAAGTGGTTTAGAAAATACGTGCACGTGTTTTGATAATATTTTATTATTTTAAATAGTTTTATATTTTTAACTTATACTTTCCTGTGGTGGTTGATAAAGTCAAGTTTTGCTTGAAAGCTAAATCATAAGGAACTTCTTAATACTATTCAAGAACAAAAAATTCACTGTTACACGATACTAAATAAATTCCAAAATGATTGACTTAGGAATAAATTATTTATGTATCTATTACATTTCAGTGAGAGTAAAGCTTTGAAAAAGTGATAATAAAATTGTTCTTTGCTCTTTGTACATAATTTATTACATTTTGTTAAAAAAGCACTATGCTAAAATTGAATATAACGATTGAAAATATACTGAATTAAAAAAGTTGCGTGTCTTTGAAATATAATAAAAAAAATAATGGACATTCCATGTGCAGTATCTCATGTTTCGTCGCCGTATCTCTGCTAAACTGCGCTCAATTTCATGGCTAACCGGAATTAAGCGAGAAACACGTCAGTGTTTCCTAAATTAGCAAGCAAACTGTGTCTTCGTTGAGTGCAGGCATATCTGATTTACCTAGTAATTAACACGGTGGTAGACACATTCAACGAGTGGTTCACGCGACGGCTAAGCACGAGCATATCGCTTAATTTAAGTGTGTCCGTTCCTAATCCAATTTGTGAATTGAAAACCGACTCTTGTAGTGTTCAGCGATTTCGTTCAAGTTCCATTTTTAAATTCCTGCTTAAAACGAGTACAAATTATTGTATTTTCATCGTTAATTTCCATTTTCTCTGTAATGTAACCACAAATATTTTATTAAATAGGAAAAGTAATTTTTGTTCAGGATAGAAAGAATTCTATTTTAATATAAATAATCTTGAAAAGGAAAGGTCAACTTACATTGACGATACATTTCCAATGATTGAAATTTACGAGAAGAAATAAATATAAAGTTGAGATTCTTCTTTTTATAAAATACACATTCATTGCTATATAAAGTAATCTTTACAGATACCCTTTATGTCGTCTTTTATCAACTCTAAAAAATTGACTTTAGTGTATTGTTTAAAGACGAAATAATGTATACACTTCTCTGTCAATTCTGAAATCTATAAATACTCAGATTTGACATAAGCAAAATTGTAAAAATAAGTATAGGAATATACAAACGGTGCAACTAGTAAAACATCGTTTAGGTAATAAACAAATCTTAAGGACGCGTTACGCATGCAAACGTAAATTCCGAAAAATTGAGACATCGAAACTGCCCTGACGTTCACTTTTCTTTTCTCCATTGAAACGTATCGGAGAGTTGTCTTGAATTTTCTTCGCAATATCGCGCGTGAACGACCGTGACCCAAAATCTGCGTAGGAATCCATGTATTTTTATCATTTTATTTATTTACAATTAAACGGAAGAACGGATTCCGTTTCGTTCGGTGAACCAATACGAACCTCAGACGTACGTAATGTTATTTCAGTTTCTGAACGTTGACAAGCTCCATTTGGTTCAAAATACAACATTGTAAAACCTGACGAGTATTAATTTCGCTAAGAACGTTCGATAGACAGCCTAATTAATATGCAAATCAGCATAGGCCTTTGGTAATGAGTTTCTTAGTACTTCCATATTCTGATTTTCGTCATATCAGTTTTAGGAAAATGTTTACAGCTTGTCTCGAGTTAAACAGTATAAATTAGAAACGTTTTGATTACGAAGTAGTATAAACCTCTTTATAAATCAAATAAATCGTGATAGAGAATGAAAAAAATTATTTAATACTACATTATGTTTATTTTGGTAAAGTAGTAAACTAGTGAATATATGTCACTGATGCGTTTATTTTTGACAGCACTTACAAGAGCAATAAGAAGAAAACAAAAGTTGTTAATTTTGAAAAAATGCTTCATATCACTTGGAAGGGCTAAAATTTTACCACCATCGCTGACAATGTTAGTATAAAATATAATCTTTCCAAAATAACTCCTATGTTTGTGTTACTGAAGCTTCTGAAATTCTAGAAGGTCGCAAGTATATACATATTCATAAGTAATCTTCAGCGTTCTGTTATTTATACGCTCTCTATGTATGAAATGGCTAATGAATGTTGCTACGAGATCGTTTATATGGAAAGTATAAATATGAAGTACTCTGAACTCTCAGAAACAAGCTTTAATTTATTTTAACTCTATTTGAACTCTTAGATTTGACTCATCTTCAGTTAGTATCAGTAGATATAATAATTAATTCAATTTCATTTGAATGTATAAAGACAAATGCTGTTATCAAGGGAGAAACCGTATTATATATGAAATAATCAAATACATATATGAAACTTATACGAAACTTATGAAAGATAAAAATGTAATCATTGCCTGAGTCCTTTCCCACCAAGTTATAACACGTAGGCAACGAAAAAGAAGCGTCTATTTCAGTAGAAGCGACGACATTTGCACTAAATGAAGAAAATCCAGCCCCATACCGAGACCTCATAACCCAGATCTAACAGGACGCGAAGAAAGGAACGGAATATGGACTATGGTCAAAAGAACAAAAACTCACAAAATAATACGGGATACAATCAACCAGTGTCTTGCTTTAATATGAATAGGAAAGAAAAAGAATTTCATTTCTTTTATCAAAGAAATGAATAATTGGAACAAGAAAAATTTAATTAACCAATTTATCTCATTCGGCACACTTTGTTCTTTAAAATATGAAAGCATAAAGACCAAGACTAATTTATAAAATTGTTCGCTAATCGTTTCATATCTTTGTTTTCCCTTCTCCAAAAGAGAGATAATTAATGAATGAATATCTATTTTGCAATTATCCGCGCATTGTCAATTCATGAGAGCGCCTCTCATTATTTTTATACAATTTAATTCACTTTATCAAAGACATGAAAACTTGGAACGGTGAAAATTTATCAGTCGAATCTACTTCGTTCTGTTCGCTTTGTTTTAAAAGATATGAAAATAAAAAGAACAAGATAAACTTTCACATCGATTGGTTGTATTCAATTCATAGAAACACTCGTTAATTGATTTCCAATCTTTTCTCTTCTCGTTGTGTAATCAATTTGCGCTTTTCAAACAAATTCCTTCACCGAACACAATAAAGAATCTCCACTGGTTCAATCTGTTTTAATTTTTTAACGCTTGAACTTTTTACGTTCTTTGAAATAATTGACCTATTTCTTCGTTACAAATCTTGTAACCCTTCTCCATTTATTCTTATCTCCTGTAGAGAATAAGAAATTTATTATTACCCCATCATATAAAAGAGCCTTTCATCTCGTGCAGTTTAAAATAAAGTGCATCTTGCCGAGTAAAGTAGTAAGCAAGAGAAGTACGGAAAAAAGGCTGGAAAGTTAGTAGCGTTCGCGATGAAATTTATTTTTCTCAATCTGTTCCGTCTCGACAGCCAAAGAGTAACTGTTGCTGTCACAAATGTTTCGTCTCGACATCCGCGGGGCAAACGTTTTAACCGCTTTGCGTTGTTCCATAAATAACATTGGCTAAAAAAGGACTTTTCTGCGCAGATATCCAGAAATGTTTCACAATGTCACGTTCTTAGGCCTTAGATCCTAATAATATCAATATTTTTAATGATTCTGTAAAAAATATCTTTTTACAGCGTGAACACCATTCTACTTTGTGATTAAAATAATATCGGTAGAAATTCTTGTGCGTATAATAGAAAGGAAGGCATTATTTTTATTTTTGATATTCATTATGTTATATTCCAGTTTTATAGATTTATTTAAGACTAAAAAAATTGTCTTCCTTTTTAAAGTAGTAAAATGTCAAATAATAGAACAAATCTATATAAGAAATGCATTAAAGTACTTTCATACTTGATTTTCTAAAAAAAAAGGAAACAGGACTTTAGGAATTTCTAACATAAAAACTTATATTTAGTATGGAAAGTTCAAATTTAAATGCATGAAATCTATATGAAAAATTTGTCAACATTTTTCAATACAAGTTTTACCAAATATTTTTCAAAGTGGTATAATAAACACGAAGCACTATTAAATATGTATTAGTTATATTATTATTACAATTTATATTATATACATATTATTTGTATTATTACTGTTAATATTTTTGCTCATATTTCATTTAGACTAACGTTTCTCTCTTCTCTTGTTTCAGGTGTCATCAACCGAGGCGACTCTTTCAGAAGAAGAAGATCAAGGTCGAATTCCCTTGCACCTGCCGATCCAGAAAACGAAGAGAAGCTTGCTGCACCTGCGAAAGAAGTTGTTTCGTACGCGGTGGCGATGTTGGGTGCAAGGGGTGTCGGAAAGACCGCCCTGATCAGCCAGTTCATGACCAGCGAATGTATAAATGCATACGACAGACAAAGAGGTAAATGACAACGTCTTACCAATGATTTTATAACGAAATACACGATTTAAATATTCCTACTGGTGATTAGGTTCAATAACAACAGACTCATTAATAACGACACAGTAGGACCTCGATTATTGTAGAAAATCGATGTGAAAATTCCTGCAATAATCAAGGTAACCAATCTGGCGAGTAGTACACTTGCTGATTAGTTGCATATATAGATAGAATGTACAATGGAAAATGAACACCAACTTAAAAAAACCAAAATTTCAGATAATTTTGTACTCAGTGGGTTAATTTCGACATCGAAAGTTTTATTTTTACACCCAGAAATGAAACCTTCTTTTCCTGTTTAATAAACCACGTCTCGAGTATAATACACAGGAATTTAACATCCATTTTGGTAATACAATAATTTTGCACCCAATGGACAAATTGAATCCATGTTGACAACATCATTTCTATATCTGGAAACATTATTTTTCCTATTTAATAAAGTATCTTTGAAAACATCCATCAGCAATTAAACATCGATTTAGAAAGTCAATCAATTTAGTGCACAATGGGTTAATTTTCATGCGGATGGCGTCGTTATTACACCCACAGCCGACGTCTGAGATTGAAATCTTAGTCTTTAAGTCAGTTATATCAGTAATTCTGATTGCACGATGGAGCTTCGTCGCGTGAGACATTTGCAGATTACGTCCACAGCTGCTTCATATTCAGTTTCTGCATCCCCTACTGTAGCTTGAGGATTCTCGAACCTCTAAAGACTCTAGTTTCCACTCGATCCTCTCTGGAATTATGAACGGAAGGTCCGTGAGTCACTCGACGAATATCCTTCGTTCGTTTATGTGTTTAGGGTTCCCAGCATGCCTTTTCTTCTCTGATTGCTTGTTACCGTCGCGCGTCATTCCCTCATCGGTAGCCAATGACGAGAAAATGAACAGCGAGCACTTTGCTCTCGTCAGAGGGCTATTGTCGTGAAAATATTAACCAGAGAATGGAAAATGTGAGAGATACGGTGGATCTGGTAGGTTGTTGCATGCGAAATGGCCAATTTCACAACTGAGTAGAATTCTTTGGACATTGATAAGTGAAAGGTGCAACGAGATGCTGTTTGTCGTAATCGTGTATGAATATAACCCTCTGTTGCATCAAGTTTATTTTATCTTTCGAGAAGAAATTATTTTTTGGTTATTCGTGAATACGTTAATGTTGTAGCTTGATAATGGTAGTAGCATAATTTGTAGAATTGTTAAATGTTGGAATTTTTATTGTTTTCTTTAATTTATATATTCTAAATTTATTGAGGTGTTAAAATTGTATTTTATCCATCAAGAAAGGAATTATTTCTTGGTTATTTATACATTCATGAATATATTAATGCTTTAGATAAATAATAAGTGGGCGAATTTGTAGATTTGTTAAATGTTACAATTTCATTTCGTGTTTTTTATATTTTACCCACGAATCAATTAGTGTTCAACTAAATAATAGATTGGCTGAATCTGCAGAGCTGATAGAGGTTTCTGAATGAATAAATTATTTCTTGGTTACTTATACATGTATGAATTAATTAATATTTTTTTGAAAATTTGTTCAAAAGTTGCACGATGGAATAGTTGCAAATTTACCAAAATCACACATATACATGTAGGATTTGGGATGATCGAGGACGACGAATATATGAGACGTGTTAGAAATTAGAACATAAGATATACTTTAAAACATATAATTGAAAGAAGTATATAAAAAAAAAATAGTTGACGCAACCGTTACATCGCACGACGACTAAAAGACTACTCTACGCCGCTTGCCTCGAACAAAACGGCAACGCGCGCGCGAAAAACGTCGAATACATCGATCATTCGATCGATGTTTCCGCGGAACGAAACATAACCTTCCTTCATACATATATAAATAAATGTGTATTACTAAAGTACTAAATTACCAAATTATAAAGTTTCTCAATTACTTTAACTGCAAACAAAATCACGAATAGCCTCGAAACTATTAAAAATAAAAGAGTATGTACCTCCAATTCGTTCGTTTCGCCTGTGACAAGCTGATACATCCCTTTTCCTAAACGGTGAGGTGAGTTAAACGAAAAGACACCTTATTACTGTGGATGCATTACTCATTCTAAAAGGAAACGTCAGGTCTACTGTATCGGCAGCCTGAATTCCCTAGCATCGCAAGGAGAATGAGATATGTCGGTTAATAAAGTCAAAGGTTGCACATAAATCGTTCGCCGACTCGAGAGCTCAATCTTTCAGGAATTAAAGAAGCCAACCGCCGCAGTTTCCTGCTTCCCAGCGAATTGTATCGCGTTCCTGGCTAGCGAGGCGACCTTTTTCCCTCGTTTCGCTCAATGCTTGCGGAAGAATTGCGGGAACACACGATGGAATAGTTGTTGGCTCTCGAGTCGCTCGATTCGCGGCTTTTATTTCGGGATTAGAAACGACGAAACGGATGTAACGAACAGAAAACTGAAAAGCTATGCGGACTGCACTCGTGAAATCGAACTGGATGATGCAACAGGACGTTTTAGAAGTCTTTGAGCATTTTTTTCCAACTCTTTACAGCGTTGAAGCTAGCTGTAACGATCATTTAGGAAAAGAAACTTCAAGCACAGTGATATATCAGTGATAGTGCTTTTCACTGAAGAACTAAACAAACTAATTCTGATAGTCAAGCATCGAAGGAAATGAATTTAAATGAAATTCATGAATTTTGATCAAGTTACAAAAATAAACACAACGATAAATGTATAATGATATAGTCATGAATATTCGTCTAGTAGTCAACGCAATATCTTCAATTTCAAAAAAGTCGAGTTATTTGTCAATATTTCTGGTCTATATTTGTCGTTCTCTGTGGTTGAATATCGTGTTTCAATTTTCCACGTGTAGTTGTTTTATTTAGAGACTCTGTAAATGCCGCGGATCTAAAATTCGAAACGTGTAGAACAAAGTAATGCTTGCTTTTGTAACTGCATAGTAACGGCCTTTATAACTTTATACTTCTGGGAATGGTTGTAAGCAGCTGCTAGGATGGCGCCAATTTCGAAACGATGGGATAAGTTAAACAAACACTGCATCCGTTGCGGTTGTAGATTACTGTTTTCACGACTTCCAGGAAATCGTCTCTTTATTCATATTCGTATTCATAGCGGAACTTTGCACGACTCACTTTCCGCGCTATGTCGTGTTCGTTATGTCTAAGGAGGCTGTCTGAAGCGTGTCTCGTTCGCGAAGCTGAGCGGGAATCTTATTTCTGTTGGTGAGAACACACTTTGTAACCTGTATCATCGCATCGAATTGGAACTGTGTTTGTCCTCTGCGACGACACTGATGATGCCCCTCCAATTTGAAAACAATATCGTATTGGAATAAACCAGTGTTGCATACAGTAATTTTTTCGTTGGAAATAAAGAAACCCTCGATACAAATAATATTCAATTCAGGAATATATTTGGCACGTTCCTATTGTATTCATGAATTCAGGAAGTATTTCGAAGGTAACAATTTTGTTCCTATATTTGTGTAGATTGTAAACGATAATAATTTTGACTCAGGGATTTTTTTGTTGTCCTTTGCGATTTCAATTGTATAAAAAAAAAATAGCATAGTAGATTTTATCCGGAATTTTTAACATTCCAATTTTGAGTCAAGACTATGACTTTACTATTCAGATAAAATATTGCAATCATAGACAATCTAATTTCGTTTAGAATAACGTTCCAATCTTGAATCGGGACTTTAACTTTTCTCCCATTTTATGTACAAAGTAAAATATCGGATGGCCAAATTTCCGTTTAATGCAAATCGATAAAATTGATGGAAAGACAAAACATGAACGGAGAATACGTTAATGCCATTCCGGAGGACTGTCTCTCGTCTTCGAGAATCGTGTCTTGTTTTCAAACTGTGTGTGGCCAGTTGAAAAACGAGTCATCGGGTCGACTAGCGTCAGATTCGGTGAATCATCGAATTTATTTTGCGTGAGAGTTTGTTGGCAACGACGTCGATGGTCCAACGGCCGCGTCATGATGGACACTCTCTCCTGGTCTATTTCGTAGCTTGCACCAGCTCTCGCAGGTTTGCGTGAAGAATTCGTTTCACGGAAATATCCGCGTGTTGCAACGGAAGCCGGTGGTAATTACACTTTGCGTCGAAAATAGAAATTACTAATTTTCCAGACGATCTCTCTGCATCGATCGCACAACGAGTCGAAAAGTCGACAAGTTACAATGTAGTTTAGTATTTTATGGTATATTGGCAACGTGGTTACATTTGTTTATTCGATATATGTAGATTGGTACTTTATGGTGCGTTGGTAACGTAGTCACGTTAGTTAAGTTATCATGTTTCGCGAATGATTTCTTTATTAACATTCATATTTTCCAGATAAGAATATTTAGAAACTTTAGGACGTTAATTTTATAGTTTCAATTTCATAAATTATTATCTTATTCTTTTTAAATTACTCGTAGTGTTTTGTATGGATTTCTATGAAATTAATTTTTGATGTTTTGGACTATTGCACTGACATTAATGACATTAATTTTGCGTTTTGAATTTTTTAATTTCTTGTAATATAATCAAATACAATTTAGTTCTTCAGTTTCTTAGTTTTTTTAGTCGTCATTTAGGGATAATTCTTAGTTGATTTGCTTTTTAAAGCCAAAAACAAAAAAGTAAAAACAAAAGTTCATTTGTAATTATTAGACTGCAGATTTTTATGCAAAGTAAAATCTTTGCAAACGTACCTACAAGAATTAAACCTAAATAGGAATTTATTTTACTCCGAAAATATAATATGAACTGTACTTTTAATATTTTTTTATATTATTCCATACTGTCTGCCATTTTGTAATATCTTGCACATTCTTTCCTACAAATGCATAAAAATCCGCAGTCTACCAATCACAGAATTCCAAAACGCACTACGCGTATCCGTGTTATAGGTGTCGAACATAATTGTTCAATTGCTCCAAAAATATTAAAAATTGCCGCCTTGTAAGATACACCTATAATTGAGAAACACTGCTGTATAGCAATTGCTGCACCGAGTATGCCACACTCAACATTGTCTTTTGTAACGTTGTTCTTTTAACGCGGTTCGTTGACGAAAATAAGCGAAATGGTTTATGATTTTTGGCAGTTGTTTTGCTTGCAGGCGATTAAGAGCCATTGGCAAACGCGCCGGCTATCTTCGTGTCGTGAGAAACGCTACGTGACTGCTAAATGCGTCCATGGATTTGACCCAGTGCATAGATAGGAGGGAATCGGTCGGACCGACCCATCGATTCTTTTACAAATAATCTCGGAACGCTTTCGACGGTTTACACGCAACGGGTTACGACCCGTTAAAACTCCTTCGTTTACGTAAGCCTTTAGCGCGTATTTCAATTTCGCGGCTAAGAACTGAATTTATCTTGCGTTAAACCGCTCGTTTCTTTAATGTTTGACGTTGCTAAGAAAATCGCTAATTTTGCCAGCATGGGTTCCGAAATAACTTCGACACCTTCACCTGTTTCACAAAAAAATTCGAATAACCTGAAAGTTTTTACTCTTGAATTGTTAATATTGCTACAACAGTGAGGATATAAATGTATCTACATACACCATAGAAATGTATTAAATCGATCGTTTTCGTAATTGATATTTTTAGCTTAATTTTTGTAGCATCTTTCTTTTATAATCAAAATGTTGGAAACAATTATTGTTGCATTTTCCAAAGCATTTAAAATGTATACCTTTCAACGCAGATGAAATGTTCTTTGATTATGCAATACTTTTAAATTTTCTTGACCATTCGTTTGTTTATTCTGGAACCACTTCAAGAGTAAAATCTTAACATTGTCTGAATATTTGCACATAATATAAAATATCAATATAATACATATTACGTATAAATTGTAAAAACAATATATAAAAAGTATATAATATAATCAAGATATGCGAGAGAAAATTATTGTGAAAATTTTTTTATTAAACGTTAGGGAATAAATAATATAAAAGTGAATTTTAAAAACGAATAACGCCTACTGCAGGAAATATAAAATTATTCTTTATCCTTGTAACTGGCGTAGGTGAAAATAGGGTTAAAGGTAAGAAATTGTAAAAAAGGTAAGGCAGGAGGTAGAAGTTGAAGTGTTAAGGAGTACTAATGACTATAAATTACATGGCCAGGATGAATAACGATGGGGTTCGCGAGACTTGACAGTGATATTGATGTACGTAATCCGTACAATCCGAGGCTTCTAAGAAATTTCATAAAATGTTCTGCTCTGGAGACATTGTCAAGTGTGAAGTTTCAGTTTTACAGTTTCGTAAAGAATTGGAAAAGCTGACGAGGCGAAGTGTCTGCGTCAAGTAAAGTTAAATTAAACGATGCTGTTGCGATAGATATCAGCGGGCGCATTTTCGTCATCGTTATATTATTTTGTGCTAGAAAGGAAATTAATGGAATGGATTCAAAAGGAATTTTCCATAAAACCATAAGAAATTTTCTAGTTCCTATAATATTATTTTTAGTTTTGTAGGAAAGAGGTAAATGCTCGAATATCCTAGAAAAGAGGTAGAAGGCAACGAATATTTATTTAAGATTAAAAATAATGAAACACCTAGTTTGTTTTACCTAAGGTTGAAATGTATTGGTTGTAGAGGCGAAATTTACTTATAATAATAATAACAATTTTCAGTTGAGAATTTACTTCAAATACATTTAGAAATTCACTCAAACATTCACTAGGAACTTCACTTGGAAAGTTACTTGAATATTCACTGGATTCACTCACTTGAAAACTCATCTAAAAATGTACCTTAAAATTGTTATTAGTTTATCGATAAATGTATCCTCATATAACCAAAATAATTACATATCCTTTTCGTTTTTTTTCAAATTTACTTAAGGCTTGCACACATTTTTTATTTTTTTTTACACAGGAATGAGTTAATACTTATTAACAATCAGTATATAATCACATAATTTTAGTCTGCATTGGCTTTGCTCGAAGGATTATATTCCTCTGCTTTAACTCGTCAAAATTGTTGGAAAATTCCTCGAACGAACCAAGTGAACGAACTCGAATGAATTTATAATCCGTAAACTTTGCGCCACGTATACTACAAACGCTTCTTTAAATCATTGTCTATGGATATTGCTCACACTTGTCGGGTATTTCACAGAGCGTGCTTGTCGATGAATATGTTGTCCGCGTAATCTTGAAGGCACATTCCCCTTAATGGCGTGACATGTGTTCATCGACAATGAGATACAGGAAGCTTACATAAGCATCGAGGGCACGGATATTCAACCGTGTAACAGTGCACCGATCGATAAGCGAGAAAATCCTGATCGATTGTTCCCGATTGATTAGCTCTACGAATTTCATTCATCTGCGCGATCAATTTCCAGCGATTACGAGACAGCTGGGAACGTATTTGCATCCGAGAGTGAAAACCACGAATTCGAAGCTTAATGAAAGTGTAACGATGGGTTATGAAAAGTCATTTTAATCTTCACAAGCTTGGTATTTATGAACCTTGGTCTTCAGAAAATAATATAACAATTTATAAACACTATTAAAGTATTCAACGTACAATTATACTAAAAATAATTTGTACGATAATACATAATAATAATGACAACACAGAAAACAGTGATCTTTCTCTTCGCGAGGAATATTTAGCAGAAAATTGCTTCTTCGTCGGGAAATATTTACCAGGGGCTTTTTCGTTTCAACAGCGAGCTTTTATAATTACGATGCTTTTAGAGTTAAATTTCCTTTTAAGGCTTTAGAGGTAAATGCTACTTGAAAAAGCAGAATGTCAAGCGTGAAGGGAATATAATTCGAACGTCATTGGTAGGGCCCAAATACTATGAGTCTAAAATTAGAAATTAAAATATTATCTGTATGATTATACATGTATATATTATATTCTAAAATTCTATCGCGTTTATAAAGTATACGTAACGAGGCTAAAAAAGAATTTTCTTATAATTTTCAAGGATTTATAGAATTGTTTTCATTGGGTTTTCAATTGAGTAAACTATGCATATAAATTATGCACATTTGCACATACATTATACAATAAGTCCCCTAAAGTATTATACTCATACTCTCTGTTTATTTAAGAAAGTTTAAATTAAATGGCAGGTTTGATGTTTGCAAAGAAATGTCATATTATAAGGATATACGTAAATAAACTTTACACATGTATATATTTGTAATAAAAAATTGATTTGAAAACATCAAACCTATGATTTTAATTCAGACGTTCTTCAATAGACATCGAGAGTAATTCATGGGACTAATTGTATATAGGGTGAGTATTATATTAATACACTTTGCTTTTCGAGTAGCTTGATGCCGAAAACTTCGCGACACCTCTAATAACATAATGCCTGCAGGTGTATCTGGGTCGAGGACCCTGGTCTGGCTCCACGACGTGAAATATCGTCGCGACACTGTCAACTGGTTTGCTTCAGAGCTTCTCACCTGCGAAAACAGGGTTAGGCTTTCGTTTGAATCGCGCGGGAGGCCTGTGAGCTATTTAACCGTAACGACGTTATCACCGAATTGCCACCACGACATGGTTCCTCGAGTTTTTATCCTGTACAGAAATTGATAGTACCAATCAATGATTAAGACAAACCACTTGTGACAGTAGAGTTGTGTCTTTTTACTCCCAACAAATATTTCTCATTTTCTATCTTAGCTTGCGGCTACATTTCTCCGAGATTTCCAATTTCAAGTTGAAGTAATTCGAGAGCTTAGTTGTTGCTAAGCATTGCGTCTTCGTTCCTCTTTTCATCTTTGCGTTCCATTTTAGTATACTTTTCAGAATTTCAGGTGTTATACGTGTGAAATAGAATGTAGGTCAAGGAAGATTTACTTGCCTTTGCGATGGAATATTTATCATCCTTGTTTCGAGTAGTCTCTCTTTTTGGAAAGCTTGTTTCACTGTAATATCTTTTCCCTTAAAAATATAAACTTTGGTTGATTGAGAACTCGAAAAATTAAATCTATGCGTAATCAATTATGCCTGATTTTCGTAAAATCGAGGTTTCGTTTAATATTTCTCGAAAATGAATTGAAACTTAATTAACGTAATTAATTTAATTAAGAAGGATAATTTCGGTGCACAAGTGCACGTATATATCACGACGTTCTGCATCAACGCTACCGAATTATGGCTTAAATCTAATCGACTAATGCAACGCTGTACTCGACTCACAAGCTATGAATCTGTGCCAGCAAACACCATTTCCATAACGACTCCTTCGCCGCATATCGTTACATTTAACTAGGAAAAGTGCTCGTGAAATATCTCTTACTATTTCGTCCTACGACGCAGTACATTATTACGGAGAAGTAGATATTCATTTTAAAAGGACTAATTTACATAAAATTTACCTTGTAATAGAGACAACTCTATATTTATTGCAGACAGACGGAAAGATATATTTGAATCCTTCTATTTTTATAGAAATAGACATTTTCCTATAAGAGATACAAATTCTAAACTATACTGAAAATTTATGAATCTTTATCAAAAAAGTAAGTATAAGTTCAAATGATTTCGTGGTAATTATATGAGAACGTTAAGATATGAAAAGGCGAAGTGAGATTTAAGTATAAGATGAATATTCATGTAAAAGATTAGAGTCTTTGGAGTTTTAGAAAGGTATAAAATTCATATATAGTTTTAATTCATTTAGTAATAAATCATTTTTTATTCATAATTAATGTTTATTTTCAACATCGGTGATTCATAGCACACATTGTATGATCACTTTTCAACAATTGTAGAGATTGGTGCTTATGCAGTAATTAAAACTTAAATTATAAATTAGTCAAGCACAAGCATACCATTGTACTAGCGTTGTTACAACACTATGCTTTTAACTGACTAAATTGTATATGAATTTTTAATTTTTAATTTCTATTCACTACAATTACACACTTGGGACAGACTACAGTGCGTTTCAATTTTTAATATCCCCTGTTTAGTATTTGCATATACAATTTCACATGTTACATATAACATCTTGTTGTCCGATTAGCATAACTTCCTCTACTGTGTAAACAAATATATTTACTTAATTTATGTGTAAGCTCATGCCAAAGAAAACAATATTCATACGGACTTCCAGTCTCATGAAAGTAACGTTACATACATAAGATAGTTAAAATAATACTGAAATTATTTATTTAAATTATTTATTCTTTAAAGTACCACGATACTTCAAATATGTTTTCTTTTTTTTAAATAGTAAGATTGACATGCAACATGCGTACTTATATCATAAATATTGAAGATATACTATATACAACTCATGTGTTCAAATTATCATTAGATTGTAAAATGTATAAACCACAAATTTGCTTAAATAATCAATATATTGTAACAAAACATGCATGTATAAAATGTGTGCTTAAATCACCAATATATTCTATAAAAGGTGCTTCATTAAACAAGCAAATGAAATATTTCAGTGAAGAATTATCACTTATTCATGTCGTGTCCCATATGCATCGAAGTTCGTTTGCATCTGTTGAGTGCAGGATCATCCATGCTAGTTCCACAAGATCCAAAGTATCCAGGTTCTCGTTCCATTAAATTCGTACCCTCTAGTCCCCAAAGTTTTGTTCGCTCTTCCGCATTGGGCTGAAATACGATTCCATATTTGTTTTGATCCATTTACAACTAGGAAATCGTGCTTCGCGAAGCCGAAACACGATATTTATTCTCCAGAAGAGTATCGAGTTAGATTACGCGTACAGAAAATCGAGTATTGTTTCCCTTTAACGAAAAAGTAGAAGATAAATTTCATTTGCACGAGTGTGCCAGAACCAGGGATCGGTAACGATTTTGGCTGCGTTCATTTCGAGACCTCCATTTACAGCAGAATGTCCTGAACAGTGGCACGCCTCGAAGTAAGAATTTATCGAAAGGATCTGTAGGATTTTCTCTTTTAATAAAACGCAAATGGTCAGGAATATGTAGAATTTTTTGTGTGAAATAAATGTGCATCCGATTAGAATTAAACGTGAAAGATGATGTCGTTTAAGGGGAAAAGGTATAAGTTTTTATCGAAAATAATTGACTTGTTAGAAGTTCTGTTTCCTACCGTTTATTATGCGTATATTGAGTAATAAACGAATATCTTTTAATTAGATTTCTCAATTAAAATAGCGACGTTGGAGTCACAACACCATAACTGTGTCGTTTAGAGATAAACATATTTAGAGTCAGCAACTCTGGCAATTCTAGAGATTTCTTTCTCGAAATTTGATATATCATTGTTTAAATGGGTACTTTTCGGGAAATGGAACACGTAAAATTAATTTGTAAATAATTTTTAGTTTCCGTTCCTTAAGTGTCCACTACGACTACAATGTCATATTTTTTTATTAAAAAGCAAAAATCCTAAAGCCATTTTTGATAAACTCATTGCACTTCAACATTCCACATGTATCAACTTAATGCTTAAGTTAAATTTTAATTTGAATATGAATCCCTCAGAGATGGTTGAAAATCGAACGTCCCAGTTATGATTCCAATCCAAACATTTGACGATGTTGCAGCATCAACATAGATGGAGTTATTCTTCCTTGATTGCAATTCGATGCATTAGTCAATGAAATTGAGGGATGTCGTCACAAGGACGTGTAACTTTTATGGATTGTCAAATAAGGTGTTCTGGGGGTTGGGAGGCAATTTGGTAATGAAACGTTAATGGAAATGTCTATCGAAATTAATTGAGATGAGTGTGGTTATTTAGTATTAGAGTAACAGCAGAGAAAACTTATTTTGATACGTTCTTAAGAAAACTGGCGAGTTAAATTGGTTTAAAATAAGGACTTCTTTGGAAATTCTTTGTTTATTTGAAAGAGTCATTTTTAAGAAGAATACTTGGTGTTATAGGAATCTAACTTTTAAAAACAAAAAGAAAACAATATTTTCTTGAAGCATTCTCTAATCTATACTTTGAGTATCGACATAGAAAACAATTGATAGATCCATACCTGAGAAAATGCTTGAATAATTGTTTACTTTGAATAGGAAGCAATTTGATATGTCAAGGTTGAGGATGCTTCGCAGAAAACATGCTGTCTAGAATGACGTACGCTTCTCTACGTCACAGATGACACTGTGTTCAGAGATACGGATGACGCAGTGTTCACGGATGAGAAATCACGCGTTAATTATGGAGGGTACATTACTCGGGGATGCGCGTTTGCCTTGAGGAGCTTGCATTTTATTCTCTAAGGGGTTCTCTTACATTTGCTGGCTATTGTTACAATAGTTCCCACAATTTAGTCAATTTCAGAAATACATCTAGTTGGCGATAAGATACAACATTTATTATTGCAATAAATTAGAAATTGTTGAGGGTGCAATAACAAAGGATTATTCATTATGCAACATTATATTTACTAGTCCATGTCGTCTAACACATCTTGAACATTAACTTTATGGGAGTATTGAAAATAATATATTATAAAAATTAATTAAAGAAACTTGCAGTATTGTATGAATATTTAAAAAAAAACTGTCTTGTGCAATTCCAGCGTGGTTTTCTCAGAATATTAATAATAAAAGGACACAAAAATTCATTCTTACTCTTTGAAACACGTATCATTAGGTACAAAATCATTTATTATTGTACGATTTATAGTTTTCATTTTTTAAATTACCCAAGTTGCCCTTCTTTTTAAAAGTGTATACTGGAATGTATCCTTAATATCTAGTCTCTTGCCTTGTACGGAATTTTCCTTCTGAGTGTTTTCTTCGTTATCCATTTCATTGAGACAGGTACCAAACCCTTCCTTTTAACCCATTCACTGCCAGGCATATTTACAGCCTTTTTTGCCCTGAGTGCCAAGATTTAATAAAGATGCGTAATCTAAGTTATTATTCTGATAATATACAGCACTATTAAATTTGTTGCTTATTTAAAATATATATATATCATTATATAAAATGTTCATTCATTCTATATAATAATTCTTAAAGACATATCTCGTAGTCGACAGACAAGTTGGTACATTCACTTACTATGATATATTTCGTAGGTAGCACTAAATGGATTAACTCCAGTTTGTTGCGTTGAAAATATGTTTCCTCTTAGGTGTTTTCTTGTCGATGAACCTATTCAAACAATGTCAGAGTTTATACCCAAAATAATATTAGAAAAGCCAGGACAACACTGACTGCGTGTCCGAAAGTTTGACACAAACTGCACCGCACACCATGTATATTCGAATTACCCGGCAGTCTCGTTTCCGAACAAAGTGTACTGGATTATGGTTTCTGTTAGCGACATCCCAGCCGTGGTTTCGGTTTAATTCTCGCGGCTGGCGTAACAGATCATGCGTAACAGATTACGTCGAAACGTGGATGCATAATAGACACGTAATGGCGCGATGACCCCGCAGCCTAGCTTCCAACGAGAGGGAATCGAGTTAACGCCCACCTACGTAGCCAAGTTTTTGCAAACATTGTCGGGAATCGAGCTAGCCCCCCCCCCCCCTGGCAGTTTCGTAATTCAATATTCTGGTAACTCAATAATCTTGTCGTTAGATAATACTGTTATCAGTGATTCGATCGGTTAATTGCATCTGTTACTCTGGTGCTTTCGAGGAAATTAACGTTTCAACTGTCGCGTGTACATGACTTCGACACTCGGCGATTATTGGCTCCTACGTATGGAGGATGAATAACAACGTTAATAACTTATCGAGCATTTTTTCCCCAAAATCAATCTACAATAGAGGATGGGGTGTTATCAGTGCTGTGGGTAATGGAATATCGGGATGGTGGAATTACTTGTTTCTCGATGTTATACTTCCTTTATTCAAATAGAGATATAAACATTGACAGTTTGTAGTTAAGATTTCATGTCATTTTAGTAGCTTTAGAGTTAACATATTTTTCTATTTTCTATTTTTCTATTGTGGTATAATATGGTGTTTGTTTACCATTATTCTTAAAAATTATAATTAGGATATTGAACTGAAGCAGGTATTCACAAGAAACGCTCCGATCTTTACACCAGCAGGGTCAGCTAATAACTCCTTCAATTTCTAAAGTGAGACCTGTACCCACGCATGGGAAAACTCTACCGACCCTGGGTCCAGCAGTCGTTCTTGTCTTTCACTTTTATGGCTTTCTTGGAGAAGCTAAAGCACGCTTGGACACAACTTTAATATTGCGATACTACACTATTTTCTATTTTTCTATTCAGTTTGTTCTTCTTGCTGCAAAGCTTCCTAAGTCTTCCTGAAGCTATCTAGAAGTCCCCTAGAAGTCTTTCAATTGTTTTCTAGAAGTTTCTTCATATTCAGTTTTTTATATTCATTATATATTTTTATATTCAGTTTATTTTTCTTGTTGCAAAGCCTCGGCCATTTCCTAAGTCTTCCAGAAGTTATCTAGAAGTCCCCTAGAAGTCTTTCAAATGTTTTCTAGAAGTTATCAAGAAGTCTCCTAGGAGTCTTTTGTCAGAGACTGTTAGGCTTCCACATCAACATTTGGGCTTTGGTGCATCAATTGCAGAGGCCTCTGTAGTAGATACATAAAGGCAACGTCTAACGATTTATTTGCGATCGTTTATTTGATTCGAGGGTAATATTTTTATTCTCACTGTGAAATATTTCAATCCATAATTGAAATTCAAATTTATCTGCAGAGGCCTCTGCAATTCCGAAACTCAATCGGAAACGATAGAGCTTGAATCTTCAGATGGTGAGAGCGAAGTCAACGAATTTGATGATTCGGAGGAAGAATCTCTTTCGGAGAACAGATAATGCCTAAATTATTAAAATATTATTTGTAATGTATATTCTGTACATATACAATGCAATCTAGATTGTTAAATAACAATAAAGAAAAAAGCAAGCCGTCAACTGCGATTCCGAGTGCGCGCGAAATTTTGATTTCTATTCTTACTGACTGACGGGCGTTGTCCTACAAAATCGATGAGTGACTATTTTGTTTATGTTTGATATAACATTTAATACCACCACAAAAGTTTTGAAATGTAGTGAACGAATTGCACAGTATTTATTTCTTTGTACATACATTGTGGCTGACTGACCAGTTCCGTCCCCACATTTAGCTGACTGACTGTCATAACTTTCATTTATATGCAATATACTATTTGTATAACAATTTTCAGCCTTAGTAAATTCATTTAATTACCTGAGACACCTGTTCTCAGTTTCGCTTGACTGACCGCAGTATGTTTGTGTACACAACCACTGTAATAAACTATAAAAAAAAGTAGGCTTAGTAAATTTAGAGACTTTTTTTGGCTCTGGCTCTTGGACTATTACTTCGATTATGGAGGGTAGGAACAAGTCAAACAAGTAGGATCTGAAGAATAGGGTAAATGGGTTACCATAGAAATGTGTTCAACTGTTAAAGTGAAACCTTATCAGCCACGTCTCGAGTCAGTAAACAGCTGTCAGTAAGGATTCTGCCACGAACTTGAGTAATCGTATCTTCGTTGCGAGTTGACGAGGATAGAACCTGAGCGTGGATCATCTTTGAAGGATCCTTGGCTCTCTTTCAACTCATTAGCGAATCACTGTCTGGCTAGGGCAATTGTCACCGAAGGCAGTTGTTAGCATCTGCATTTAGACCAAGACTTGTTGACAAGATTAGGCACATTGCTAGTTCTCTCTATCTATTATAGGTACGCGTGACACTGCAATCATGTCTGGACATGAACGCTGGCAGGTGGCTATCAATAAATTCGCAGGGGATGCTGTTGTAAACAGTGATTGAATTTGGTTGCGTTTGGTCCAATTTAGATATTATGGAATATATTCAATATGGTATTTACGTCTATATTTCTTTATAATAATATTCCCAGCAGCATCGCTTGTCTCACTATAATGCGTTCATCAAAGTGAAATATTTAAAAATATTAAAAATTACGGAAATTATGTCTTGAAAATTCTTGTAAAGATTTCTAGTAGAATAACCATGTACATATAAATTCATTAATTAATCTTTTTCAAAAATAAAAATATACTAAATTTTTTTAGAAAAGTGTCTCAACTGTCTCAAATACTCAATTTGCAAGCTTCACAAAGCTTCATTGCAATATTCCGATCATATATAATAGATTCGTAGTTTTAAAATATTCTCTAAAGAAAATTCTCAAACATGACATAATTCTTAACTTTCCAATCCATAAGTTTTTGATGAAAGAACAGTCTCGAAACTTCTTCCGCCTTAAAAGTTGCCAGCGAGTTCTAGAAGAAGACTTTGCGTGAAACGTGCGGTCGATAATGCGTTAAACCTCTTCTTTTGTTGAATTGCACTTAGCTTCTTTAGAATTCATAGGAGGAAAAACTACTTCGCCCCGACGGAAAAAGTTGCGAGCACTTTTAATTGTCGCTTTAGAGTAAAAGTTTTGCAAAAGTTCCACGCGTTTAAATTCGTTCCTTAAGAGGTTAATATACATTACAATGTACACCAGGTCTGAAAAGAATATAATCTTGCAATGTAACATCTATTCTTATTTTCAAAGATCTTATTACAAGTTCGCAGCTATTAGCTCGCTATTATTCGCAATGGAGAAATACATTCTTGGTGGAAGAATCGCTACCTTTCCTCGCTTATTGAACATAAGTAAGCCTGATTCGTAGTTAGATAAAGAAGGAACAGTAAAGAAGAGGAATACTTATCGCCATAGTGATAACGATGCACATTACAAAAGTGCCATTCATTTTCTCAAAATTCCTGTTTAAAAAACTACATTAAATACCTCAGTTTTTAATAATATTAAGTTATCTTTGATTAAAGAAAAAAGGACGATGATGATGTCTAATATTTTCTTGGCAATATGAGCAAATATTTATTCATAATGATACTAATAAAGCCCTCAGGGGCTGTAGCTATCCTTGACCACAGCTACAGTACGTGTTTAGCAATCCCGAGGTACCCGAGCTTTAGGTTGGCTAACTGAGTCTAATGCACTACTAGCAAAAATTTAATTAACATGTCAGTGTGGAAGGGTAAGAGCGTCCTAATAAAAAAACAAGCAAGCAAATAAACGATATTAATAACAATGTTTCCATAAAAGGGAGTTGATTCTCTTCGCGAGAAAGAAGAATACATAAAGAGTGAGATAAAATGTGAAACTCACTTCAGTGATAAGTTGGAGATATTTTATAAACATTAATCCTTTGCACTCGAGAGAAAAATTGAAATTTCTTTCTTGAGAACAAGTTCTGTTTTGCAATTGATGATTTCTTTTAATCTGATAAAATTTGAAATACAAAATCGTTGAGTACTACGCAATACACAGTATGAAAGAATACTTCAAGAGCTACAAAATGTTATGCACAACATAGCACTTAAATACTTTTATTCACCTTAATAAACACTCGTCAAGAAAAAATACAGAAATAAGGAAGAATAATCGAAAAACCTTCTGTTCGCTGAAATACACAAGCCCTCACCCCTTTCAATAATAAATTACTGAACTCCAGGAAACCGATCGTTCCAATACCCTAACAGTCACGTCTGCCTATTAGTCAAGATAATCGAAGTTTCCACTGTACGCCTGTCGCCGGAGTGCTCCAAAAGGAGTCTTGAAACATCGGACAGTTTCCATCAGCGTAGGTCCTCGTTGTAAGCCCATTAAGTCCAATTAAATTACCAATCAAACTCTTCTCGGATGGTTCGTCTTACAGGACGCTAATAGGTCGTCTCGAGTTGCGTAGAAATTTCCTTCGATTTTTAACGAAAGAGTTGCGCAACTGTCAGACTCCAGTAGCGCTATCCTCTATCAGCAAATACTCTCGTTCATCGGGAATCGAAGTTTTCCGTTTATCTAACGAAGTTTCAGTCAAGTTCCTAGGCTAACTTGACACTCATCCGTGTTGTCGGTTGCAGAGCTCTCTTTCACGGCGCGAAACTGCAACCCAGTCAAACGATTGACGGATTCGTTTGCTGGCGGGGACGGTTGTATAATTACTCGCGATAGAAACTTCGCAGCCGATTCTCGTTCCATTGATCCAACGCGGAAGTTGCCGCGGATGGAGCCGTATAAATCTCGAGGAGGAGAAGAATGTCGAATGAACTGAGTGGAACGGTAGTGAAACAGAAGGGAAAGACATTAGTGAGGGGCGTACATGTATACACGGTGAGGCAGCTAAACTGGTACGGAGCGATAATGCCTAAATTATCGTGGATACAAACAAATTTTACAGGAAAAAGTTAGAAGGTTCGAAGGAGCCTATCTTATATGACTATTGCTTTTTTTTGTCGTTGTTGTTTTTTGTTTGTTGTTTTTGAAAGGTGACGTTGAGGCAAATCCATCTTTCTATAGCACATGGTTATTCAAAGTTATTCGTGGATAGATTTAAGTCTTCAATGACAACGTACATACGAGAAACAAACCCCGTTGATACGTTGCATGATACTTAACTCTTTGCGGCACAGGGATTCAGGTCATAAAATAGACCCATGTTGTATAGGAATTTTATTGCGTTTTGAATCAAACAAAATTGTTATATTTTTATTAATAAAGGTATCACATATTGTAACAAAATACAAAAATCACCTACACTATATTCAAATCACATTTATAGTTTTAAGAATATTAGAACATAAACAATAAATAAAAATATGTTTTTTTATATTACTCTCCAAGTTGCATGGTGCGATGAATAAAATCCCACCATACTTTCATCATTTGCAAACAAATTTAATCTTTAGTTTTTGTTATAAAACACTTCACTTGTTTGTATAGACCTAATTTTTATATAAATTAACTTACCTCTACGATTTTTCACATAAAACCAGGAAAGAAATATTATCGCAATAAACCTTCCGCTTACAACAATTGTTGAACCGGTATTAGCATGTTGAAAGTTGCCAACATAAGTGCATACATTTGTAACATTGGATGAATATATTACCAACTGCTTTGCGTAAATAAGACGAAATATAAACCTATACACATGCAGCTATTGCAAAATTTCGAGGTGGGATTAAAAATGTCCCCTCATGCATTACGGTCCATCAAAAAGGTGGGACACTTTTAATCCCACCGTGCCCCAAAGAGTTAAATAAAAAACTGCAACATACTCAAATTTGCACAATCTCTGAGATGCTGCTCCATTTAGTGTCCGATTTCGCGGAATGACCCTGATAGTGTACAAAGAATAATATCTTTTTCTTATAATCTTTCTTATAATCTTATAATGTAAGATTTATTCTTGTATCCAAAGATCTTATGACAAGTTCGCAGCTATTAGCTCGATATTACTCGCGACAAAGGATTGTTCGTTTCGAGTAATATCGAGGTTATACCATCGACGAACTTAACCCTTTGACCTATGATTTACTGTAGGGTCGTGGGTGCTATAATTAAGTATAAAATTCCTTGAGCCCTTTCATACGACGTGCCTTACTAGTGTCGTGGAATTCCATATGCAATATCATTCTTAGTACAGTTTCAAGTCAAACACCTTCTTTTGTAGAATTTTACGTTCAATAATATTTTACATAATCTCGTACTTGGTAAAATTCTTTATGGAAATTACCATTCAATATATTTCTTCACAGAAATTTAAATTTAACAAAGTTCTTTCTTAATAAAATTATTCGCGGCTCACTCGATCGCAGAACCCACCCTTGTTCGAACCCTGACGCATAACACTCGTACTTCCTTTATTTGCGCGCGCATAAGACAACGAACGGGATGAAATCACGCGCAGAGTCCCTGCCGAGGTTCTCGACTGAATCGTTAATACGACGCTTTAAATACGACGCTTTTAATAAGACCCACGTGTCATTAACCTTCGCGATCCACTTAGCGGCAGTACGCCACGGCCGGCGCGTTCATCGCGACGACTGGCCTGCATTTGGAATTCCTGGTGTTCTTTGAGTAGCGTTTACGTTTTCGAGGATTTCGACCTCGGTCATTGTACTCGTGCCGCTGGGCCCTCAAGATTGCTTTTATTCGAGGGCAACGCTTTCGCGGCCGTTGCACTCTGTCTATCCGGAATAGAAATGCGTTTCTTTCCGGGCGACGAAGAGGAATTTGAAAATAAAAAGAATTATTGGTTGGTGACGCGACAGAGCTGCCATGTTCTGTTGCAATTACACAGAGAGACGAGACTGTTTGCACGAGGAAGTTTTTGGATACTACATTTGCTTTACTGATTGCGATCGTTTTATATTTCAGGTAAGATAATGTAAATATAAATAATGGTAATTAAAAACCATCAAATTTTGTCGCTTTTTAGTAATTAAAGGAAACTGATGTTGTTCAAAATTTAATAGAGATATAACGAGAATAACAACAATATTAACCCTTTGCACTCGAGCGGCGCCGATTTGAACTGTCAACTCGAGCGGCGCCGGCGCCCGAGTGATTTGAAGTCTTAAATGGTGGCGTAAGCTTTTTTGGGGGGCATGGAAATTTTCCTGATCAATTCATACATATTGTATAAACTCGAAAAGATCAAAAAAGAGGAAAAGCCACTGAGCCATTTGCGATTTCTGAAAACACTTGTCGAACAATTGAGATTATATCGCCAGCAACGAGAGCAAACGTCTACGTCGCATTCCGATGAAATCCGATAAAGAAGCGGGAAGCGTCACGTAATACTAAAGGGGGCCAAATATGGACTGCAAGGTTTGTTCTGACTGTAACACGCTTGGAGGTAGGCTGGAAATTTTCGTATTACTGTGATACATGTCCTGACAAACCTAGGATGCATCTTGCATATTGTTTTCCGAAATGAGAAGAGTGTAATATTTATCGAAGTTTGTTGTTTTCGACATATAAATGAATAAACTTGTGGAATTTTATTATTTGTATACGTTTGTTTGTTTATAAATGTTTTTAAAGTACTTGTAAAGTGTTTGCCGAATTTGGCCGAAATCGTCTAGAGTTGCTGGTGCGCGCAAGCCAAAAAGACCTCGAATGCAAAGGGTTAATAATACATTTCATGAATATCATGAAGTTCGTTACCATTCTAAAATTCACATACGCATGTCTAAATTTATTCTAAAATTTTCTGTTTTTATTTTGAATTTATTATATTATTTCCATATATGTATGTATATAGAAATGGTTACAAATCTTTTTCTGCAGATCCGCTAGAAATATGTCACGAAGAAAATTGCAATGTTCGTTCATACATACAGCTGACCGAGTTTCATCTTTGAAACTCAAATTTCCAGCTATGCATTTCCATAGCTGTCCAGCTAACCATCGTACTCCCGTTATATGTAGTATTCGATCCAAAAGCAGGACACAAATTTTGGCTGGCTACCGTTCTCTTGTTTCCCTCTTGGCATTCATGGAGCCCGTAATACCATAAATACATTTTATTGACAGACACATTTTCCACAGTATTACTGCTTCGAGGCTCGAGCATGTCAAACATTATTTTATACGGTAGAAACCAAATGGTTCTTGAGTTTTATGAGTAATTTTCACGCAGTCATTTTTTTTCTGTCACGAAGTAGTTTCGAATTTAACAATAAATAAGGCCGTGATATTTGTTCAACTTATTCGTCATTCTAAATTTTGTTTTAGAAATTCTCTGCTTTTAATGTTCATAAACCTAATTAAGAGTCTAATTAAAAATATAGGTAATTAAAATATCTAATTAAATTTCTGCTACACCCAACACTTGCTGGTGCAGCAATCAAAGCTTGAACGTAAATTAAAGCCACTAACTAGCAAACAGCTGAAATAAATTTGACATAATTATAATTTGACATTATTAAAATGTCATATAGAACTTTTTTTTTTTTTTAATTTTTATCAGCTACTTCGCTGTTTCAATATCTACGATAATAAGGATAATAATAATATTAAAAATAAATGTTATAAATTCATTGAATTTCGTTATCATTCTAAAGTTTATTCGAAATTCGAGCAATCTTTTTTCATGTAATTGGTGTGGATGTCTGAAATTATATTATACATTGTAGCACATCTAATATTTATCTATTATAGTTCAAAATTGTCCAGAAATTGGAAGGTCCATAAACAAATGGCACATGATTAAAGTGTAAAGAGTATTAAAAATATTAAGAAGCAGTGATAATATTATCTGAAAAATTAACAATTATTTCAGATAAGTAAGCAGAAATAGAAAAATACTTTGCATTATTATCCGTACAAATGAAACAAAATTCTTTAAAAAGTTAGCTTACAATTAATTAAGTAATTAAAAAATGTGCGGAACAAGTTTATTGTAGGAATGGATCATCTGATCTACAGCTGAAACTGTTGTGTATCAAACTACTATCAAGAGTACAATTCTGTTAAATGCAAATTAAAAATTAGCTATCGTTTCAATAATTAAAAATCTGTTAAATTGTGAATCCTTCGGAGCAGCGTGTAAATGGATCTTTAAAACTTCTCATCCCAGCTTTTAATCAAGCTTAAAGAGCGGATCTCGGCCTTTACGTTCCTCTGTTTGCTCAAACGCTGACTTAACTCACTTGCGCGATCTCTTCGCTTCTCTTGCAAACACACCGGATAACATAGTTTCAGGAATATTGTCATTTTCCTACCAATGTGCGTTATAGAACTTTGAATTCGATTTACATATGGTTAACGCAACTCGATTCGCGCATGTTGTATGCCCATTGATAGAAGCGTCGCAGATTGCTGCCATGGTCGTTGTTAACACGGAGTTTGCATCCACCAAACTCCATTATAGTTTTTGTATTAACTTGTGTACAAGATAAACTCTACACCCTGGTACTAAACTGTTTACCAGTCTCGATCCTATCAAAGCCAATTCTTTGTTAAAATGTAAATTTTTAGGGAAAGTGTAGGAAACGAGGAATCAGATAAAAATTTGCACATTACTGTAGGTTTATTTCTTTTTAATGAAAACTTCTTCTGTGCGTCAACGTATAACATGTTACTTTTTCATGTTCAATCATTAGTTTTATCAATATTAATTTAGTTTATTTTTCCTGTACATGTACAATTTATGTTATGACAGACTAGCAAAATTGTTTTCTCTAATATGTACATGTATAAATGGATAAAATTGATGTTGTTTTAATATATGATAATTCAAATCATAAATTTACAGTTAGAGGTCAAAATCTCAGTCGAACATGTAAAATTTAATAAATACCAAATTTGCCATATGCCTATAATAACTTTCCATAATTATTTAAGTGTACAGTTATCACTAAAAACTGTTTCACATTTTAAAGAAACCTATAATCTAAATAATTATCCATTTTCTATATAATTTATTATACAGAAAGAAAAAGTGGATAACGATGTACACTAAAACACATGAAATACTACAAATAAAACACATGTAATAACATTCTAAAGTATAACTGTAAGACATAAATTCTATTCAAGTTTAAATTCTTCACCAGGATTCGTAAAGATAAGAATTTTATACTCTGTACTAAATGTGTATTCTTTCATGTTCATCGAATTTTTTATAAACGTTTTCTCAAATGCACTTCAAATGCGTCAAAGTGAGTGTAACACACGACAGCGTGATTGTGATACAGATCCTCATTCTATCACCGCAGTTCCGAGTGAGTAATTGGATTCTCAGAACGGTGAAATTAAACCGGGATAACTGTGTCTTCGTAAATATGCAAATGCGATGCGTACGCATCGTTGAAATATCTGTGTGGACAACTGAAATGTTGCCGCGTAAATTGCGTTCCACAAGCTGTGGCACGCAAAGGAACCGCAGTATTTAGTTGAGTGCAAATATGTCTCGTTTTCGAGTATTAATGCAACTCAGGCTGTTTATAGCAGAGCCATCTTTATGTAGGTAGAAGAATTTAATAATAATAATTATTAAAATAGAGGGTCTATATAGTGCAAAAACAAGATTAACATTCTCTTCTTTTCAAGAATTCATTTTTAGAACAGTGAAGCAAATTTTTAACTAAAGTTATTATTAAAGAAGATTATATATTAAAATTATTGTTGAATAATATTTGAAGTTAAAATTATTATAGAAGAATAATTGCAATTAAATTTAAATTAGAGAATTCAGCTTAAAAATAATAAAATTTGATAATAACATCTGAATGAAGGAAATAAAAATGGGAATTGTCAAATAATATAGAATGAGATTGATGAATCCATCGTTGCACTTTTGTAATGGGTTAATATCCCAAATCTACGACTTGGCGAAATTTGAAGCAAAACCATAGAAGGGATGATTTCGTTAATTTAAATAATTCCATTCTTATCGCGATAAAGAATAATCCATTGCTTAATGGAAAATAAAGTCACATTCGAAGAAAAGAGTTTCGTTGCCATAATTTTGCCGAGAAATTGGGATCGAGGCCAGCGAACGACAAACGGTGGAGGCTATGCGACCACGCAAAGGGAACAAAAGATGATAGCGATTAGGGGAGACAAGTGGCGATACAAAAGCTTCCCAGACATAAGAACTGTACTGGAAAAGAGTGGAGTTGCATGAACAGTGATGGATCTCGGCTTATCGTGGTTTGAATGTTGAATGTTAACCCTGAACTCCAAAGAATTAGGCTACAGATTGGGAGTTAACTCCAAGTAGTTTCTTTGATATTTGGGTTACATAATGGCCACGAAAAAATCTTAACAATTGGATTATTTTGTTCAAAATTTAATCGTAAGCATTCATAAATCATCATAGTATACTAAAAATATTATATTTATTTTATTATTTATAGCAGGACAGATTGAGTTTCAAATTAGATAAGGGAAAGATTAGGAGGTTTATCTACACGAACCATAGAATTTTTCACACCCGTAACAAATTTAGACATAAGTTATTCATAAATTAATAAAGTATACTGGAAATGTTATACGTATTTTATTCCTTATTATCAGGACCCATCTGAGTATCCAGAAAACACAGTTAGACTTGGGAGTACAAAGTGTTAAGTTTCAAACAATATTAGGAAAGAATTTAAAGCTTATCTACACGAGCCATATAATTTTTCAAAGCCTTAGGAAATTTTCCTTTTACTTTTTTTAACGCACCACCTCTCAAACATTAAAAAAAAAAATAAAAGCCTAATATTATAATGAAAATATCCCTCGAATACCTAAAATCCAATGCTATCGAATACTGATTCATTTGAAAAATGGGAGAACAATGCACTGTTAGGGGTTCAGAACTGAAGGTTTGTTAGCTTCACGGTAGATCTGCCTCTGCGGGCGAGCGAAACTGGTACGGGTCGGCTTCCAGAAAGGTGTAAAAAAGAAAAGTGCAGGAACAGCCAGGGCAGAAATAGTACTGGTTAATTTTGCGTCGGTCCGTGCTATGAACGTACGTCATACTGGCTCCGTGTCTGTTCATCGTCTGCTCTCTTCTTCTTTTTCGCGCCTACTCTCAACTCCTCCCCCATCTCCTCGGCGCCCTTCTCTCCTTTGGAGCTTTTCGACGCCTGCTGGTGGTTTTAGCCAAGATACCTCGCTCGTCCTTTGTGGTTGCCCTTTGAACCATTTTCATCGTTCCCTTAACCACTTGCAAACCTCTGATACGCTCTGCTCGCGGTAAAGCTTCGTGACAATTGTGTATGTACGTACACGTTCTAATGTTTACGTATGCACTTCCTCGTTTACTTGCAATTTTAGACACGTTAGCGATGAGCCTCTTGGTTGGAGCTTCTTGTGGGGTCTTCTAGGTCTTAACTTAAAATTCAAATTATGCAATAGAGGCAGTTTATGGTTCATTAGATTCCTTATAGAATGCCTTCAATTAAAAGATTGTGTATTGTGCTACCTTTGTACAGTGGAGATTTTGTACAAATTTGATTATTAATTTGGTGGGTGGAGTAGACTGCTATAAATGGAGCTATAATGAAGTGACATGAGTTTGTTAAATAGGTGAACATAATTACTTTGTCATAATATTTATATTAATATTGGTATTCAAGTAATCTTTTCTACTTAAAATGTGTGTATATTTGTGATACTTCTATATATTAAAAAAGAATGTATATATTAATATACATTGTGAAGTATTAAATTTTATTTCATATACAAATTATATGAATACAAGCATTAAATTGGAAATTAATAAGGCACCTATTAAAAATTTGTTCAATATTGTTTTGCATTTAATAAAATGAATATCATGATTTAAATAAATACTTAAGTACCTGAATTTAATTGATGTAAAAAGTGACTAAACATCTATCAAATCAAATAATTATATATTTTTTAGGAGTACACCTCTCAGAAATCCACTTTTTTTAATTTTTGAAATATATTGAATTAATTTTGTTCTGTATAATGTGACAAACCTAGAATTTTTTTATCTAACTGTGCACATGTATCTTCAATTTATTATTTCTTCTATAAATTATTTTTCTACTCGGGATATATAAGGAATTTTTACTTCGTATCTAAATAAAAAGAAATAAATTTGTTTTAAATAATATTTGAGGTTGGTAGAAAGAAAAATACATGAATGATTGAAAAAGGTTATAAAAATTGTGTGAAAATGTTTAATAATAAAAGTAAATCTTATATTTTGTTTTTATTGCAACAAAGGAGCAATGATACATGCATATAAAATTATGAAATAAACACTAACACCAACGCGTTACCGCACGTAGAATTATGTATTCGCCTAACCTGACGTTGAACCGTGAAGCGGTAAAAAAACTTTTCAACACAGGAAATAAACCATGATTTAAAATTCCTCGTTCGTGTTTCTGTGGTCTTGTAACACGGTTCAGCACGGAACGCGCTTATTTCGAGCAACTAGCTTTATTTTTCTTTCTCTTTCGGTGACGCTTTCTACCCTTGGTCGTATAAAAAGTTTCGAGGCTCGAACAGGCGAACTGAATGCATCTCAGCCTCGCGTCTCTGGTTCGTTCATCGACCCATCGTGTTTCCACCATTAATTTGCCTTTCATAAAACACATAATAGGCGCGGACCGTGTTATACACGATTAAAACTTGTTCGTAAACGGAACGAGCAGATATTAATGCAACGTCCACGAGTAAGAAAAAAGAGGATGTTAAAAACTGATCAATGGGGGTCGGTCAAGCACTTTAATTATTGATAACACATTATTTGTTAGGTTTTCGAGGAAATATAAACTCACTATTATTTATCGGCAATATCATGGAACTGTTATTAAAAAAGCATATGAAGTAGGGGGAGGACATGGCAAAAAAATTGAGCATTGTTGATTTTAAATGATCGTAACTTCGAAACAAATGGATGGAATACAAAAATTCACACACTTCCTTAAAAGTAAATGTATATATTTATATTCCATGATAAGAAAGCTCATATAAATTTTAATTAAGTCTTATGAAAAGCTATTACGTAAGATTTCAGATAACGGTGCAATCATTCCAGGAAATATATTTGTAATTGTAGCATACCTTACATATTAGGTGAACCGGAAAATAATGTCGTTTTTGCAATTTTAAATACTTGTTTATCGTTCATCAGCTCATTGATTTTTATCGATCTGACATTGACAATTTGCACACTAGATGGCAAAAGGTTATTGATAACCGGAGCGATTATACAATTAATCATTAAAAATAGAAATTTATAAAAGTCGCCTCTGTCCACTGTAACGAGTCATTGGTCGATCGTTGACTCGAAGACGTGGTTCGATAAGAGTGTCGATTGTCGCTGACGATGGCGGGGCCGCCTTACATCATCGAATTACGTATCGTCGCAAATCAAGGAAGCTGTCGACGTTTGGAATGGTCATTGACGGGAGAACGTCGACGTGGGCGCATTTAAACGCGCGGTTACGTGATGCATTTATTCCAAAAAATATCTTTTTAATTTCTATTTATATGTATATACACGGTCTGTCTAAAAAGAAACCGAACTTTTGCTATAAAAAGAAAAAAGTACAAGTAAAGTTTTTACACACACGTTTATTTACTCAAAATAATCTCCCTCTGCGTTAATACAGCGTGTAGACCGCGTAATTAACATTTCGATGAACCTTTGCAGCTCCTGTTTTGGTACCCCATTGTTTAGTACGGCGTGCCGTACCAAAAAGTACGCAAATATGGGCAGAAACGGGCACAATCAGCAACATGATCGGTCTTCTAGGATGTCTAAGGAACACATTTCAATAGGATTCTGGCCTGGATCATGTTGGTGAGATATCCTCGAATTAGCTTTTTTACGTTTTTGGCCTGTTACGCTTCGAAAACCAAAAAGTGCGTAAATATGGGCAGAAATGGGCACAATCAGCAACATGATCCGTCCTCTAGGATGTCTACGGAACACATTCCAATAAGACTCTGGCCTGGGTCAAGGTGCGTCAAGCACTATTTTTGCATTTTTTTTTCTAATTTTACTACCTTAGAGATGGAAAATAGTTATTGTGCAGCAGTCATAGGCAAATTTTAGTAATGCTACGTTATTGTTTCGGTGTTCAGTTGTGGTCTGATTCAAGTACATACGTGATTCAGAACCAAATATTACCGTGGAGTCACCTGTTTAAAAAATTTCTTTCTATTTACATAAGACAGAAAATGCGTAACATCGATCATTCCGTCTCTCTCCATTCTTTTAGGTAGCTAGAATAATAAAGAAAACTACTATCCTACGTTCACAAGTATATTAAGCAACAAATCTACATGAAATTAGTGATCCAGGTGTATTTTCATTTTTTCGACTTTCCGCCACCTTTTCAAGCTATTTCAGGCCCCACTGTGCGGCAGTTACCGCGGCCTGAATCTCCGAAATATTGCTATAATGTGTCCCTTTCATTGGAATTGGGATTGTTACCTTGGATCATTTACCCTACTCGCCTGATCTGTCTCCCTGCGTTTATTTTCTTTTCCCAAAATTGATAATTCCAATGAAAGGGACACATTATAGCAACATTTCGGAGATTCAGGCCGCTGTAACCGCCGTACTAAACGGGCTACCAAAACAGGAGCTGCAAAGGTCCTTCGAAATGTTAATTACGCAGTCTACACGCTGTATTGACGGAGAGGGAGATTATTTTGAGAAAATAAACGTGTGTGTAAAAACTTTACATGTACTTTTTTCTTTTTATAGCAAAACTTTGGTTTCTTTTTAAACAGACCGTGTACATATAATACGAAGCGAAAAAGTTCCTCTTTGTGTGAAATATTAGAATCTCCATTTAATTTAAAAATTTCAATCGAACTTTCCAAACAACCTAATAGAATCTGATTTAAATATTGGCTGACAAGTAACGTCGTCAGTCGCCTCTGTCCGCGTCAACGAGTCATTGGTCAACCGGTGACTCGAAGACACGGTTCGATAAGGGTGTCGATCGTCGCTGACGATGGCGGGGCCGCCTGACATCATTGAATTACGTATCGGTGCGGATCGAGGAAGCTGTCGACGTTTGGAATGGTCTTTGACGGGAGAACGTCGACGTGGACGCATTTAGACGCGCGGTTACGTGGTGCTCGACGACGTCACGTGGCCGTCAGTGTAACGGGCGACGAATTCACGTTCTCCGCCTTCGATTGGCCGCGCTCCCCAGTTTATTTACGGCGGCCCGATTTGATTATTTTCCTTTCTGCCGCGTTTCCTTCCTCCACGTCCATCGCGGATGTCCTTCGTGGATGCTCCCATCGTAGGGGATGGTCCAAGGAAAAATAAATGAGGCAGCAAATCAAAGGGAGCTCTCGCTCGCCCCGCGTGCTTCTGCGTGTTCCTCTTTTTCCGTCAGACCCTCTTTCAGCGCCACCCTTTGTGCGGCTTTGCGAGACGCCGCGACAACGGTCACCGTTCATCCCTGTTTCTCTTTCCCAGCCTCAAACAAGCTATTATGCAGTCACGACTCTCTGTTTTAGAGTCATCCTCGCCACCTGCAAACGTTACGATACCTCTTCTGTGATTTACAACTGCGGGGAGTCGGTCTGTATAGTCGGAGAGTCAGTGACGATTCTCCTTACGTCATTTTGAAATAAATGGAAAAAAAGAGGCGAGGTCACGACATTTTGAAATAGCTGATTTTTGGTACAGCGATTAATTGCATGTTGGTGAATAACAAACAGATATATATATTTATTTATTTATTGTCGCATCAGCTTGTAAGCCATTAGCGACCACTATGAATTACATCTTCAACATTTATCTACAAATTTATATACATATGTGAGTCATAATATAATTAGGATAAATACGGAATGACTTATGGTTAACGTAATTCATTCTTACATCTGATAAAAATTATAAACACTATTTAGCATTAAATGTATATTTCAGAAGTTTATAGTGTCTTGTTAATTCTTGTCTTTACTTTTTTGGATATTTTAGTCCTTTGTAAACAAAATATCAGTTGTGATATGCATTTCTTGTCATTTATGCTGGTCTTCAGGGTCGTAGGCTGGTTTCGTATTTCTCGTATACTATTATGCATTGAACATTCCTCTAGTTTATGTTTTACTGGGATGTTGCCGGATGTTTTGCGTGAAACGTGAGAGGTGCCAGACCCGCAAATTGACGTAACCCTCACAAAAATTCAACTTTATGCTTACTTTATTTCCTTAATTCTTTGATCAATACCGAATTATTGTTGAATAATACATTATTATAAAATAATGAATATTGATCTCCCAAAAATCTTGCTCTTCGTATTTTAAAATTAGAAATGAGGCAGATGAGAGTAAAATCAAGAACAGTGTTGTGACAGCAAGATTATTATCACCTATTCGAATAACATACAAGCTTGTCAATGACTTGTTTCTTTCTTTGTTTCAGACGTACCCAGTGAACAGTCTGTTTTCGTGATGCTGAACGGCGAGGAGAGCGAGCTGAGATTCTTGAACATTACGAATCCAAAGGTAAGCAACAATATTCTCTCAACCATGCCTAAATTATTACATACACATAAAAAATCTTTGTGACCAAACCAAAAAAGTTTTGTGACAAAAATCATAAGGAATGTATACTACTTTTACGAACATAGTCATTAATGGAGTCAACGCTAGACCCAATTGTATCATTCTTATATAAATGTCTGATCGGATTATAATGGTACTACATATTGCTTGGTGAAATATTTATCTATCTCCTGTGATTGTACATTAATTCGTTCACTGTCAACTACGAGTTGTCTCGTAGTTTAAATTGATTGCAATTGCTCAAGGGATGAGTTTATAGCCTTTTGAGTCATGAATTATTGCAAAAGAAGGTCGTAAATTTTCTTTTTAAAACATCAAATTTAATATCACTTTTAATAATCTAAATTACATATCTGTATTAAATCTTGGTACCCAAAGCAAAACGCTATGGCTGTCAGTGAATGTGTTAATAACCAAATTGTCTTTTTAACCGACTTAGAAAAGGAGGAGGTTACTCAATTCGACATGTATATTTTTTTTTATATTCAACGTCCTTTTTCCATTAAATGAAATTTGATAATTATACAGGACGCAAATACTAATTTAAACATTTCCTTAACCAAAAGTGTTTAACAATAATTCTTTTGCTACAATCAGTGTTCAATCGTCTGTTTCATGAAGACGGAACTGGAGAACATACACCCCGACGCTTTCATCGTTATGTATTCTGTGATCGACAAGGCGTCCTTCCAAAGGGCTGAAGAGTACCTCGAGCGCCTTCACGATCAGGACCTCCTGCGAGGGAAATCGGCCATACTGGTTGGTAACAAGGTGGATCTGGTCAGATCCAGGGTGGTCTCTTCTCAAGGTCAGTAGAATAACAACTAATATTATTATATATATATATATATATATATATATATATATATATTATATATTTATTTTTATATATATATATATTTATTTATTTATTATATTACATATTATATATTATATAAATGTTTATTATTAGTTAAAAATTTAATACATATTATTGTATACTCCAAACTTCGTTAACGAAATGTAACATATCACAATTTAGTTACTAATGTCCTATACAATAATTCCTTGATATAACATGTCAAAATAACTACCAGTTAAAAGTACCTTATATGAATAACTTAACCAATGGGCTGTGACGATGGATAGTATTAATTACTATCGCATTGTTCATATGCTTAATTTCCACATTACCAAGTAGAAACAAATTTAATCTGAATCAAGATGTCCAATCTTATGTATCTCAAATGCCTCCAATAGCAAACAAGACATTGTTAATTTTTGATCCCTCCACTAAAACAAAAGTTACTTAACTATTCTTGTTACTTATCAAAATTAATTTCATCAATTTCCTCTCACGAATCTGAATCAAATTAACATTAACAGACATTATTTCATCCACTCTAGAGTAAAAATTATTTTTCTATCAATTCTTACATAAAAAATCATCCCCCTTTTCGGTTGCACCATGCCTTCGCGCGTCCCTTGGCTAATTCTTTCACGTGGTCGTCGCAGATGGCAAGTGCATGGCGTGTACCTATCGGGTGAAGTTCATCGAGATCTCTGTGGGCATAAACCATAACGTGGACGATCTTCTGGTCGGCATTCTACATCAGATACGGCTGAAGAACGTGCAGGGTAGCGCAGAGAATCGAACCGCGAACGGCGGGACAGAGGGTGGAGGGCACTGGTACAAATCCAGGGGTATGGTACGTGCCAGCATGAAGGCTAGACAAATGTTGACCTGGCTGTTCGGTAAGGAGGACAGCAAGTTCAAGAACTGCGAGAACCTTCACGTGCTCTAAACGAGGGGTTGGATCCCCCTTACGCGGGTAGATAGCGCGTTGAGAAATTGCAAAATTCCCAGGTGAATGCAGGGTGTTTCACGAACTGCTTTTGGTCAGGCTTGTCCGACGTATCAAATGTTTCGACGAGAAAAATGTCGTTGAAACGTATCGCGAGAGAAACGACACGACTCGATGAAATTTTAACTCTGTGGGAAAGATAGGTTGAAATGTTTGAATTTTTCTATAACTGGGGTGAGAAAAGTATACTTTTTTTTTATTTCTACGTGTATTAGTTACTTATAGGGTTATTAGTGTTTCGATGGACGCTACTTGGCCATGAGTTACTATTTTTTGGTAGGGGTTGGTTTGTTTTAGGACGTCTAGGAGTTGAAATGCATCGAGGTGCTTCAGATTGTTTTTTATAAAGGAGGAATTAATATTGAGGAATTGTTTGAAGTTTTGTTTGTGCCTAAAATGTAATAAGAAGGCTGCGAATTTTGTTGCATTTGTGGAATATATAAATATGTATTAAACGTCTATAGAATGTACACGTTTACAAAGAATGAAATGTTATGAAATTAAGAGTTCTTTAAAGGGAATGTCAATATTTTCTTTTTTAATGAGAAATAGTATTTTAAATGAATGTACAAACGATTGCACTTAAACGTAAAAACTGAGTCGTTTGCTGACAGGTAATATTGCTATTAATAAACGAAATTCAAAAGCCTCTTCTGGGACACCATTTGTATTCTAGGTACAGTTTGTATATAATTTCTATATTAACGTACACCACAAATACATTAAATCCTCAGTTCAGTAATAATAGCAATATTCGATCAAGTGAAACCTGGAATACAATTTTTATCGAGGTCAATGTAAAATTTGAGTGCAATGACCAGAACCTTCAATTAGTATCGGCATAAAAGTCAATTTAAATTGCAAAGTGAAGTATGTAAGCGTGTACAGTGGAAGAACATTTACAATAAAAAGATGACTGAAAGAGATCGATTCTTGAAGTTATCAAAAACTCTGAAACATGAGTACTTATAAATGAGATTTTATTCGATTGCATATTCTTACCTTCATTCAATTGTATAATTGTAAAATTGTAAATCTAAAATTATATTCAAATTTTTTCTATAATTTTTCAGATTATATCGTATAGAATTTACAAGCATTTTGTTGTTTTTCACAGAAACAAAACGAAGCGTTGTATGTTACAACCATAAAGTGTTGTACATAAAATTATAAAATTGTACATACAAATTAAAATTGTTTTTAAGGAATAATGTTGGACTTCAACAAATAATCAAAGGCAAAATATTAAAGTGCAGTTTGGTCGAGCAGTTTAGGAACACCTTGCATCGTTTGAGAATTCTTGCGAGGGTGGCCAATTTAGACTTTGTTCTGTAATTTGTTTAAAAATCTCCGTGCTTCCTATCTTTCTCTTGTTAACCAGGAAACTATTATAGGAAACATTAAGGGTGAGAACGAGTGTAAATATTTGTAACGATTTTACTGGTCCTCCTGACTTCCTCGAAGTACATGACGATAAAGTTTTTAATAATTTCGATAAGCTAAAATTTATGTTGAGTTCTATTGCCTTTTCTTTTATCGCAGATAATGTTTTTTTAACTCTTCACTGCATGAATTTCTTTCAACTCGCAGAAAAATGTATTAAACAAAAATCGATAAAGACATTACAAATAAAATGTTTGTGACACTATTTTTACTTTTAGTTAAATATTTTTAAACATCTATTCCATGAAATTATTAATGCCCACTTGAAATACAGGGGATGCATTTTTTTATTATAAGATCAACACATCAAAAGTTCGTTGACAATATATTTTGTAATGCAACATCAATGATAATCAAAAATAGCAATAATATAAACTTCTGTTATGGTTTAAACAGAAATGTACATTGCATTTATATTCTTTCACATTTTTAATTAATAATAAACTTTGTTATGTAATGTGTTAAGTGCCCAACCACTTAAAACTACGTTTAAAAGGAATTGACAAAATTGATACAATTCGTTGACAAGAATTGGCCACCCCCAGAAGGTGAGAGATTTGGGGAGGAATTGTTAAAAGTAAGAAGGTATGAAAAACATGGGGTGCAATCAAAGTGCCAATTAAATCAAAAACGAATGTGACCCGTTGCTTTTTTGTAAACGATTAACTTTTCGAGTAATGTTAAGACGTGCGAACTTTCAATCGAGAGTTCTATCGACGACTAGCTTACTTAGTACTGATAAGGATAAGTTTGCCACAAACATCGTGAATGTTAACTGGTTCTGTGTCTATTGACGTAACATTTAAGTGGTCCAAAACCAAAATTTATGGTATGCGAGGTTTGATTAATCCTTTGATCTTCTCCGACTCGAATCGAGGTACGAAGTATACGTTTGCTTACCTCAGAAAAATCCCAATTTCCTATGGAAAACAATTAAATTTTACTCGCTTAAATATTATTATCTCGAGGCATTCAAATTTGCAGGCGGAACAATTAAGGAGAAATCAAAAGTATATATAGCCTATAGTAAATTTCACAGTTATTTCTAACAAAAATAAAAGAATAATTTTTTCCAAAAAACCACAATTTGAGGAACACTGCTTTATAAGAAATTTTTAACGGAATTCTTCTGAAAACAAACAATCAACCAGCTAAATTTTACATTAAGGAACAATGAATAATACGTGATACAAAAGAAACTACGGTTGGACAACCCATTCTACTTTTCTCCTTTATCTTAATAATACATGAAAGCTTCGTTCATGCAGAAAATTCCGTCGGTGCAAAATCTAATCGCGATTTCGACAAAGCTCGGCCACAATCAAAGGGTTAGTCGTAAAAACGATTGTCCTAAACATTGGGCTCTAGACTCTCGAAATCCAACAAGTTCAAATAGTCGACTCTGGGACAGGTACGAAGGAATTTAAATCGGACCATGGCGTGAATTAGCAGCCACGAATACTTACGACGTTACTGTACAATAAGACCAATTTAATCTTTTTATCCAAAATGTATATACGATAAGTTTAACGATACGGATCTATGTACCTACTGTAAAAGCGACGATACGTGTGTTATATTATATATACATACCTACGCGAATATATTCCTAATATCTATGATCAAATTAAGTGGTTAGTCTGTGTAGATGTATGTTAAAGATTGACGTGTTGCTGTATTGCGTGTTTTCCTCCAATGAACGGGTACCATGACTGCATCAATCGGGGTGTCTGATACAGACATCAAACGTAATATCTCCCAAGAAGAGAATATCCTTTTCGAAATTTTAAGATTAAATACGAAAGAAGAAAAAGAAATATATACAAATAAACAAACAAACAAACAAACAAACAAACAAACAAACACACACACACATTATCCACTGTCTATTTTCTGCGATCTCTATGCCTGTATATCCGAATTATGTATACAAATATATATATACATAGATGCATACGCATATTTAATCGAGTGAAACTGCAGCGAAGCTAGTCTGAACGGTACATCTGTTTCAGGGGCCAAATCGAGGGGCTGTCAAATTAATGAAACGCTATGTTGCGAGTTAGGTTAGGTTAACGACGACGTTAAGACCAGGTGAAGACCAATTCAAAGGCAACACGATGCATGAGGTGACGAGGTGAAAGGGGTGAGAAGTTATAGAGAGTAATTAAATAGGATTCTAAGTGAAAATGGGGGCATTAAATTGAAGGTGATTTAATTTGTTGGATGAGGAATTGTTGGAGACTAGGATTTGAAGAAACAGTAAGAGAGAATTAAAGGGAATTGTAACGATAAGTTAAATCGTGGCATTAACTTTGGCTTCGAGTAGTAAAAGTTTGGCAATATAGGTACCAAGTCGGGAAGACTTTTGGCTCAATTGGGATAGATTAAAGTGTGATAATTAGCAGAAAAAAGTTTGACAATTCCTTCAAACAAATTTGAAAGTATGAAATCGTTGTTCAAGTGATGCTAATAATGTAATTATATTTTGTTTCGGCGAGGAAAACAACACTTTAAGAAATTTAAGAAGGAGTGAAGGGTTTAATTAAAATTTTTACAGTCAAAGAAATTTGCAAAGAACGATGAGTAGGCATTTCTTGTTGAAATTCTATTTTGTCACGTTATAGGACATAAAAAACCATAAAACTTTGTATTGAAATTTGTTTCCATGACTTTCATAGTTTTGAAGATATATACTGTAATATGGAAAATTAAAATTTCTTTTAGAGAGATGTTTTTGTACCTAGGATTGCTTAATAGCCAAAAATAAAAATTTGTTAACAAAGTTATGCCAAAGGTATGTGTCTTGTAGAGATATTAAATCAGAGACAATATTAAATTTAAAATCCTGTTAAACTTGATTGAAATATATAATTTTATCTAAATACAATGTTAACGATATCTCAAACTGTATTAAATACGAAATAAATCTTTCATGGGACACGTGAGAGCTAAATCAAATTATGTGAAAGCAATCGAATCAAAAAAGATATTACTTCGAAGATGACATGAAAATTGGCATACATAAGGTATCGTGTAATGAATGGTACAATCTAAATGTATACGATTCTGCAATAAAAAATAAATACGAAATGTGGAATAAATTTTTTTTATATGGAGTTTTGTTTCTGAGAAGTAATATTTATAGCTATTTATAATTAATTGCAAATTTTATGTACAAATGTAATATATGTCCACGTCAATGTTAAACAAAATTTAATCGAATGAGCATGTCCCAAATATGTTTCAAGATTAAATTTCATTAAACATCGTATGAAGAAATTTTATTGCAGGTTTTGAATTTGTTCTTAAATGTAGAATTCCTGCTTTCTGATTATATCATTCATTACAGGTCACTCTGTATATATGTAGAATGAGGTACTGAAAATTGATCAATTAAATAACTCATTCACTTTTAGTTATAGAAAAATAGTATCTCAAACAAAACTTGCTTGGTACGAACAATTTATAATTCAAATTTTTCTTTTTAATGAAAATGAAAGTTTATTTTGTAAATAAATAATAATCAGGTAACCAAACAATCAATGTTCTCACATCTACATAAAAAGAAGATGACTTAATGTAATATTATAATAATAACGGATATTACAAATTTGTTGTTATGTTATACCGTTCTTGAAATCGAACGAGTTGTTCAAATGACCAGTCTTGAATGTCTCAGTCTGTGCGTGAAGGGGTAAATGAATTTTTTAATTTTTGTTATCACAGTAACGACGCCTTTTTCGACTCAACGTGTACCATCAGACCATCTCGTTGCAGTGCTGCCATTATGAATAAAGCCGAAATAAAAATAATAAGATATTAAAGCAGCACTCCGTGTGCTTAATAGGGCAGTTTGGTATTTTAGACCAAAAATTGCTACTTATTTATAATTTTCATATTATAGGAAGGTATGATTGCTCTTAAAAATATGTAATATCCATTCTACATATCAACGTAAATCGAAAAGTCCTCTTTCATTTTACAATACGAAACTTCGTCATCGAGATGTAAACAATTGAAGTTTTCCCGCGCGACCATTACGAATTCGTGTTCTTAGCGTGTGACTGCGACAAAAATGGCGCGCACCAAAAACCACATTAGTAATCGTTATTAGATTATATCTTGACAAGGAAGCTTTGCATTAAAAAGCGGTGAAGGACTTTTCTACTCCTTTCTGCACGAAGAATTGATTTTCAAACAAGGTTCCTCATTTTTATTAATACTTTACAGATAATTCAATTCAACGTCGTATAATATTATGAATTATTTGAATTTCACTACGATCTTTGCATGACGTCGAGTCCAGAATCCAAATCCTTCAAAGAATGTTGAAATAAGAAAAATCACAATTTTGTTCTGAAATGACCAGACTGCCTTCTTAAGTGGGAATGGTTCCTTCGCCGGCAATTTGTTCGTCGTGCACCGAACGAGAGCCAAGTAACGATGTTATTCGTCGACTAAGTTGCTCTAGTCCGTATTAGTTGCGAAGACACAACCAACATCATCGGTTATGCGTCTTCGTCGTCGTTTATTGTTACTTTTTATATTGAACGATCGCGAGGCGTGGGCGCGTACGCGAGTCAGCCTCGCAAGGATTCTGTTCGGACAGGGCGCGTCACAATCGACGAGGACCTTAAAGTAAACAAAACAAGAAATTTTTATCAAGTGCCTTTGTGTATTTTTGTAATTTAAGCTAAACTCGATGTAAGTCTTACAAAAATACAACCAGTGTGACCAGCAAGATACCTATGTCGATACGTGCAGCGCAGCGCGCGCTCGCTTTTCTTCATTTTTCATACGTTTCGCGCGAAATTGTTACGCGCATCGACGACGCGTCTGTCTTCCGTTTCTTCTTTCTGTTCTGTTTTCGTTCCCTGTTGTTTCTCTTCTTTCATCGCCACTGGTTTCTTCTTCCTCGTTTTTCCCCAGTTACCGTCTAGAGAAGGATTTTAAGGACAGTGACGACCAGAGATGGACAAAATCCTCCTCTAGGTTAACAATTTTTAGTCGTTATTTCTAGAAGAAAAATTATAGATTGCATAGAGAAAAATGAATCGTGAATTTGAATCGTGATGCTTCAGGTTGTTTTTGTTATATAGTAAAAGAATGTTTCAGATAAAGATTAATTGGTGCAATGGGCCTTCAAAAGTATCCTCTTTTCATGAAGAAGTTCTCTTGTATTATTCTATGTAGTACTATCCATTATCCTCTTTATATTATTAAAGTAACACACGATCTTGAATTGATTTTCAAATAATGCACGATATTGAATTGCTTTTTTGAATTTAAAAAGCCAAAATGATACCATTGAAAAAATATGAAAATAGGATTCTTCCATACCAATAAATGTTTCAGTTGATAACCAACTTGTACTTGGAGCATCATTATCTTAAGCTATCAGAATCTGAACTATTGATACTAAAATTACCAAACCAGTCAATTTACCTTACCTACTTCAAATTTATTTCTAAAATCGTTTTATTATTAACCATGCTTTTACAGCAATTGTTTAGGACAATCATTGCAACAGAGAATTCGTAAATTAATTTGCTCCTTTTGTCTCTAATTACATAGATATAAGTATGCGTTGACCTCGGTAGTTTTAGTGATAAAAGCTCACTTCTAAAATTGTTCAATGAAATAGAAGTCACGAATAAAAATCATGCAGAACTTTCATTCGTCATTCGTTGTTCAAATAAAATTGCGCCTATCTCTGGCTGACAACGCGTCGTGTGAGATCTCTTAAGGACAACGTTGCGTCAACCGATCGACTTCCTTTTTCCTGCCACCACGTTCATTCGATGTTCCCGTTACGGTTAGCTTTTGTCTGGATAATTATCAATGTATGTAACGCTATAATGTTAGATCGTGTCTGTTCGTTGAAACGTGTGACGTGACAATACTGCCATCTCTTCGGTTGACAGAGATACGAGGGGATACGATTAGGTGCCGATCGCGCGCGTAAGCGAACGAAGAATTGGTGGATCCGATGAATCGAGGGTGCGTCCTTTTAGCCGAATATTTTAATGTAAGATAACCTGTCATCCAAGGAAGTCTGACGAATGGTTCTAATCCCCGAGGGATTATTGTACATCAGTAATAATAAAGAAGTGACATCCGAAAGCTTCTCAGTCTCTCTGTGTACCTCTAACATTTTATCATTGTTCCAGACAGCGATTAGTTTCCTCGAGTTTTTTGTAATTCAAAGTTGGATAGTGCGACTGGTTCAGCGCAAGGTGAGCACGCGAACTAGTGGCACTACTGTCAGATTTTAAAAATTAACATTCACTCGAAAAAAAGTTATAACAATTAATTCATTCACTGGTTTGTAGAGAATTAGTGTAAATCGTTCTATTTAATTATTTTTTATCGTTAAGAAAATTGAGCTGGTAAGTTAAATTAATATTTTTAAATTTATGTGAAAACAAGTGTAAAAAACTCAGTTTTTTCCTAATTTTGAAGACTCGGGAGTTTCACCAAAAAATACATTAAACCCAATGTCAAGCTAATTTTAAAGTGACAAGTCGATTTTTGTTGAAAAAATGTCGATTTTCACCTAAAAACGTCCGCTTTTCTCCATACAAACGTCATTTTCTCTCTAAAATACCACCGTAGAATTTTTTGTTACTGTACCATTCAAAAGCTGAGATTTCGAGGAAGTTTATTCCGAGGGGTGCCCGTCAAACAACTATGTATTTAAAATCGAAGAACGGATAGAGAAAAAGTCAAATTTTTAAAAATTGTCACAATGTAAAGTTTGACCTAATTTTTCACTTATTAAGCCTACGTAATAAATTGTGATTTTGCATCAGGGAGGTGTGAAAATTTAACGCTCTTTCGAATGGTGTACTGATTTTTAAGTTTGCACTGCAATTTAGTGGAGTTATGGGCGTTTAAGAAGTGTCAAGTCGAAAGCGCAGAAAAAATATTAAAAGTGAAAATTCTCGAGAATAAGGCGACACAAAGAAAATGTCTAAGAGTAATTTTTTGTTGGAAATTTGTTGTAGAATTGACACCCTGCGTATGTCCGGACTTATACGTAGACACCCTGTATATACTTTATCTCTGCATAACTTCAGAATACTTGAAACGTATCAGTTGTGAAACCTGTCTTTTTCAGTTCGATTTGTTCTTAAAAATGAAATCTAGCAATTTAAAGAAGTAGTGCGAAAATACGTGCTAATTTAAACATAAACAATCTATTTTAAAATTATCCGTGACTCGAAGAATCGAGTTTCCAGTGGTCGATTTAACAAGAAAGATTACTTTTTTCTTTTTTTGTCGAATGCACACGGTTCTACTAACCAAAGACCTGTACCTTTTCAATGTTAATACCTGTCGTAAATCTTATCGCGACGCTTCGTTGATAAATACCCCTCGCCAGACGCATGCGCCCTGAGCATCGATTATTTTGATTGGTGCCAGATATTACCAGCCTCCAGTCGTGGCAGTTTGCCACGGAGGGAAACAAATTTCGACTTGTAACCTCGAATTGAGGTCTGGCGAACGATAATATACGATATTCTAATAAGTGTGAAACATTTTGCCATATCAAGCGTCAAATATTTCAACGTTTCGCCCTTACAGTGTTTCTACGAATACAGAAACTGTGATATCCAAAGAGAAGTAGAAATTGTAAGCAGAAATTGCAGGAAGAGTGCTTCAAAAATCTTGTATAAATGATAATGTTGCAAACTGTGGAGTTATGTTTACTCAATTTATATATTTGAATTTTATAGAATTCTTACGATATGAGTAAAATAAACTTCAGTTTATGGTGACAAAAATTACCCTCAAACGGTACAATTTAAATTGTAAGTCATGTTGATGAATACTATAATTAAAATAAAAAATGGAATGACATATCTTGTAATATTATCGTCTATACAATATTTTTCATATCATTTTACCTATGTGCTGTTCACAAAATTAATACTTCTGTGTTTCATATCCTATTTTGAAATGTGTAGATGCTTAATATGGACAAATTCTTAAAATTATTATTCACATACAAATTCTACAAATTATTAAGATGAGTGAAGCATAGTTCTGCATTCGTTTTCGAAGAATCATCTTTCACGCTACAAATTTTTGGTAATTTGGGAATTTCTGAGAAATCGATGACGATCGATAACCAAGATGGCTACTGCTAAACCGACCACTTGCAAGGAGGCAATTCGCCGATGGGAAGAAGAGAATGGACAAGAAGCTTCCACTGCAACGGAAGTTATCCTGAGCTTTCAATGGCCTCCCATAGAGAAGATGGACAATGCTTTGGCAACCTTGGCGAACTGCGAGAAGCTTTCACTGTCGACAAACATGATCGAGAAAATTGCAGGTGGGTATTTTATCTATCTTTCTTCTTTCAATTTTGTTTGCGTCGTCAGTCGCATTTCATTATTCAATAAAGAAATACTTCTACAATTTAACCTTAGAGGATTCACACATTTAGAAAGTGAATAAAATGAATATGTAAAAGATGTAACATTCCCTTTCAAGCCATATATTTTCATTTAAAAATTACGTTAGTAACAATTTATGCTGGAATATCAACTTTCACAGTTTTCTTTATACAGTATATTTTTATATGTAGATTGATTTAATAAACTCTCTATATGTTAATTTAATAAATTGAATATTCAGTTATTGAATTCTATACTTCTTTTATATTATGTTATTTTATGTCTTAATTAGAAGTTCTTTCTCAAAGAGGATCTGAAAAATTATGTTCAAAACGTCTAATGAATATATACTATTTTTATACATAATGTTTCCTTATAAAAATGCCATACAAATTGAGGTCGAGAACGTTTTCGGAATTAAAAAAAATTCCTCGAATCAACTGGAATGTAAATGAATTTTTCCTTCCCCATAAAATATCTACTGAATCTTTTCCCTCTGTTTAAGATCTATAATTCCTACTGCGACTGCTCTGTATGCATTTCTATTCATAAATGAAGTCCTTGCCGTTGGTGCTGTAATGAGAATTGATTATTCATTTTTTCGCGAAGAACCTGTTTAGGTCTTTGTTCGTTCGATGGCATCTATTCGATATTTATATTTGCCCGGATAAAGAAGATTTTATAATTTGCGCAGACGTGCTCCAATTTGCACGAAACAGAGCAAAACGCGCAAAAAAAATGAACGGGACGAGCGTTCGACAGTGCGGATAATTCGATGTAAATGAAATCACGTTACGGGTCACGTGAAATGGACCGCTGGTGCTAGCTAACCTCCTTAATTGACGCGTAATCGCGCCGCAATTAATGCAATTCGATCGGACGGAAATTCGATTATACGCGGATCTTGGTAAATCATGTTCGCCATTTTGCGAAGAAATTTTGCCAAGTCATTTTCTGTCTGGTATTTTCTTTCGTCACTACCCTATTTCTTTTCACTAATTGTTAGTATACCTTTCTTGGTAAGTATGATTTTACCTTCGAACTTATTTGCTGTTTATGTATAAATTTATTTACTTCAAAAGTAAACGAAGTCGCATTTCCTAATAAATCATCAGGCTTTAATATGGTATTAATAAGTTTTTCTAAAACAATGACGTCAATACAGCTTCTCGGAAATTATCCCTTTAATTTCCCTCTACTTTCTGGTACATTTCCCTTCATTTCTTGGTACTCCCCTCTTAAATTCTTCTCTTCTCAATGTGCAACGTTGTTGAACTCTTGAGAGGAACGATTTGCAATATTGTTGAACTTCGAGTGGAGGGCAGTATCGGTACCAGTGCATCACCGAACATTTCGGAAGCCTAGCGCACGGACGAGGAGCAGCCGCACTTCCGGCAATCGCCGTCGTCCTTACTTAACCCTTTCGTTACGGATGCCGACTATAGTCGGCGGCGGTGCGACGTCCTGTGTGTACGGGTCCAATTATAACCGACCACGGGGCCCGCGGGATGACCTGTTTGTATGGGTGCGGCACATTTCGCGGCGCGATGACTCGTTCAGTGGCGCTTACTGCCGTAAGCAAAGGGTTAAGAACATGTACTTCCTTTCCGTGAGCGCAACAGTATTTTGCGATTTATCGACAAATGCAGCTCAGCCGTTCGTCCTAACAATGTTTTGTCGCCAGGTTTTCAACGGGTTAAGCCGGCGACTGACTTGCAACAGAACATTGTAATGTAACGCGAGCATTCGCTTAGTTTGGCGGACTAGCGAGCGACGAATCGAGCCGTTCTTGCGCTCGGTTCGCGCTTGACCGTGCTCCACTGGTCGGTCGGTTTTTTGACGAACCTCTTTGATCGTCTACTTTTCACTGAACTGAGTAGGAAGCATTGAGAGAGAATTCAGCCGAGAGTTCGAAGCGAGCATTCGTGATTCCAAAAAGGACCTTGTAATGTAACGTTGGTGTCGAACCGTAAAATTCGTGCCGAGCAGTTCATTACAGCGTTTTGTTGCAAGTCAGTCGCCGCCTTTACACATCTTGGCTCATCCTGGAGTGAAAGCGATAACTAGGTTGGTCAGACAACGCTAAGTGTCCCAGCATCGGAACCACACTGGAAGCCAACAGCCTATTGAAGCGATTTTACAGGCAGCCAAAAACAGCAGTCGCCTACAGTTCGTTGCCTACATACATTTGCTTAGTTTTAAGTATCGAGTAAGATTTAGTGTTGTACTATACTGCATTATACTGCATTATATTGTATGTCTTTAGTATCTTTATATGTATGCCGTAGTAGTAATTTGTGTGTAATGTCTAGCATAAATTCGTATTAACGGCTTTGTATTGCTTTTGCCTTTCGGTGCGTAAACAAAAGCTATGAATGTTGCGCGCGAAACAGAAAAATAGCGCAGCTGAAATTTGAATGTGCGATAATCATGTATGTATCAATGTATTTTATATAACACGCGGTATGTACGCGTAGCGTAATAACTTAAGGTGGTTCTTTCCCAGCTATACTAGTCAAAACAAAACTCAAATATAGAAAGTATTAACAACGATATATTTTCTATAATAAAATTCTTAAATTATTATTTGATTAGGATTTTTAATAAAAAAAAACTTGTAATTGATACAATTACAGTTGCAATTAATTTTTCAAGTATTATTACATCCAACATGTTCGTTGTGCAATCGAATACGCCACAACGTCGAGAAGACAACCGAACAATCAAATTAGCTACTAAGGGTTGTCGCATAACAGGGGTACCTCTGCGTCTACGAGATGATAACCGAACCGACAAACCGGCTAGCGTAGGTTGCCGCATGAAACTGAACCGACAAGCAGGCTAATATCAGTTGCTGCATACCAAGGGCATCTCTGCGCGAACGATGTTAGCAATCGGGTCTTTTTTTTTTATGTGTGAAAATACATTACGCACCCCACGCCATCCCGGGTGGGGGCGGGGGGGCGGGGTGGCAGGGGTATGCGGGACTCACCCCGGCTTGACGGGTCTTGACCCCGGTCTTCTCGGCCGCGCCCCCTTCTCGTGAGGGGGGCAAGACTTGTCGCGGGGACAAGCGCCGCACCCACACTCTTAATACTCAACTCCTAATACCTTCTAACACCATCTAACACATATTAATATGTATCTCTTAACCACTCCTAAACAACTCCTAGCAAATCCTTACAGGTCCTAATACCTTCTAACACCTTCTAACATCTCCTAAGACATTCTGACATTTTCCTTTATTTCCTTTCATTCCCTAGCACATTTCCCTTTAATTTCTTTTCATTCCCTGGTACACCTCCTCGCTGTTCATGTGACCCTGATACCGAAGGTAAGTTTCGAGGCAGAATTAAAACTAATCCCACATATTCAAAAAGCCCTTTCCAGCCCAAAAACTCCTTCTTCACGAGGAGTAAAATTCGAGCCAAAATATGATCCCTGCCACGACCTCACCCATTATGATCTCCTAATACAAAAGATAAGTTTCGAGCCAGAATTAAAAACTATGATACCTCCTCGCACATCACGTTCTCCTGATACAAAAGATGAGTATCGATATTCAATTAAATTATGACACCCCTTCGCATGTCATGTTCTCCCAAAACTTCCGGTTTGCCGCGTGGTATGGTAACAACGGAAAATTGTGGTTCAAGGTAGAATTTAAAATTGTGGTGTAAATATACAAACTAACTAATAGAATTTATAGTTAAAACATTCAGTGAGGTGGGGGGAACAACCCAAGAATATAATTTTTAAAGGGGGGGACTCACCCGATCGAGATGTGACCAGTGAAATAAAGTTAACCTCTCTCTCTACATGAGAGATAGTCACGAGGAGGATGGAGAAGGAACAGGGGGGGAGAGAGGAGTCTCCCTCCCTAAGACCGGAAGTGCGTTGGCACTACGTGATCCAAAAATCAAATTGATCCAGAGATCAGCCGAAGAAATATACAAGATGAGAGCCTATAGGAAGGAAGAAGATTTAGCTCAACCAATAAGAAGAAACCGAGAAGAAGGGGACGGACCAACCAGCGCGCCGGAGGAGATGCACTCAGCGCCACCATCACAAGAGAAAGTGAAAACAAGAAGGAAGAGTTTAGAACAGGCAATCGAGAACGAATACAGCGATGAAAGTAGAAGCGTGAGAAAGAAGTTGAAAATAATAGGAAACGAAAAAGTTAATATAGAAGTAAATACATATCAAAGCGAAACAGAAAATAATACAGAAAAGGATCTAAACGTTCGATCGATAATCGAATCGATAAATTCTAGGCAGGAAATTTCTAAGGTAAGAAGCGTGGGTGGCCGATACGCAACACGTGGCGCGGCACATGTAGAAAAAGACACAGATTCAGATTCGTCTTTTGACAAAAAAAAGGTGATACAGACCAAAAAGAAATCCCCTACTAAAGGGGACACGGATTTTATTTCTCTTTTCGAACTAGAAGTAGTTAGAAGGATCGACAAAAAAGAAGGTAAAATTAATTTCAAATCTAATAAGAAACTTAACTATCTTAAAATTTTTAGATTCCTAAGGGAAGATTTAAAAAAAATAGAAGCCATTAAAATGCTCAACAAACACATAGCAGAAATTAAAATAAAATATCCGGAAGAAGGAAGAGCCATATTTAACAAATACGTCAAAAAGAACAATGGGGAGTACAAAATCCGCATACCAAGGAGATCCGAATTCAGGATAGGGATTATAAAGGAATGGGAATACTCATTGGAAGAACTAAAGGAGGAAACATCCCCGGGACAAAATATCGAATCCTTTGAAAGACTGAGAAGGAGAAAGAAGGTTGACAACGGATATGAGTGGGTGGATACGCACATGGTGATAGTGAAGTTTAGGGGAACGAGCCTTCCCACCAAGTTAGTGATCATGGAAGGGCACGTTTCGCTGAATGTGACCCCTTTTGTCAGAAACATTAGGCAGTGCTATCAATGTTTAAGATTCGGTCACACAAAGCGCTTCTGTCGAGAAGCAACAAGTAAATGTTTCAATTGCGGAAGCACAGCACACGGAGAGTGTTCCAACCCCCCAAGGTGCGCAAACTGCGAAGATGATCACTCGGCTTTAAACAGGCAATGCCCATATGCAGTGCTGGAAAAAGCAATTAATAAATTGATTGCATACAAAAACATGTCTTTCCACGAAGCCAAAAGCGTCGCAATGACGGAACTGAACTTTAAAGGTAATAACAACTTCAGAGACAAGGGAGAGGATTTCCCTGCATTAGGTCAAAGAAGCAATAGAAACAGATTTTCAATGGAAATAGAAAAATGGGAGGACAGACCGTGCCCGATAAGAGCAAACGATTGGTTCACACCTAACAGAAGGCAACCGAGGGGGTACGATGGCAAAGGACGCACCTTACCAGAGTCTTTAAAGGTCAGTAACAACCAAAATAATCGATTTTATCCATTAGAAGAAGAAGATACCCAGATACTGCCACCAACGCAGTACGAATATGACACGGAGGAGAGAAAAGAAAGTTATCTTCATAAGCAAAGGAACTACAAACCCTATAAAACTAACTTTGGCATCCAAAATGACAACGATATAGAAGAACTAATAAAATGGATTAAAGAACAAAACCTCACCAATATTATAAAAAATAAACTGAAAGAATCGTCACCAGGAACCACAAGGGATCATAAATATACTCAGGGAAACAAAGGAGAACCAACCGAAAGAGAACTCGACCAGATATACGAAGACAAACAAAGATACTACCTCAAAAATTACCACAAAGAAAAACATAATTTTCAGCAAGATAGAGAAATCAGAAAGCTACCCATAACCTACAAAGATGAGCGATACCAAAATACAAAAAGTATTAGGAAAGAACCTCCAATAGTCATCAAGAACAAAGATTTTTACCATCAAAATAAACCAACAACATCTAAACACAGAACCACGCCAACAAGGGAAGACAACCTACATATCCCAGAATTCAGAAGCAAAAGAACTTTTAATTAAACATAATTATTCAACTTTACCAAAAACCTCACCTAGACCGACGCAGACGGAAGAAAAAAAGGCTCCGTCGATTAACCCACAATCAGGATATATGTCAAATGAGGAATGGGAAGGAACTCCTCACATTGAAGAATTGACCAGCCAAAAGAAGAGTGAAGAAAAGACTGAATCAACTGATCAACAGAAGAGCCCAGTAGAGCCGAACCAAGTAGAAATGGACTTTACATTCCAAAAAGTCATTCCTGACACTCAGGATAAGGAAGAAGATAATTATTCCGAATCATTTAAATCTCCTCAAACAGAGACAGACGATGACTTAGATTTTGTAAACTCTCAACCAGAGAACAAGTAAGAGAAATCACTTAATATTTATATTTTTTGTTTTTTCTTTAGAGATATACAAATATCTCATATATATTTTTGTTTTCATATTATATATTACACGTTGATTGTATTTTATATCATGTTATGCTATAGGAACAGATAATGTTCAATATACGTTTTAAAAAATAAAAAAAGAAAAAGGAAACAATAGATTTACAGTTAAAGAATTTCTGAAAAAAAAAAAAGAAGAAAAGCATAGTAATGAAAAATTTAGAAAAGAAATACGCTAGCAATGAGAAATGGTTCCTTTTTCTTTTTTCAGTATATACGAAAAGCCGATATCACATAAAAATATTTAAACATAGTAATAAGACGTCAACCAAACAAATTCTATTTATAATTTTAGGGAATTTAAGAATCAAAAAAGATAATAATAATAATAACCATAAATCAGGTCTTAAAAAAAAAAACTGGAACGAAAATTAATAGATACAATCCGGTTATTAATTAGCTTTATTTTGAAAAATAGAAAACATTACATATTTTGTTAACCTTTTAAAAAAAAAAAAAAAAAATATAGCCACCAAACCTAAAAGTAAATGCATTTATAAACTCAGATACTCCTTACATACTCACGATAATTTTTTCCACAGGCTTAAAGTACAAAACAGTGATAATAGAATAAACGATAAACTAACAAAATGCACAATAATGTAAAACTGAAAATAGGATTATGGAATGCAAGGAGTATAGGAAATAAAATAGACGAACTTAAAACAAAGATCAGCAATTATGATATTATGCTTATAACGGAAACGTGGATATTAGACTATAATAACTATCAAATACAAGGTTACCAGTTAATTAACAACGGAAATGACTATAATATAGAAAGAGTAGGAAATAAGACCTACCAACAAGGATGCGGACTAGGTATTTATTATAAAGAGGACATAAATGTAAAGAAGACCAAATCATAGAAAATAGACAGAAGGTTCGAGACACTAGTGGTGGAGATCCTTGATAATAACCAAAAACAAATATTTCAGATAGGTCTAATTTATAGGACAAACGGAAGACCCCGCGTCTAAAAATGTATGATAAAATAGGTACCTTAATTAATAACAGCAATTATAATATAGTTCATTTAATAAACAGCGAAAAGAGTTCAGTACTTAAAGCAATTATAGTTTTTTTTAAAAGAAACCAACATTGAATTGTAAGAACTACTAGCTAGTCAGATCCTACTAACACAGGATAATGAAAAAACAATGTATTTAAAGCTAGGAATCGTTCCTATTAACTCTGTACGCGACTTTAAAAAAAAAAAAAAGATATATATATACAAATGATTAAAGAAAATAGGAATACAATAACGAAAGCTCAAATGAAGACTGAGACCATATTGGTCAATTTAGATTTAATAAAGATCAATAAGCTAAATGTAATCCTATTTTTTTTATATATATATTTATATAAGTACACATATAGTATATATATAAGCACAAATAAGGGGAGGATTAACAGTATTAAAGAAACTGTGATATGGGAAACTTCCCCAGAGGCGCAATACAGAATAGATTTTAAGTAAAATAACACAGGGCTAAGAAAGAAAAACAAAAATAAAGTAATTTATTTTTGCAGACTTTAAAAGGGCATAATTGTAAGGTAGGAGAATAAGATACTCATAATTGTTGATTTTTATCCACTAACCACAAAATGTACAAATAGTTAATAAGTAAACAGCTACACGTACAAAATATTATAATCGAGCGGAATATATTAGGATAAGGTTATTTTGTTAACAAACGAAATGTAAAAAAAAAAAAAAAATAGCTCATGTACAACGGAAATGTGTAAATAACAACGTTAATTGTTACACAATAAAGAAACATACAAACATACAAACAAACATGTTCTCCCAATACACAAGATAAGCTTTGAGCCAGAATTAAAAACTATGATACCACCTCCGTCATCACGTTCTCCTGATACAAGAGGTAAGTATCGATATCCAATTAAAAGTTATTTCACCTCTTCACCTATCATGTGCTCCTGATACCAAAATGCAAAATCGGCCAGAATTTCGAACCGTACCGAAATTTAGCCCCTTGAATTAGGCAACCTGTACTAACAGGTATGTCGAGCCGGTTTCTTGCTCGTAGGCGCAAACGTGCCACCTTTTCGCATATCATGTGGTCCTGATACCAAAATGTACAATTTCCTCAGAATTTCGATACGTACCTGGTATTCCTCGTGCCGCCTCTTCGCATATCACGTTCTCCTGATACCAAAATGTAATATACGGCCAGACTGTGAATCGTACCATATGTTCTTTGTGCCCCCTCGGTTTCACGACTACTGCGTTGAGTAAAATAATACGTGAAAAACTAATTGCAATTGGACTTGTATCAATTCATATCAACTATTTTTTTTAAGTTTAAATCATAATCAAATTATAATTTATGTATTTATTCTAATAAATACATCGTTGTTAATATTTACTGTATTTGAGTTTTGTTTTGACTAGTATAGTTTGGAGGAACTACCTTAATCTATTTCCTTACATTTTATGTCATTACCTATAAAGATGCAATCTATGAATTCATAGTAATGAATAAAAGTGCAGAAGGAGGAACATTCTGGTTAGCTGCAAGCTACCAATCAAAAAATATAATGTTAATCCTCCTGATGATCCATTAATATTTTCTTGTTTGAAAAAGGAATCGGTAGCTTGAAGAACCTAAGAATCCTCTCGTTAGGCCGCAACTTAATTAAGGGGTTCACCGGCCTGGAGGCGTTGGCAGACACTCTGGAAGAGCTTTGGATATCTTACAATCTTATCGAGAAAATGAAAGGAATCAACACGATGAGAAATCTTCGTGTACTGTACATGTCGAACAATTTGGTGAGGGAGTGGAACGAATTCAACAAGCTTCAGGAGCTAGCGAATCTTCAGGACCTCGTTTTCGTTGGAAACCCACTGTACGATAGCCTCGAAGTACGTTGATATAATCTTTCAATTTTTCGGTAATCCGATTCTTTGAAGTCAATAACAAATTAGTTTCTGTACGAATTCAGTTAATTGATTTTAAATTGAGTTTAACCTGCACAAACTGCATTGTTTCTACTTGTGCTGATGTAGATTAATAATTATAATAAATATTTAGAAAATTATGTACAAGTTTAGGTTTTTTCTAAAAGTACTTTTTTAATGGCAAAACAATTTTCTCTGTGATATTTCCAGGTGGACCAGTGGAGGTCAGAGGTGGCCAGACGCTTACCAACGTTGGAGAAATTGGATGGTGAACCGATCATACGAGCGGAAGAATGTTCAACCGCGAACCAATCACAAAAACTTGATAGCCCTTCCCAACCCGAGACTGCCTAAAACAATGTTGCAGACCATTTATGAACGCTTTTGATAGGTTTCCTCTTTTTGACACTTTTACCTTCGTTGTTTTATTATTTTATATTGTATTATTTTATATTTTATGTACACCACAAACAACTTCTTAGACCTTTATACAAGAAAACGTCCCACGTCCGTGGAGTAGCTAGAAATAAGGATATGTATTTTTATTAGCTACAGGAACTCAAGCTTAAGGGATGAAATTACCCTTTAATATAATGTAGTCTTTTAGACCCTTATTGCTCAGGGGTTTATAATTTTTCATGAAAAAATAACATGGTACACGTGCCAATGAAGAATTTCATAAAGTATTGTGTTATACTATCTACTTAGTAGAATGTATTTGTCAGTATTATGTATTATTAACGTAGAGAAGAAAAATTATTGCCTGATCGGAAGGGATAGAATCTGAGGAAATAGAGATGGACAAAATTTGTACGCAAGTAATAGACCACGAATAAAATCAATCCATAACAATATATTCGTTACTTTCATTTGATCGAACAGTTTTTCTATTTGTTCATGGTGAAATAACTCGTTTTATAATTCGAACTTTTATCAATTTTAATTCAACAAGTAACGAATAGAATGTCGAATATCTTTCGTATTATTCTCAAAAGGTGTTTAAAAAAAATACGTTTGATAAATATCCTTGTTCGATTATTACCAAAGAATGTACACCTTCTTCACATTCATTCTCGATACATACGAGAGCAACAAAAGAAACACCAAACTTCCATTTTTATCCATTATTCCATCTTGCTATTTAAATACAAATTTTGCCCATTTTCGTAAAAAAACAGCCAACGACCGGGGTTACATTTATATTAATTTATTCGTCTCACGATACAAGACAGATCGTACATACGTTCTGGTGATTGTAAAAGGTTGAAAAAGCAAATAGAGTTCGATTGGATTCGATGCACGAGATATATCGAGGATCGGACAGACGACTTTTCGAGAGATCATCGTTTCTTCTCTTTTTTAGTTTTTTTTTCATTTTTCGTAGATTTTTGCATTAATTCTGTGTACGTGTGAGTGTGGTTCTTTCTTTTTTTTTTATCGAAGGCGCGTGCGTTATAAAGGTGTGTTGCTGATGTTCGTACTTGTACCATACGTATACGTAGACGCGCGTGATACCGTGCATTAGAAAAATTGACAAGTGTGCGTTTCCTTTTTTTTTTAAATCATTTTACTATCCAGTCAGTTCTTTGTTCCGATGCATTTTTTTGATTAAATTCCTTTGTTTTCTATTTAGGTACATTGGTCGCCAATTTCGATCGCTTACCGATCCAATTTTTTCCACTCTCTCGCCAGATTTGGACCACATACATTCTCCGTGTGTGTTTAGTTCCCTTTTTTTTCACGAATAATTTCATTGAAGCAATTTCCTCGAAGATCCTTCGTCCGATTTCGTCGAATCGATTGTTAGCACGATTCACCGATGAAATTTCCAAGCGAAGAGGCCGTTTCATCGTCGTGCCGAAGAGATCGGAAAAGCTCTAGAAAGATTCAGATTGTACGAGCAAATCAAACACGAATCTTCGCAGTAGAGACACAAGGGGACACCATTTTTTTTTTTTTTGCCACTTGGTATTTAGTAGTTACAACTTCTTATTCATTATTTTTTATTTTTTTTTAGCGTTTTTCTTTTATCATCTTTTTATTCCTTAAATCGCTTCTTAGCGTATCCTTACGTATACATGCAACGGGCACAAATCATTTGTTAATTTATGAATTCCATATACAGTAACAAAATTAACTCAATGAAGTTATTCATCGAAACTTTGCCATTCTTCAAATGCGCACAATTCTGTAAATTTTTATTGTTTAGAGACAATTTTTTGTTTGATTTTACAGGTAATTATTTGTACTTTGTAGACTTCTATTAAATACATACTTCCAGCGTTTCTCATAAAATTCATGCAGTTTATTATTTTATTCATTCTCTTCTACCTATATTACTTTTATCATTGCATTAGATTCACGCATAATCCATTGTCGCCAATGGTGCGTTTTAATGAATAATATCTACAGTATAAAAGTGTAATAAGTGTCATAATAAATTATTTAAACCCACTAACCAGCACTACAGACTTCTCTTTATTTAAGTTGCTTACTATAAATCAAACAATCGAATTTTAAAGAAAAGACATTGGATCCATTTTGTATTAATTTGTAACTTAAGAATTTTGTACCATAATTTGTTCAATTGTAGATAATTATCTACAAACTGAAAAATAAAGTTGTCTCGACACAACGAAAATTGACGGACCTATATGCATTTGAAAAATAGCAAAATTTTGGTGAATAATTTTGTTGCGATAATTTTCTTACGTAGCACAGTTTTCTTTTGTTCGTACATTTTTTTTTTATTTAGTCGGTTCATGCGTCGTTTATTTATCATTTAAACGTCGATCGATATCCGTCGTGTGCAGATTGCGATACAGGCGTCGCGGTGCGCGCGAACGGCGATGAGAAGAATAGTATAATCGCTGGAAATCGGTGAAGTGGGAGACGGCGGTGGAAAGATAGAAAGAGACGTTAGCCAATGACGAGTAAGAAAAATATCGTATGTATATCGACTCTCTTGGAATTGATCTGTATCCGTCGAAGCGATGCGAATCGGCGATGAATGTCTTCGCGAGTTTTGCTTCGATTATTTCGAATCGATTTGGACGTGTCGAGCTTCGATGATCCATATACCGCGCGGAGAATGAAAGATCGATCCTGGAAGTAGTTGCGGGTCATATTTGGTCAGACGTCTTGAGGTACCCACGGTTGAGATTATTTTGCAATATTCAATATTTGCAGGAATTGTCATATATGTATTATATGTATATTATAAAGAGTATTCCAAAATGGGCTTTAGGACTATTTATTAATAAAACACAAATGGAATGGGAATATATGCGATTTATGTAATTTATATTAGTATGCTCATCACGATTACGTTGACATGTTTTTATAATTAATTAAATCCTCAAGCCCTCTTTTACAAAACCCTTTATATTTTTATAGTACTACTTAAGAATTTTGTACCATAATTTACAGTTTATAGATCAAATACTCTTAATCGGTAGATGATCTTACTTTCATGAATTAACTAATTCTAAAGCCTTTTTTCATATATGATAGTAAATTATTCAAAATTTCGTACTTGTTATGTATCTCTTCTCACTACACAAATCTTCCTTGATTTTTGAATAAATAATTTGTAAAACCTGCATGTAATGTGAGAACCTCACAACCACTGCATCGAAAATTTATTATTAATATATACAATTATAAATCACTCAATGTGTATGTATGATTAATATTATTGCAAATATTAGATGTTGCAAAATAATATTGACCACCTAGGAATGATATTTTATATTTGACATTATCAATTGTGCAGGTACTTAAGTCATCGTAAAGCCAAAGATTGATTTTTTCATAGCCAACCATTGACTGGAGTGATTACGAACGGTTTGACACCAGAGATGAAGCGATATTTCATTTAAATGAAACCATACGTCTTGTGATTTATTTCTGACGTGTGATCAATCAAACCAGGGCACTTTTGAAATGATATTTGAAATACTATTTCAAATAACACGTTATTCTATTTCATAATTACATGAAAATTACATTACATTCTTTTTCATATCTGTAGTCACTTTTGAAATATCATATTGAATAACATATTATTTTATTTCGTAATTATTTGAAATAATTGTGAAATTGTTCCTGATAATCAAATCAAATGATATCACAAGTACACAATGAAATTTCGAATTTGAAAGTGACGATGATGAAATAGTAAAAATTTAATTTGATAATCAAACGTTAGAAGAAATAAATCTGTCGTCAATTTTTCAAGATAAAAGGATCGACTGAAGTAAATTATCTCGAATAATCATTGCCTTTTTCCATTTCAATTAAAATTTACCCAGGTCTGTACTCAAAAAAAACTTATAAAATTTTAACTTGTTCACAATAAAATATTTTAATCTATTATTCCAACTGTATTTTTTATTCCACAAGTTAGAAATAAGAAGTTGTCTATCTTTAATTCGTTATTTGACATTTGTACCTAGACAAGAATCTTACCTGTGCACCACATTCCTCTTATTCGGGACCGATCACCCTTTCTCCATACGATACTCTTAGTTTTCCTCCCACCACTCATTAATTCGTTTTTGGAAAAAGTATTCTGATGTCACGGCCGATTAGCATTGCTTCGAGTCTCGACGGTCTCGACGATAGCTTTTTTAAACGAGATACTTGAGGCTCTTACGGCCTGGGTTCTTGCTGCAACCGCTCGAGGCTTCCAGGATCAAGCAGTGTCTTTTCAAGATGTTAAAATTTCACTATTTCTGTTCTTGTCGCTGTACGTGCATATATCTGTATAATTCAAGTCGAAACAGTTCACTGTCAGTCTCGTTTTGGTCGTTCAATAGACAATAATTACTACTTTCTTTGAGATATACACACACGTTAAACACTTCGTTCATTTCCTTGTACATATTATATAAATATTACGTTTGAGTTTAAAACCGAATGATGATTCCAAGATTCCGTTAATTCTAACATAAAAGAACCCTTTCGACGTTTCGCCAACATATGGCGTCATCGTCAAACTACGAACGACGACTGATGTAAAATCTCGAAAGCTTGACGAAACTATTCACAAGCTACCGAAACGTGGAAATGACTTTCACAAAGGATAACTCCTTGTTCCCGAGTGCCTCGAACGACGTCAGCTATTTAAAACATTTATTTTTAAACACCCTGACAGATTAAAACTTGTTCTCTCTCTCGCTCTCTCTCTCTGTACTTTGCTCAGCTTTTCTCGACCTCGCTTTGTTCTCGACACAAAAATAGTTCTGGATATATATGTATGCTTTCATTTTGTTATTTTTTCCCTTTGTTTGCGAACATCCCGTTACCCTCGCTGATCCGCTTTTAATATTTATTCTCTTGTTAGTTTTCTTTAGTTACCAACACCGATTATATTCAAACACGATTTACACTGAGAAAGATCTGGCGAATATCAGAGGAAACGGGGGGGTTGGGATTCGTTTGTTTGCACCTGTTTCCCCCTCGTTTCACCCCGTTAAAGACGAGAATTCAACGGCTCGAGACTGCGACGAAGCTTTTGATTCGCGTCGCTTTTCGTTTTACGTCGAGGCGAGTCGTTGCCTTTGTTTCCTCACAAAATCGAGAGCCACTTTGTCGCCGACCCTTGTCTCCAGAATTTGAAGAATCGGGTGATCTGCGAACAGAGAAGAGATTCATTTCACGCGAAGCTCGGTGAATATCGAGTTCATCTCTTAATCTCTGGACCAGAGTCCATTCGTATTTTATCCTTCTTGCCAGAGAAATCATAACGAATGACTGAAAGGAGTTTATAGTACAGTAGAAGCTCGGTTATTGCAGGAAATTGGGACTAAAATCTTTGCAACAATCGAGGTTTCTACCACAATTAAAGTTCAGTGAGTAGTTTGATTGAGAAGTAAAATCCTAGAGTTCCGTTTGGAAATCCTTTGACGAGACACGACTTGGTCAACAAAACGACTTGATTAAAACGTTCAATTAAAGAACATTGTGCATTGATAGCGTTTTTCATCGACTCACTTCGATTCTTTTGTTGCATGAGGGGCAGCTCGGCATGTTTGAGGCCATGGAAATTGTCTATGGTGGCATTCGTGTCAGCCACGCCTGGTATCGTGCTGAGCCCCAAGAATGCTTCGCCCGCGAAGTCATTCGCTGTGAGGACGTCGTGATCCATCACTGTGAAGACCACCATGGAGTCCGGACTTCGACACTGTTCCACGCTCACCGAGCTGCAAAAAATAATCACCCATTTCAACATTGTTCTATTTTCATCGTAGAGCTAACTAGCCTTGTGAATCATGTAACTATCAGTAAATAAAAGTTAGTACATCTAAACCATTGTTCTTTTTAAGAATAAACTTATGCGATGACTTACAATTCGAAACACTCGTCGAAAGTGGGGTTCAGAGTCTTCTTTTTGACGTTGGTTCGCTGCTCGGTGCAGTGCTCGAAGACTCTTCGTGGCAAAAGTTCGATTATGACGAAAGGGTCGCTGAAACCATTCGGGTCTAACGGTATCACGTTTTTGGCATTTATAACTTCAACGCACAGGGAGTCGTGATTCAGGTACGCCATCACTGTTAGAACACCGTATTCCGATGAGACGGTGTTCAGTTGGTCCTGAAACGAATTCTCGGTCAGATCTTTCTTCTAGTCTAGACACCCTTAGTGGCTGTAGCTATGTTTAATTGTAGCTACAGTACGAGTTTAGGGTTTATGGCGATACAGAAATTGAACTCTAGAGGAACCTGAAGTCGTTGTTGATAGTATCGATCGATTAAGAACGAGGTGTCCATTTTATGGTACTGCAAGCGTTCCTCCACGTTCATGAAACTCTGAGAACGAAGTGAATTATACGACAGGCCCTTTTCGTCTGCGTGGAAGAACTTCATCAGCAAGTCCAGGGCCTCGTGAAGCCTCTCGTAAAACATCGCAGGCTTGTCCTGCAAGAAGATATTTAAAATAAAGTAAACCATTTCATACTTCAAGAGTTGATTGCATTCTAAAATTATTTTCACTAACTGATTGTACAGAGAGTGATTCTCGAAGTGTTACTTAAGTAGATCAATTTATATTTTACATCCACAATAGTATACTTATATGAAAATTGATAGAAATATTATTCTACATATGTACTTTCGCTATACAGGGTGTCTACGTATAAATCCGGACATACGCAGGGTGTCAATTCTCCAACAAATTTCCAACAAAAAATTACTCTTAGACATTTTCTTTGTGTCGCCTTATTCTCGAGTATTTTCACTTTTAATATTTTTTCTGCGCTTTCGACTTGGCATTCTTTAAACGGCCATAACTCCACTAAATTACAGTGCAAACTTAAAAATCAGTACACCATTCGAAAGAGCGTTAAATTTTCACACCTCCCTGATGCAAAATCACAATTTATTACGTAGGCTTAATAAGTGAAAAAGTAGGTCAAACTTTACATTGTGACAATTTTTAAAAATTTGACTTTTTCTCTATCCGTTTTTCGGTTTTAAATACATAGTTGTTTGGCGGGCACTCCTCGGAAAATACTTCCTCGAAATTTCAGCTTTTGAATGGTGTTGTCAAAAAAAATTGTACGGTGGTATTTTAGGGAGAAAATGACGTTTGAATGCAGAAAAGCGGAGGTTTTTAGGTGAAAATCAACATTTTTCAACAAAAATCGACTTGTCACTTTAAAATTAGCTTCACATCGGGTTTGATGTATTTTTTAGTGACACTCCCGAGTTTCCCCAATTACGAAAAAAACTGGTTTTTTGACACATCAAAGTTTTGTTTTTTTCCAATAAATTATTTTTTTCAAATTTAAACTCTTTTATTTGATCTCCTGTGCCGAAAACATCGATTTTTTGCTTTGTGAGATCGATCGTGTTGCAATCTTCATATCATTTATCGGTACACCGAGGTAGACTTTGCTTAAATAGTCTCTAAAAATGAAAATTCTATGGATACATGTTCAAAAACAATTATTATTCACCTGTCACTCACGCTCTACACGCGGCTGAGAGAGGCTTGAGGTGTAAAAAAAAAAAAGTTTTTTTCCTAATTTGGGAGACTCGGGAGTGTCACCAAAAAATACATCAAACCCGACGTCAAGCTAATTTTAAAGTGACAAGTCGATTTTTGTTGAAAAATGTTGATTTTCACCTAAAAACGTCTGCTTTTCTGCATACAAACGTCATTTTCATAGAATTTTGTTTTACTGTACCATTCAAAAGCTGAAATTTCGAGGAAGTTTATTCCGAGGAATGCCCGCCAAACAACTATGTATTTAAAACCGAAAAACGGATAGAGAAAAAGTCAAATTTTTTAAAATTGTCAGAATGTAAAGTTTGACCTAATTTTTCACTTATTAAGCCTACGTAATAAATTGTGATTTTGCATCAGGGAGGTGTGAAAATTTAACGCTCTTTCGAATGGTGTACTGATTTTTAAGTTTGCACTGCAATTTAGTGGAGTTACGGCCGTTTAAAGAATGTCAAATCGTAAGCGCAGAAAAAATATTAAAAGTGAAAATTCTCGAGAATAAGGCGACACAAAGAAAATGTCTAAGAGTAATTTTTTGTTGGAAATTTGTTGGAGAATTGACACCCTGCGTATGTCCGGATTTATGCGTAGACACCCTGTTTACATGAAACATTAATATTACACGTTCCATATTGTCAGAAAAAAATTCTATTTAATTATGATTTTATTTAATAGAATGAGAAAGATCCACCCCAATATATGTAACTAGGAAATTCTAGTAGCATAGTACAAGTATGCTTATACCTCCTACATACAGCAATATATTTTCATGAAAGTTTACGGAAATATTATTAAAATATCTATTTTACCAAATATGTTTATAAAATATTTATATTACACATTGCCATTTTGCCAGAAATAATTCCACAATAGCAGAGTTACTTTTAGGATTAAATATGAGGTTTTCTCCTCCCAAGCAATGTCATTTTGATAAATTAATTTCTACTTACACCTGCGTTTCCGTCCATCTGGTTACTCAGTTCGCTTAGAACGACCTCCCAGATGTCCTGGAGGACTCTAAGGAAGTTCACGGTGAGCAAGGCCGAATTAAGCGCCACTAGATGAACGTCCAAATACTCCAGCAACGGCGAGATGGCCTCTGACGTGGGCAGACTATCCGGCGACCAAGCCAGATGGAACATCGCCTTCTTCAGGGGTGGTCTCATCTGGCAATCAAACAAAGAACGTCTCAGATTTCACGTTCTTCCGCCGATCGCGTGAGATCGTTCCAAACATCCTTCCTTTCACACTTCATTCATTTCCTTCAGTAATCAAAGGAAACACTCTTGACGTATGGAACTTCTTTGTGATTCATTATTGTTGCCTGCCAGATAACAGGAGACATATGTTCGAGTTTATGTTTCGGTCTAATTAACCTCTATCAGGTAAGGGCTTGGAGAGCTTGGACGCGACTGCGACTTCGACCATTCAACCCAGAAAAATACGTCGGACTTATCCCTTCCCCTTCTTTGGCAAAATTTCCAATTACGCGAACTTTCGTGCTTGCGTGGCGTTGCGACCACAGAGTCGACCCGTCCTTGTTTACCTGCATAACCGGGCGCATTTTGCGACCCTAGCGAGGTTGATTCTGGTCTAAGGACTGATGTCCTTATCCGTATGGCCTACAAAGCCATCGAAAACCTATGTTTTGCGCAAGCCGAAAGTTTTTCTCTCAAATAAAATGTATACCTACGCTCTTACTCCCCATGCTCTCCCCTTAACATCATTCCACGTTAACAAAATTACACGTCCACAATGGATACATAATTTAAAAGCTAAATATTAAATAGGCTGTTTTAATTCTATTTTAATAATATAATATAATATTGTAAAAATAAACAAATTTTCCAATTACATATTTCACGTTTTGAAATGTAAGAAGGGAGCAATGGTTACATGCCCCAAAAGTAGAATATTTAATGCTAAAAAGATACATTTATATTCTTAATATAAAAAAAAATTATTATTATCCACATTTTCCTATTTTAAAAGCTTTCTCCTTCACTTCGTTTGAACTGTAAATTGTTCCCCTTAAAAGCAAGGCTCTCTCGTTTTAAAAAATACTACATTGAAAGAATTTATAACTGAATTCCTGAAGCAGTAATAAATAAAAAATAAACCGTACAATCCTCATTTTGATATTCCTTTGATGATACGAACCTTCGTGCCGATCCTCGAAACGATCTGGTTTATGAAGAGCAACATTTGTCCAGGTGTCTGTTCCAGCGGTGACGTCAAAGCGGTCCTCCACTGTATACGAGCAGACTCCCCCGCGTGACACTCCAAGGCTGTCAAAAATTTATCGACGTGGAGCTCCTCTCCTAAATCCAGAAGCCATCTTCGAACGTACTCGAGCCCGTTTATGGCTACGCACATCTATGGAACGGAATTATGGTATCACGATCCAAAACGAAACGAGGCACAGTGTGATATTTGACCGATCTAGCTGGACAAAAGGTAATTTTCGAAATGTTTCAAATGTGTTTATGAATACTATAAATCAAGAATAGAATGTCCATTTCACCAGAAAACGTAAATATTATTCCAAAAAATAAGGTATAGTTATTAATTAATAGGGTCTGAACTTCGAGCACACAGTGTTTCATCCTATGGACGCGTATCGTTCGCTTGACTTCAATTCACAACTGCATTGTACCAGTATCCTCTAATGATATTTGGGTGGATGTATTAAATTTGTATGTCTTCCAAGATATTTTCACACGTTTTGTTTTCTTCAAAATCCATTTTATTGGCCTTCTAAACTTTTGTAACAGTTAACTTGTTTTTTAACGACTGTTCTCGAGATATGATTAGACTTTTAACATAGTATTTGATCGTGTTGAAGATGCACGTTTTTTGTGCATAAAGCTAGACTCATAGGCTATCGAACACAAGCAGTCAGAACGTGGACAAATGTGGACAACTAATAATTTTTTAATTGCAAACCAGTAGGGGAACTGCATCTCGTTCCGACTATCTAAATTCAAATCGTTCTCCATTGAAGAGTAATTGATATTTTCGCATATAATTAGCCTCAAATTAAAGAAAAATGATTTGTGTTTTAAGTCCGATAGGTTAGAACTTTTGGAATCTAAATATTTCGAATTACAATTGAGAAAACGCAAGTCATGCGAAAATCGGAATCTTAAAAAAGTACACATGATATCGCCTACCCGAGAAATATTGGAGGATCTTGTCAAAATTGTTTACTGGTATTATATTTACAATATGTCTTTATTACAACAATAAAAAAATACAGTTTCGAATTATTTTATTTTCTGAGACTGCGACGAGTACCCCTCGATTACCGCACCCCGGCCATCCTCGGCATACTCGCGCAAACGTGACCGCGAACGAAGCGGTGCGCGCAACCGCGGCGACGCGAGCACCGCTGCGGGATACGGGTATATTAGGCTGTACGCGGGAAGCCAGAACACAGTCTGTTCGGTGCTCCGACTTGGGCAGTCACCTGCTAGCTAGGTGCCTCCAGTTAATAGGTGATATCCCGAGTACGACGCAACGAATTGACTCTCGCTATAGCCCTGTTGCCCCAGGATACAGCGAGCTCCCGACCCAGACGATCGACTATTGGCGCCCCGTAGTCGAAACGAAGAGCAGTTCCCAGTTTCTCCACGGTAGGCGCACCGCCGCGAAGAAAGCCGGCCGACCCCGTCCGCACACACCTACCCGATCCGCGTGCGAGCCATCCGACCGGCCAGCCACTAGGCGCTCCGGTGCCTGGTCGTTCAAACGGCAATTGTACCCCTAGCGGTAGGTGCTCCACCTTTAAGGGAACAATCGACCATTGTAAATCGGATAGCACCTGTACCCGCACATACCCAAACGATACACCACCGCAAACTTACTGATACAGTACTCTGGTTATTATGTTTCAGGCTAACAGTAAGGATCCGATCCAGTAGTTCATATCTCTAGTTTTAGTTTACTCTCCCTTGTACATACTTTCTTAATAACTTTGTTTGGTAGTTAATAATAATAACTTTAAGCTTTTGAAACGGCCTGATTCATTCAAGCGATCCGTACCCTGACTTTCCATCTTCCGCAAAATACCTCGGTTACATGGCGCCCGAACAGGGACTCAAAGAGACTCTATAGTAAGTTTGCGACTGCAAAACGACACCCGAACGAAGTTAGGTACACTATTGGTTAGGATACAGCGGTTACACTGACACCTATTGTAAACAATCGATTCCACCGCGAACGCAGCAGATGGTCAGAGTATCATGGGTCTACAACCTCAAGAGGAAGGATCATCTGGAAGAACTGGTGAAATATGGATTGGACACATCCGGCAACGTAGATACGCTACGCCAACGTCTAGTACAATACGTACGGCAGAACGAAAACCAGTTCAGATTCAAACCACCAGATCCCGTAGGGTTTGATGAAGACACGGCAAGGATGAAAGACGAAGACATGAATGAACCGGGCATTACCGCAACCGACCAGGCTCAAACGAGCAACCAGATAGAACGCATCGTAATGCTCGGGAATCCGGTACCAGAAGACGTCAGGACTCTGGAATCCATGAGGAAATGGAGATGCCACTTCGACGGGCATAACCTATATACCTTCCTAGAACGCGTAGACGAACTCCAGAAGGCATACCAGTTCACCGATGATCAACTGCTGACAGGACTACCAAAACTCTTGAGAGGCGACGCTCAGCTGTAGTACCGCAACCTACCAAAGGAGAACCTAACCCGGAGAGACGTACAAGAAAACTTACGTGCATATTTCCTGCCTCTAAACGAATTCCGGAATCTAGACCGCCAAATTACTGAACGCCGCCAAGGAGCAAGAGAATCCATACGCTCTTTTACTCTCGCCGTCTCAACGTTAATGAGACGTAGGAGAGGTTACGATACCGAACGCCAGATAGATACGATATACTAATAAATGAAGGCGGTATATCGGCTACACATACGGCGAGGCGAAATAAGAAATATAAACGACATCGTACAAAGAGCGGAGGAACTAGAGACTCCGTCAGATTCACAAGGAGACAAGGGCATATCAACCAGTTCCCAAACCCGTACCGATGACCGTAACGAAAGCCTACGACTGTAAGGAATGTTGTTGGCGCTGTAAGAAAAGAGGCCATAGTCGAATGAACTGTAGAAACACACCTATCAAATTCTGCTCATGGTGTGGAAAAGACAATGTACTGTCACGGGATTGCAACTGTCCGAAGCTGGGAAACGATGTAAGGGCCGGCCCAACATGAAGCCGACCCAGGAAACAGAAAGATTCTACGTCGAAACAGAAGTAGGAAACTGTAAGTGCCTGGCACTTATAGACACCGGATTGAAAAATTCATTCGTCAATGGCCACACCCGTCATCACTATGAGACAGCCCGTTGGACGTACGTATCGGACCAATGGCATGCAGGATTGGCCGATGGAAGAGAGACAATACTAACAGGCTCGACAACCGGAGAAATCAAGATCTTAGGGCAAACATTGCAGCATACATTCTTCGTTATGGGAACACTAGGATGCGACGTACTGCTGGGCATGGACATTCTACAAAGGCTTAACATAAAGTTCTAATAAACGACTGTGAACTGAAACCGGGAATCAACAGAGCGCCAAGTATCTGCGCAGTTGATAACCTCCAGAGTCTAACGGATCTATTAACCGAAAATAGAAAAACAGCTAGAAAGGCTATTGAAATCCGAAAAGGCGTTATTCTCCAAGGTAAAAGGAGTAACCCCTTTAATAACGTACAAAATCCGGCTAAAATCCGAAATACCGATCAAGCAACGTCACAGGCCATGCAATCCGGCAAAACAGCAAATAATGTCCGCGGAATTAGACAAAATGCTTAAAGCCGGAGTAGTACGTCCATCCAAGAGCCCATGGAGCTCGCCAGTGGTAATAGACCGGAAAAAAGACGGCAAGCCAAGATATTGCATAGATTTCCGTAAGGTAAATGACGCCTCCGAAAAATATCTCTAGTTTTAGTTTACTCTCCCTTGTACATACTTTCGTAATAACTTTGTTTGGTAGTTAGTAATAATAACTTTAAGCTTTTGAAACGGCCTGATTCATTCAAGCGACCCGTACCCTGACTTTCCATCTCCCGCAAAATACCTCGATTACAAGACGATCGCGTTTATATTCCGAACAAAGTTCAACACAGTTGCTCCACTACTTTCGACTTATAGAATTGGAACCAAAATTTAAAAATGTGGAAACATTCTCGAAATATATTACTGAAGAATTGAATGTCAATAATGTCAAAGACAATTCAGAAATTGAATTTAAAAAAAATGAAGGACCATTCTTCCAAAATGAAAATATAAAATAACAAAAAGATTGTCGGAATAGGGAATATGTTTTCAAAAGACACCACAAGTGGCTCAATAAAGATTTAGTTTTGCAAATTGAGCACCCCTTGGAACACAACAGACACATTTGAGAAAAGGAACGGATCCCTAATAGGTTTGAAGACTAGGTGTTGAGTCGCGAATGGAGTTAATATCTTTATACCTCACTGAATCGATTAGATTTAAGACCGAGGCTAGTAAGAGTTTTTCTTAAACCTTTTAAAAATATTAAATATGCCCGTTATTACAATAGGTCATGATAAGTTTCATTATCGAATTATTGCATTAACATAATGTAAGAAAACAAAATTTCAGAAAATACATATTCCGTAGTTTGGTCTGTAGTTTGCATACATAAATTGTCGTAAAAATTGACTAACATTTTGCAGTAAAAATGTATTAATGTTAACACATAATTTATAAAAATAAATTTTTCTGAAATCTAATTATATACGCGAATTTGTCGTTAAAAGATACACAATTTTCATGTACAACATTTTTTCCTACACTTAATAGTTTCCGAGATATTTGATCACATAAGTTTTGTCCAGCTAGATCGCTGAAATATCACACTGTGCGACGTCGTGATGCTTAAAATTCATACGTAATCAGGGAGGAACTTAAACAAACCGTCCTTTAAAAGTAATTGTACTTTTACTATTTCTTGTCCAATATCAAAAGAGATTTACCACATGAAACTGACAATGCATAAAAAAAAGTGGGTGCGTGGAATGATGTAAGAAGTGTTACTTCTTAGACACAATGATGAATAGATAGAAAATAAAGTAATATTAGTTTGTTTCATCAAGCACGACGGAAAGAGATGACATCAAGAAATAGAAAAAGTTATAAATATGTCAATCATATACACTTAGGTTTAGAATGCGAATAGGCATCTGCAGTGTTTGTATACACACTTTGGTGGCACCAATACCATCAAGAATCTCAACTATTTCTCTATTATCCAAACTTGAGTGTTATACCATGAAAAGCGTTCACCACCGATTCAAGACTGGTATACATAATAAGTAGTGTTGCGTATTGCGCATTCTAGATTTAACGGACCATCTCGACCCTCAACGACTTCTCAGGTAAGACGACTCAGTGCTTACTTGAGAGTCATAAAAGAGGGTACATTCGGAACTTTCGGGCCACGGGGCGTCCTGACCATGCGGCGGCCAACTGTAGAGTTGTCAAGCATTTGCCGACCAAATGTTTTCCTACACTTTGACCATTTATTGCCTTATTTCGCGGCAGCACGCGCCGAACCGAACGCAAATCTTTTACTTAGATTTACAGCATTTGTGCGCCTTGCACATTTGGTGCCCTTGAGAAAATCGACTTCATGGGCAGAATGAAGCAAGGGCGTTGCAACTTTCTTCTCTTTAGAAGGACTTCCGTGATTGGCAACACCAAAGACCTCCTACCAAAACAGGATCCTATGGGTGTGTTTTGGGAAATAGCGAAAGGAAAGGGAAGTCCACCCTCTCGCTAAGGAGGTTCCTGAGGTCGATCACGGAAGTCAGTATCTCACACGCTCTTCTATGAGTATCTTCAAAACCCTCACAAATAATCTAACGAGTCGTTCCAAGTCTTCGACGTACTACTCATAGTAACGGGCCTTACAACCCCGCGGATTCGCGTATTTGAATCGCGTTGTAAACGAAACAAGTAGCTTATACCTTTCGTCGCAACTTAAAGAGCGCCCAAATAAATGTTCATCTGTATTGAACAAAAATAGTAAGAGTAACAGAAAAATCTCAAACAGGAAGTTTTAAATTCGATATTAGTCATTATCTTGTAATAAAGAGGGGAACCACATAAGGAGGTCAAGTATTATGTGGCTCAAATTGCAAAATGTACTTGGCAAACATATTTAAAATATTCTCAAAGTGTACAAAAATTAAGCAAATTTTTCGTTATTAAATAAAATATATTTGGCCTCCTAATGTGATTTTCTTTCTTAAGGCACCTCCCAGCGTTGTCCATGCTCGTAAGCTGCTCTATGTTATCATTTGGTTGCGCCATTCCGATATTTAGTTGCAGAGCTAATGTTCTACAGTTTGCCAGGCACAGTGCGTAATGTTCAAGCGTACTCAAGAAGAAACGTGATCCATTCGCGTGGTGGAACGCTCTGGGGGGACACCTAAAGCTAGTTTGCGAAGCAGTGTTGTGTCATACAAATTGCGAAGCGGTCTCTACCTGAGCGATTACCTCGTCAGTAGTCTTATAAGGCGTCTGGTCATCATAATAGCCAGCGTCGGCCAGCTTCTGGTGAGTAAGCTCCGCGTAATACGCCGCTGAGCTGCATATCGCCTGCAATGCAAATGGAAAACTTGGAGAAACTGTTCAAAACTCGATATGGTTAGTGGATCGAGAAAGGGTACGTCTGAAAACGGAGTATGCTTTGATGTAACGGGGTTTGGAAGGAGCATTTCGCTGAAGTGATTATATTAATTCTAATCTGTACACGTGGAGTAAAGGTAGGGGTAGCTTTAAATCAGATTATTATGTACAAGATTTAGTAAATTTATATATGTCACAATATGTAATTTCATAATTTTATAATTGATATTAGATTCAATGATTTTATGATTTATTTAAATACGAAATTTAATCATTTTTTAAATTACTATATGCTAGATTTGATAATTTTATATACTACCAAGTACTGAGTTTCAGCATTTCATAATTGTTAAAACTGGTCAAAGTTGGAACTTTTTATTTATAACTTGAGGAATTTTTGAATTATTTATATATGAACCAACGAAGAAATAATAAATAGAAGAACATGAAATTAATTGAAATTTTACTATATCTATTATATACAGAATCGTAGTACTCACATCGATGACTTTCAGGACCAAGTTGTAAGATCCAGGAATATCTGGCCAGGCCAACTTTTTCCAGAACTCTTTGATCTGGAAGCATTTATTAGAGTTAGAAAAATGTGCTGTTCATCCTTTTGATAAACTTAACTTAATTTCAATGAAGTAGTGTCAATGAACACTACAATATATATTTAAAAACAATATTGACTGTCATTTCAGATCTATGTATTTGATGACTATTAAAATTTCATTAATAAACAAAGTATGAATTGTATTTTACGTATATACAAATTTACACTTCATGTAAAAAAGATATAAAAATATTTGAACTATTTACCATGTGACATACATATGTATTATCCGAAAATGTTTAACTATCGTCGTACGTATCCATTTATGTAAACATACTATATCATATTTCAATAGTCAGACGTTTTAGAATAACACCTACGTCACAGAGTAAATTATTTCAAATATTTGTTGACTCTCCTTACATGGACTCTGGTTTCTTTCTATAATTAATATTGAATTTATTATCTGTCTATTATAGAAATTACTTTTATCTAACAATCTGTTAGGAGTGCTGCTGTAAGAATTGAACAATTTTGTAACAATTTTTTACTTGTAAAATGCATCGAATGTATGGTTTATTCCACTGAACTAGGTTTAAATATCTTTTGTCGATGTACCTGATATAAGCAAGCAGTGACATCAATGGCGGACGTGCAGTGCTTCACTATGTATTCACCAGTGCAGATTCGATCAAGATCAGCCGATTTTCTGACACGCTGGATCGCTTTTAGCTTGGCGAGATCCAACCACTTGTCGACAGCCGGTCTGAACCACTCGTAATACGAGCAAATCCCCAAAGTTTTATGGTCGGACGGTGGCAGGTTCTCCTTCATACTGAAATTGATGCTTCCCCCTCAGTCGGAATAATTATCATACTTTGATAATCTATTTTATTTCTAAGTTCTTCGAGTCTCAAAGCGTATAATTAGTGAAATTTTCATGAATTTTCATAAGCCATCTTCTTCGTGATATTTTTAGTTTCAAGAAGCAATCGAATTTATTTACAAAAAGCATTTGAGATGAAATAAAAATGAATTGCGAGATTCACAAATAAAAAGACTAATCGAAGCTTCTAATTGTACGATATTGATCGTATAAATATTTTCTAATTTTTTTCTATTACATAAAAGAAGTATTTTCAAGAGGGCTCTCTTTGCGACCCAAAGAAAATAACATTAAATGTCCAAATTACGAGGCTACTTAACATAAATAATTTGTATTCATTTTTCATTTTCTCGAATATTTTATTATGTTACTTTTACGTTAGATGATACTTTGGTAAGAATATTACTGATAATTACGTTACGAAATCTTGAAGAGCCAGGTAGAGCTCGAACATCGGTGTTCCTATCTCCGCCCCCGGTGGTAGCACATATTCGTCCGCATTTTGACCATGAAGCTGAAGACAGGCGGTGGTGACCCTTGCCCCAAGCTCAGTTTGCATCTATCGAACACATTTCTTCAGATTAAATTGCCAAACACGATCGACAGTGCGGCAGTTCTACCAATGCTTTGAAAAGTCGTTTCACATTTCCACCACTTTTTCACTTCTCGCAAGTTTTAGTACTACGGGATTGTTGTAAATACTAATACTGAGCAGGAATCTCTTTTACTTACAATTACTGCAAATACTAATACTGAGCAGGAGTAATTGTCTACTTATAATTGTTGCAAATATTGATACAAGTCAGGAACATGTGATGAAGAACTAGAGTCGATTTGAACGAAACTGTTCAAATTTCTAGAGCAGTCATACGTAAAGGATATGTATACTTCTGTGGAGCTAAACAAATTTAAGTTTAAGGGTTGAATGTATTTTCGAATATTATTTTACGGGGTATTGAATGGGTTGGAATGTTTTGTAACTTCTTCAAGGGTATTGATATACGTCTAAGGATTGATCTTAGACAAATGTCTCATTTAAAAAAATAGAATCAACAGCTTTTATAGTAAAATTGTATACATTAATGAATTTCGAATAGAAAAGAATTGATCTAATCGCATTGTAAAATGACTATTCTCTGAAATATTCAGTTATTAAAGTTTGACCTATTCTACAAGAAAGATTATTAAAAGGATCAAAGATTTTATAATATTTCTTAAAAGATTAAGGCTTTAAAACAATTATTTATATACTTAAATGTATTTTGTATTTTTAATCCCTCGGTTGAATTGAATGTTTTTCACCCTCACGTTGAAGGGTGGCTTTAATATTTTTGCACGTTCTAGAATGTTACTGCTTCATTAAAAAGTTATTCTCGCCATTTAAGCTTGCTTTCATAACTAGAAATGATGTTTCATATTTTTGGCTGCTCTACAAAACTTGAAAAATTTCAATGTCGCTTATTTCACAAATTTTCCTTGAGTTCTATTTTCAAGTTAGGCATACAAATATGTAAAGTTTTAAGTTGAAATGAAACTCTAGTACAAAGATCAAAGTATAACGAGAACTAATATTAAAATTATGGGAAAGGGACTCGTAATTTTCGTCAATATTAAGTGGATTCCTCATTAATCAATTTATTTTCAAAATAACTTGATAAACTCTTCTTAGTCTATTAACTATTCATTAATTAAGATATGCTACGGTGACTAGGACACCTTTTGTAAAACAGATTTCTAAAGCGTTATCACGCGTTTCCAGGAAACGCGCATCAACGCCGCGCAAGATGATAAACGCAATTCCATCGCGAAATTCGCATGGAACTCTGTGAAGCTGCTCGCGCGTCAAACGAATTACCGTGAGATGGTAAAACGGTGAACGAGGAATACAATAGACGCTTTGCGGGTTTCGAAACGGCGCACAGCGAGCTAGAATTCATTCGAAATTTCTTTTATATTTTTTATATAAAGAAATATTTTCTTCTTTTTTTTATGTACACTATCACGGTTTTAGTATGTTCTTGAATTACATTTCAAAAATATATCCAGAAAATTTCAAGTTGATCCGACTAAAAATGATGGAGTTACACGTCAATGTCAAATATGGTCATGTGTATATATGTATGTGTGTACGTCATAAAATAATTAACTATAAATTTGGAACAAATAGTAACAATTTCTATTTTCTAAAAACCACGACATTTGTAGAGATAAATAGAATAATAACCGTGGTTGAGATATCTGAATTGGTTAATTAATCATTGTGACAGATTACATTAGAGGAAGATGAAAATAATCATACATTATTTTCATGACAAGAAATTGCATATTAAATATTTTTGAAGATATAGTTCCAACAAAAAGGAAACACTTTTGACGCTCTAGGGAAGAATTCAGACGCCCTAAGTGCTGTTTGCATGAAAACTTGCTCAAAAGTGGTGGACACCTAATAGAGAAAAGTTAATTAGGGATTATAGAGAAACGTTCAAGCGGCGGTGGGTGTTATCGCGTTGCTATGAGGATTGTTATAGATTTTTTCTAAAGTAAACATTACATATAATAAGTAAAAGAATTTCTACTTCAACTATCTATTTCAGATTTCGAATAACTCTTTGAATACGTTTTTTACAGTTATTTCGATAATAAATTTGTACCACTTTAAGCACTTCTAATTTTACTTGCAATTAACTTTACTATTGTAAGTAATATTATATAGATATTACGAAACGATATATATCGAATAAGCCATACAATATTATGTAATTTACCAATTATTTACAAAATTCATTAAAATCCCTGTAGCAACACAATAAACTGTCGAAAGTGCAGAAGAAAGATCAATCGGCACCCTTGATCTCCTGTGTAGATCCTGCATAAAGTAATTTGGATAGATTAAATACAATTTTGTCCAATATCTAATTTCATCATTACAAATTCAATTTTCTAAGCTAAGATGGTATTTTGCATGGGAGATAAAGAGTGACGATGAAATTGTTCTCCAGTATTGCTGTATTTGTAGGTAGTTCAACTCATTTACGTGGACGAGTGCATAACGACGACTGATGCGTCACTTGCCGTACAGCCGAGCGCATGCAGAGATTGAATGTATTTTCCATGCAACTACCAAATTACGTGCAAAACTCGTGCAAAACGTGTGACGTTTAGCGTACACCTGTTGGAAACTAGGGATGGACATAATCTTAAGGGATAAATTGTTTAAATAAGAAATCGAATGAAGGAATTATATTTTTTCTTCATTCGTTATTCGAAGAGTTCGAATAATCACAGATATCTTTGTTTAACGAGTATTAGGTAATTGTAACCATTCGAATTAAATTTATTTGGTGAATAACAAATAAAAATATTCATTTGACCGAATAAAAGTATCTCGAATTAGCTTTTATTTTGAATAGATATTCTAATCTGACATTTGTCGAGTACATTCGCTTCGAATAAATATAATGATACATTATTTGAATGAAGATAAAAGAGGTAATTTTTGTTCGATAGATGATAAATGAAACTTTGTTATCTTTCGTTCGAAACTTGAAATTTTTGTTTAGATAAAGATTAAATAAAGATTGTCCATCTCTATTGGAAACATGAAGCTGTTAAAGTAAATTCAACATCATGCTTCGTATTGTGGCCCCTTAATATATCCAAGGTCCGCAGAAATAGATTTCATGAAAAATTACTCGTCGATTTAATTGTCAATTTATCAAAAAACACCACACTTTCAATCATTCTATTGCTAGTACCCTTCAGAATTTAATGCATAATACTAATCTTTTGAGAATATACAAAATATGTAAACAAATAATTTTTATAGAGAAAAGTATTTTTTTATTAGTGTATAATTGTTCATACATTTTCCTCCTACTTGAAATATTTCCAAAGTTAAAACAAATTAAGTAAATTTGTCTTTGTATAAGAAAGTCACGAATTACACTTAATATTTAGCTCCTTATCGCGGTGTCCTCTCTTAAACCATATTCCTATTTTATTCCTAATCATATTATTATATTTCTCAAGTCCGAAACTTATTTTTACAAAAATAATTTCTCATCAAATCGTATCCTTCGCGAACGTTACCTTCGCGTGCAACGAAATTACATACAGCAACATGCGTGTGCCTACTTACACGTTTCGTCCTCAACATGTTAATACTTATTCATAGTTCTAACCGAGTGGTAAAGACTACATCGCAACTCCCTAAAATTCAAGCGTCGTCCACTAAACAGGGACTAATTCTACCACGTAAGCAACTGTGTCCTGGCGAGATAAGTTTTCGTGGGATTACCCTTTTAGATCTCTACAACTCCAGGGCGTCCTAAAATTCCTCGCTACAAAACTCGAGAGGAAACGATATTTACAAGTAACTCTTGGTGTAGAACAGCGTTTCCCAAACTTATGTTCAGCGAAACATTAGTTACTGTGCGACGTGGTCAGGTGTTTCGTGAAAATCGTGATTGATTATTACAAAAATAAAAAATGGGTGAAATTTGGTGTATTTCTGAAATGCACTATTTTTTTTTAAATTGTTTATAGATGCATTGATCATTTACATTGGGCCCAGGGAAGTCACTCAAAATGATTGATTATCTATTATAGTTTTAGGAAGAGATTAATTTATGTATATGAAATGATACAAACTCTAGAATTTATTGTATCATGATTCTTGCTATTATTTTTATTCGCTTATGATTATTGTGGCATGGATTAATAATAAGTCTGCATATCTACACAGAAGTAGCAATATGAATTGTAAATTAAACATTTTTATTTTGCACTCTTAGTGAAGTTACTATTTATTTATGTTTAGATTCTCTAAACAAAGAGTACACAAAGAGTTTAGTGTAAATTAATGTATTTAAAAGGTTGCCACCCTTTGTACCAAAAGTATGATTGAAAGCAAAAAGGATTTATAATATGATATTATTATGATAATATTTTTATGTAAACTGTATAGTTAATTAATAAATGCTATTATCGCAGACGTAAAGTGTTTCACGACTAAAGAAGTTTGGAAAACACTGGTGTAGTACGTTTCGAAGCTACCAGCTAATCAACAGCCCTCCATTTTATTTGCGCCCAATGGAAAAATGTAAGCTCCGATAAAACAATTGTGTTTTTTTTTTGTTTTCAATCGTTTCGATTCGATTATACTTGTTCATCGAAAAGGAACGTACGCAAATAAAAGCAAGGGACGTCTCGATACGACAATTCAGTTATCACATATATAAGGAGATCGAAGAAGAAAGAAGATAGAGAGAAAAAAGGGGGCTTAACATTTCGTGGTGGCGATGAAAAAGTACCTCGGAAGTGTTCTCCATGTGTTTCGCCACGTGTTCCGCCAGCTATGAACAAACATCTCGTGTACAGTAAGATCGCGATGACCTGACGGACATTTCAAACTCGTCGTCCGATTTCCATTCGACCTGGCCTTCAGGTCACTGCGATTTGTTTATTTATAGGGTGTCCCTGGTCAATCAGTCAATTTGGTGCTGGTGCAAAGAACACTCAATGCTTTCGATTACTGAAACCTTCAAACACTAGGATCGTTATTAGTTGGACATCTTTTTTTCAGTTAAACATTTTTAAATATTTTTATTTGCATTAACAAAGAGGCTTGTAAGCGTTAGAGAAGAACCAATGTTTCTCAGTTTTAATTAAAGTTCAGGTATAATAAACTTTTCAGCCAGATTTATTAATTATGGATCTTACACTATCGTAAGGATATATTTAATTATCGGTCCTATAAAAAATGTGTACAATCAATTTCATTTTATTTTTATATTAATTGTTGTATGATGATACGGGTGTACTTGAAAATATTGAATAGAATGTTTCGGAATTATTAAATGAAGTGTTTCACATTGCATAGAAATGATTAATTCATTATGGACTGAAAACATTTAATGCATTATATTGAACGAACAACATAATTAATGTATCCTAGCAATAACACATTAATTATGTAATAAAATAGTAATTAATTCAATGAAATTACTAGAAACCATTATAATACCATTCACTATACTCGTGTCTATATCTAACTTTCCCAATATCAATTTAATATTAATTATTTTAATTTACACTTCTCTAAAGGTGACCCAAATCCAAAAATTAAAATGTAACCAACAAGCATTGCTCCTTACTTTCGCTTAAAAGTCTCGAATAATACTAACAGACGTGAAACCCTGTCCCGATGAAAAGTATTCAAACGGAACACCCTATACATAAAGAGTAATATGTCTTGTATTTATTTCGATGCAAGGACGTCGACCGAATTCGCAGATGACGAGAGAAATTAATTATATAAACACGTAAAACATTTAAAATTCTCTAAAATACAATTATAAATTCCATTTAGATCCGATTATCAACTACATATTTTGTACATTTTTTATGTATAATTTTAACAACAATTAAGCCTACTGTTTATAAAACTTTGGAATGCAGTTTTTCCTTATGAATTCTATTTTTTCTTCTTACATGAAAAAACACGATCGACGTCTTGAATAAAGCATATAAGCCAAACATAGCACATACAGCTTCACAAAACAGTGAATAAAATATAGTCATGTGTTATATGATTGTGTGCTTTGATTTTGCATCGTCGCGAGCTATAAAGTGAACATTTTTAATCTCTCGTTTATCTTTCGTATGTCGGAACGATTACTGTTTCGTGTGAATTGCTTACCAGCTTATCCAGCTGTTTGTACACCGCCGAGAAATATGGCACCCCGTTTGTACTGAAACACAATATTTCATCTATCGTTTGTAAACAAACAAAATGTTTCGTCGCATTGCCGCTTATTCAAGAAATTTACTGCAAGTAATAGCGACGAACTTATTCATCATGACGCAATCGAAGATTTTGTAATACATTCAATTTCGTCTACTTCTGTTTTTAAGCTCTTACTTCTAAGAGTTAAATAAATAATAGAAGAGGAAAACTATTTCAACTATCCAAGAAACATAACTACAGATTTGTCAGTGGATAGCGCAACTTTCGCGTAAATAACACAATTGTAGAAACTGTGTGAACACATTATGTTACTAAACCAAATTTCATACAGCAATTTCCAAACTATAGAGCACTCACTTTTCAAAGAGACTGTTATAGTAAGTCAGCCCCTGTTCCAAGTCTACTAGTAACGCCGTTACCAAGTTCGTGAAGTCCTGAAGGACTTTATCTGCATCCTGATCAGGCTCCTTATCGTAACACATTGTTTGCTGCCTCGTGTCTTGGTACCTGAAACAAATGAGAATAGTTGGTGGAGTCTCGTACCTCCGTAACCGTAATCGAAAGAAATCAAATTGAATGCACCACCAACCAGTCGAGAGTTCCGTTTCTTAAGGCAGTTATAATTTCTCCGCGAATTTCCTTGTTGAAAGGACAACAAGTTCGGAAGGCTTTCATGTTCGACAGTAGCCCTAAACATCTGGAACAGATAAATGTTAATTGTAATTAGAAATATCTATCGCACTTATTTTTACCTGCTAGCTTTCTATGATTTTGTTATGCGTGATGCACTCACTTGAGAAGGTAGTCCAGCTTAGCGATCGATGGTCGATGCAATGGTGGAAAGAGCAGACGATGTTGTCGAACTTTCTTCAACGTGATTTCGAGAAATTCATTAAAGGAATCGGTGAGGCATTGCTCCTCATCACGGGAAAGCGTATCCGTGGTCCATAAATTGTCTAATTCCTGCAAACCAAGTATGATTGAAAGTTTTAATATAATAAAGAATAATCGATACAACATGTACCAACGTTGGACAGATTTTGTCATTACTTTATAATAATAAGTAACAATTGTCAGATTAATTAGTAAATAGTTGGTTTTCTGAATAATTTTAATATTTTTATTTGTATAATAATATGACGTTTCTGTCAACATAACTATGCCATTGAATCTGATGGAGATCAAAAGTATTTATATATTTATAAGTAATTAGTTCTCAAAACAATGATAATATTTTTATTAATTCATGAAAATGATTCTTCCTGTTAATAATATTTTTGTCCTCTTCGGGTTTTACTATCCAAGATATTTATTGCGTTAATACAATTACTTAAATTGCTCAGAAAATTAATTAGTAACCGATTCAATTTAAAAGTATTACATACGTGATCAGAAACGGAGCAAGAAGAACAATTAACTTTCATGATTGATATATAGAATGATAGAGACCTGAAGAAGACGATGAAGAATCCTTGGATCGCAGGATGGTTGCCGTGACGTCGCTACCCATCTGACTAGTGCTTGCTGCAATTCCGTGACATCACCTTGGACGGCGTGTTGATGAAGAATGGTTAGTGCCGTTTGTGGCAATTCCCCCGTGAAGTCTGCCTAAACGGTGCAACATGAAATATGTATTTGAAATGGAGAACATCAGTCATTGATGAATTTGCTCTCTACTGTATCACTTCATACACTTCATAACATATTGACTTTAGACTCTACAGTAATTAATTATGTTAGAATGATACTTATTAGAAATATAATTTAACCAGTTAAGAAACTTAATATGTTTATCTCAAATTTAGAAAATTTGGAGTTAACATAATTTGCCTCTAAAGTATAGATGCTTTGTAATTCACAATGAAAACAAAAGACTTTAGAATTTTTATTTTTCGATAAAACACAAATAGTACACACATTGATGTAATATATTCATATATATTTTTATTAATATATTCATCACAACTATATTGACAATATGTATTTTATTATGAAAAACCAAAACTCTACAGCCTTATTTGGAAAACCGCCTTATTTATTTTGTGGATAATGTGGCGGATTAACTGCGAGTCGGGTAAGGTCTGCCCTTGCTGAGATCCTGTACAGAACTCATCTTACGAATTGGCCATTCGTTCTCCCAAGCATACCCACGAAAACCTTTCTCACTTCAATTCACACATCTCTTTCACTCTGTTTAAACAAATGCATTCACCCTTAGTAACATTCGAACCAACCGAAGAAACATTCTCACATTCTCATAAGCGTCAGCTCATCGTCGCCACAATTTCTTGTCATATACAACCCCTTTTTCATTGTCAATTCTTATTAAAAAGAAAATCAGTATTGAAAATTTTGTTACCAATTTCTGGTATATTCAGAAGCATTATATTACACAGAAAAAATATATTGTTTCCCTTTGGTAACACGTACCCCTTGCTTAGTCATCTCATGGTTTAGAAAGATGGTGTAAAGTCTTTCTTGTTGCGTCAACTCCCCCCAATTGTCTTCTTCTGACGTTCCCCTGTCTTCTCTCGTAGATAGCCACAGCTTTAATCTAATTCTCCCCTGAATAGTGCTTCGTTGGGTTCTGCCTTCCAATTTGTACCATTGATTTAACCCAGTGCTTGGAATGTCCTTTTAACAAATTAATTTTAGTTAGTAATTAATATAAATTAAAATATTGGGAGAACTAATGCTCCAAGTGACAAGGTTTTTCTCTGTTTACACTACTTTTCAGCAACCATAAATAGTTAGATTCGTAAATAGTAGCATTTCAAAGAATTACAAATAGTATTGCAATAGAAATACAAATATATTTTCACTCAACCATTCTCAGTGTTAATATTATTTAACTTATCAACTCTTTGAAATTTATAGGTAGTTTAAAAACTGTCCTATCCTTTGCTTACCTGTTTATGGATGGCGAGATAGTACAAGTCAATTGTTTTATAATACAAGAAAACGTGTTATTTGACGTTTCATACTAATCCTGAAGTTGAGTAACTCATGAGATTGTAATTCTGTGCAGCGAGAATTCTATTTTAAATGGAATAAGTATTTCGAGTAGTATTCCAAGAGTACAATTTATTCCTAACAAGCAACGCCCTCACGTTTCGCTACTATTCTAAAATGCAAACTAGATGCAGTGTCCTATCGTTTTAGCTTCGAGCGTAATCACCGCCATCAGGCATCAAATTGCGTCTAACCGTTATGGTATCGCACTCCAATCACGACTTAGCGCCACGATAGTCACGACACCAAAGTACCCCAATCGCGCTCGACGGAATTACCAAGAGCGTGAATCTTCGATGGCGTGCTGGCGTCGTGCAAATTGGCGAAATAAACGTCAGAAATGGTGAAATTACCTGAAGGGGTATATTCACGCAGCCTAGAAAGTCATCCTGGCCGCCGGATCTCGCGCTCTGCGCGATCTGCTTGAAGAATCGTCCGAGACCCTTCACGCCACGCACCTCGTTCAGCTTGCTAACCGCGTCGAATACGGAGGACTCGTCGTCGTGGTCCCTAAAACTATGTCTGTCAGGACAACGGAAATACTTCCGAGCGGTAGATGCACGTACGTGGACGCGAAATATAAATGGTAGACGGTACTTGATACCCTAACAAGTGAGCCTCTATCCGTTGGGGATCGGAGTTGGGCAGAATTTTAGTCGAATAACAGCTGGCTGGACTGTGGATGTTCGTAAGAGTTCGCGTTTCATATGCGAAGATGCATACATTATAGATACGTGTATCTAGAATGTGTATTATGTATACAATTGGATCAGTAATATGTGTTACGTATGCACTTGTACGCGGAGTATATGCAAATATGGAATATACAGTGGGTGTAGAAAGTATTCGTATAACGATCGATTTCCAAAAAAACTGTGTACAATTCTAATTTATTAACTTATTTTTTATAAACAATGACATTCTACATATTTTCGGAAATCTCTAGAATAGATAGATTACAAAAAAAAATAGCTATTTATGTAAGTTGCGAAATTAATGGTTCGTCATAAGAATCGTACAAATACTTATTGCTTCTATACTTGTACCCACTTTTCGCATTCTTTTTGTTAATTTCACAAATTATATTAACTAGTAAATGTTGTTTGGACTATATCTACCTAGAGACTTCCGAGAATGTGTTAAACATCATTGATTATAAAAAAAGAAGTTAAGAAACTACAATTTCACACAAAAGCTTTTTGAGAAATTGATCGGTGTACGAATACATTCTACACCCACTGTATGTGCAAAATATGTGCGTGATGTATGGTTAACGTCAAGTCGTTACATCGTAATTGTAACGAAGCTCATTGTCATTGGCATCGCCATAGTCCGTTATTATCACACGTACTTGCCCCATATATAATTAATTATTGTTACATCATCGCATCGTTATATTGTCATATCGTCGCAACGTTATGTTGGTACATCGTCATTGACAGTGTCACATCGTTATATCGTCGTATTATCAGATTGTCACATTGTCATTCTACTACATCATTATTATCGGTGTCATTCACGTATTGTTATATTGTTATATCATCATATTATCATATTATCATATTATCATATTGTCATATGTTCATATCGTTACGTTTGAAATATTGTCACATTATCATACTATCACATTGCCACATTGTAATTCTACGTCATCATTCTCGTATTATTATATTGTTAGATCGTCATATTGTCATGTGTTTATATTGTTACATTAAAATATTGTCACATTGTTATATTGGCAATGCCAATATCATATCGTTACCATCGTCATATTGCCAAATTATCATCAACACAAGCTTCCAAATCGCACAGACGTATTGCATATTTCAATACAATAAAATAATTCATAATATTCTCATACGTACACGAACGTTATTATAATTTTATATAAATTTTACACATTCTTGACACATTATCTACATTTCCTGTGCATAAATGCCATGCATATTGCAGACCGTACATGCACAAGCATCCGCAGTCCATAAACGAGAAACCAAAATCCTGTGTAGTGGTCGTACAATCGATTCAACAGTTATTCGGATAAGCTTTGAACGTTTGAACGTACAATCCAGATTGCTATTTTCATCGAACAAATAACGCACCGAAACTTGTTCGTCTTCTATTCGTTATTCATGTTTCATTACGTGGACAAGAATTTTGCCCATTTCCGATAGTACACGTATTAAAAATGAAAAAAAGAATCTCTCACTGGTATCGGTATTTCATCCCCTATCCGTAATAATTATTCTAATGATCTACCACAAAAAATAACAAAAAAAATTACAAAAACCTCATTTACATCCTAATCACCCTGTCTCACCCCCTCAAACGCGAACACAAACCCTTTTAACTGCCGTGCCCAATCAATTCCTGCAGCCCGTCCGTGATAACTTGTTTCCATAGCCCGTTTAGGGTATCGATTTTAAACGGCATTACTCACCATATGTCCAGGTGCAGGATGTCCGTGTTGATGTCGTCGATGTCGCTGCAAAGGAGAACACGGAAACGTTAGCTCACGTCGTCTGCGCGACTTAATTCCACGTAACGCGACATAACGCGTTTCCGATTGCACATCAATTAGAAGGGAGACAAGTCACCCGGAACACTTGGTTGCTGCTTACAAACGAAACTTCTCGTTCCATCGCGGGCTCAGCGTGTGAGGCTTCACCGTGGTCGCGCGTATAAACTTTGCCGGAACCGCGCCGCTTAAGGACTCTCGGTGATCCCGTCTGCTCGTGTGCTCCTTGCGTTTGAACGATAGCCTGAAACTGATTTCGAGCAGCTACAATAACTTCCCCTCAGGGTCCTTCGACGTTCACTGTTTCCCCGTTGCGTTTGTCGGTTTGACACGGATTGCTACATAATTAACGGTAACTGAGGTTTTAGGTTGTTCCACGGTATCGGTTCGAGGGATATTTGAACTTTTTTTCTGGAGGTTTTTTAAATACCGAAATTCGTTATGACAATTTATGCAAGGTAGTGTAATTTGTACATGCTGTAAGGTTGGTTTTAGATACTTTTTTAAATTGTTTTGCAATTTTTTTAAGCGAAATTTGTTTTGTATTATGTTCTCAGGTATTATTGCCGTGTTATGTGAAAATTGTCACTTTGCATGTTGTGTGTTTAGTATTAATATAATTGTTTCAATAAAGGATATGTTTTAATTGGCGATCCAAACTGTTGTTTTAGGTATAATATTTTTATTATTAATATCATTTTTAAATGGGGCTTGTATTATAATTAAAATTTCACACTATCGTTCTACGAGAATTACAATTGAAGATATTACATTTCTGTTGTGAGTACAATGTTTTCAATGGGCAATGGGGTTTATACAACCCCACAGACATATTTTTATCAAATTCCTAATACGCGATAGGTGCCAGACCTAGGTACTTATGAAGTGATATTATAAAAGTCCGAAATAAACTACACCGTATACTAATTTCTTATTTTCATATCAATTAAAACTTGCCCAGATCTGATAGCTATCAACAAACTACTGAATATGTACTAGATTCCTCAACAGCAAATCACCACGAGTAACTCCATTAAAAAATGTCTTGAATCCCACAAATAAATTTTTATCGAATCCCTAATATGCAAAATATTTGGCCAAGACCAAAGTTTCCAAAAAATCCTGTCTTGGCAAAAACAGTGCTCACAGGCTCTCCAGCTGCTTCATGGCCAGCTTCTCCACGTTCGGCATGGCTGATGTCTAGACGGGGACCGGAAACGACGAAAACGTGACACGTGGTCGAACGTGTGGACGCACTCTCCGCGATTGTGGTAGCTCGCCTCGACGCCTCGCGACTGAATTAATCGCTTCACTGGCCCCGATGCCACGGGAAGACAATGCTCGCGAGAGGGAGGCAAGGAACAGGTGATTCTGAATGGAACGCGGCCTTATTCTGCCTTATTCTGACAGAACTTGCCGCATCCGGCAACTCCTCGCCCGCTATCGCGTCGCATTGTGAAAGTGTCAGTCGCGGCGAGGCACTGGAGAACGCGTCCCAGCCTCCAACTGCCATGATAGGAAGATTAATCGATCGCGGACGGTAGTCGTCTTCGATGACCATTAGCGAAATTTGTGCCGAAGTAGAATTTGGAGAGTGATTTCGTGAATGGAAAAGTGGTAGATTTGATAATATCGAGAATGTTCCACTTTGTTTTCATTATTCCTCGGGACAGTGAATGATGAATTGGACATCGCGATATGGAAAGTGATACATGTTTGGATTCGAAACAGTGATATTTTTGTTTGAGGGTGTTTTTAAATAACGAAGAGTGACCGGTCTTGGAGCTGGGTTTATTGACAGTGACAGAAGAGTTTTTTTTTATGCGGGAACGGTTTTAACGTCGATTTATTTGTATGCTTGGAATTAAACGTGCTTTAATTTGATGTAGCTTTTTTTTAATCATTCTGATTATTGGGTCTGAATTTTATCCAAGGATATTCCTACAATATTTCATCGTAATATCAAGTATACACATACATTTAATTTTTAAATTACTGTAAATATTTTAACATGGAAATAATTACTATTACTTTGAATAAACATTCATAATTAAATTGTTTTATGGTATGAGATGGTAACAGCATCGTGAGATTGATATACTGTTTCCTTTTTCTATTTGATTACTGTAGACGTAGTTTCAAATCAGAACATAATTTGTTTAAAGTCTGCGAATTATGTCCAAAAATATTCTCTCCTAGTATTAAGTATACAGTAATTTTATTTTTTAAGTTACTGTAAATATTGTAACATAGAGATGCTCACTATGATTTTGAATAAGTATTTATAATTAAATTGTTTTCTCATATAACATGGTAACAGTATCACGACATTGATAGACACTGATTACTTCCTTTATGTGATTACTATGGATACATTCTCTATTCAGAATATAGTAGTCGTCTATTTTAAACAGGCAACCATTGAATATAGGTTCGTGATTCTCCTTTATGTATGAGAATAAATAGAATTTAAATCGATTTAATTTACCATGGGAACTATTTGAACTACTTACACAAACTTCTCAAATGAAATATTTGTGAAAGGAATATATACACTCTTATGAAATATTTATTTGGTATATTTACATTAAAATATTTAGAATTAGTAATAATAATAATTCCCAAGACAAATCCTCAGGAATAAATTCAATTAAATATTAGAATTCTATTAACTTGCCGAAGACTACTTGATACTTAATTTTATTAATTAAAGATTCCATAGCGATGATCTCTAATGTTACCAAGAAAAAAGTGAGCCCTCAAAAATGTTATAGGAACACAGGTTTTTATTCAATTATCGCCAATACAGCTAACAGGGTAAAAAAGAGACATAGGGTTAAAGTTATCATTCACGTAGATTACTTCAGTTCGAGTAACGTTTTTTAATTAATCGTGAGGAATAATCGACTGTTTATTACATTTAGGTCAGTGTCACAAAATCTTTCGAATTTCGATTTAAAATCTTTTTGAAAATCCAAGTTGAAGACTTGGAAGGTTGTGTACTTTACTGTACCAAAACGACGATTAAACATATCTGTTTAAACCAGTGTTACAAATGATTAAATATAGAGGTACTGAATTAATTTCTATACTTAATATTAAGAATCGATACACCTCGAACAAAATCTTTACTATCGTAGATGACAGTTACAGAATATCTCTTTAAATCAACATCGTGAATTAAACTTTTCACATGTCTACGAATAAAAAGTTCAAGTATTAAACGACGAAAACTTTGAAGGCCTTTCTCCTTCGTGTCTAATATAAATATTAGAAACTGGAAAGTTTCAAGACTCGAAAGATTGGATTAGACACGTTTTATCGATTATCAATCAATCCAAACGGAAGCTCGGTTTCATCGACTTACCTATGATGCTTCCGTAGCTTCTCGTTGTGTGAATTTTCGGTTTCACCGCCCTCGGAGAGGGCCCGTGTTGCTTGTCTCGGCGACGCCGGAGGTGTATGGGGCGAATGCGCTGTTAAATTCGTTTGTGGACTCAATGGCGCACCTGTATTACCTGGTTGGATTCCCAGCATGCAATAAGGGTCGCTGAATCCTACGGAAAACATAAGCAGTCCCATTACAGATAACTCCTTATCTCGCGAAAGCGGAAGTAATTAGTATCGTAAATCGAGAAAGCTTCTGAGTCTAGACAGTAGAATCGCATTATTTGACTCTTGCCCTAAGATTTATGTTTTCGTTTTAGAACTATTATTGTTAGTTACGAAATACTACCAGTAGGATTCAAGTAATTTAACTTTTGGCTTATTATTTTTAGAGTAAACTGATTTTATCTATAAAAATGAAATTTAATATTTATTTCGACACTAAATTTCATTTTGTAATACTAGTTTCTTATAGATTAAATAAGTGAAGAATTAATATTAATTGTACACGAAAAATGGATTTTCTCAAAATTCTCGAATTATCATTTTTGTGTATATTATTCATTTATTGCTTGGATATAATTGCTTCTTGGAATTGCTTAATTGTTTTATCTGTATACTTTTTAAACACTATTATTAAATGTTTTTATTAAGATTTTATTGAATATAATGTTTATTATTAATATGTAATGTTTTATAGAATAAATTTATTTCACAGAATGACGAACAGTTCATGTAAATGACCGTAAACAATTCATGTCTATGGATTAGAGAAGCTTCTAAACCGTGCAAACAATAATTCAATTTTACTTAATGGATGCTGACCTTTATGTATTTGGTTTTGTAAGTGCATCTTGTTTGCTCCTATGTTTTATCCTCAATAAAATTAATGTTCATCAATTTGTAGAATAAATGTCGTAAAAACATAATAATAATAAATATTAAGCATATGAAGATTATACTCCAATATTGAAAGACCTGCGATACCAATGAAACCAATGAAATCCATTGAAACAGCTGCATCAAATGACATTAATAATAAAAGAGATTCGAATGCAATAAATGACTATTCGCTAATACATCCTCACAGAGCACTGCCATGCTACCTCGATGTTCGATATAATAATTAAAAAGTTCCTTATGGGAATGGGATATGAAGGATTCATTTGATTCGTGTAATACGATGCGCTCCCGTTTACCATCGGAAAAGGTTAAACAGAAATTAATGTCGCATTTATTTAATTCGACACGCGATTCGCAAAACGCCTGATAAATTGAAAGTTGGAACAGTGTTGAAAGCTGCGTCGCTTTTCATCGCGAATGCGTGACAGTATATGACATCGTCGACTCTGGCGGCGGGTTTATGTTTGTAATTCAATAGAAAATTCATCCGAGTTTCCCCCACAACGCGATAACAGAAACGGAATTCTCACCGTTTGCGTCTTTGGCCTCCAGTCCTTCCGCCTCGACGACCACGACGCTCAAGATAACAATGGGAGGCTGAAAAATGCAAGCGAAGTATCGTGAAAGTATCGTAAACACATAATGAAAATATTGTGGAAGTATCCACAAAGTATTATTTTAATCTGGTGATTTATCCGCATAATGGAAATTTGAACGATTTCATATAGAATTCTTCCAAAATTTCACGTGTGATCGCTGTTGTAGAGATGAAAATCTAATTCTGGTGTTGAAATGTAATCCGTTACAGGCACTCATTTAATCTCCTTTAACCCATTCACTGACAGACAAATTTAAAGCGTTTTAAACCGTTAAATGATTCGATATCACTAGATTGCGGGTGTTTATGCATTTATAGCAAATGGAGGTATGCGAAACGTATAGAAATGTGGACAAATGACACTTCTTCCATTTAACTTGTAATTCTTCTTCTGTGTCTGTGAATATATTAGTTTGTATAAACATCCACAGTCCAGTCATTACGATCTAATTAAATTCGATAACAAATTTTAGAAAGTTTCAAACAATCTCTTACGATCAGTAAGCTAAGAAATTAAATCATAAAATATTTTAGATAAATTTGCTTCGAATATACATTTTATTTATCATCCTTGGTATTTGACAATTCTCGACACTTGTGTTTTAGATACTAAATTTATAACTTTTGTTTAGTCTCACACATTTCTTTAAACATCTACTCTACCATTCTTCATATGTATAATAGTTATGTATAATAGACTGAACTAGTGTCTCGTGATTCATTAAAAAAATTAATTTTTCTCACAACGATTTAAAATTTATTATGGTACCGATGATCACTCAAACACAAAGTCTAAAAATATTTTAAAACACCTAGATAAAGTTAATTTTGCTCGTGCTAGCCCGAGAGAAAATTGTCACAAAAAAATGAGATAAAATGTATATCTTAGTTCTATTTCAGCTGGATTGAAGACCATGGAAATCCATTAGATTGCCATAAACGCTGGAAGCTATTGGAAAAGACTTATGTAGAAACGTTGAGGGACGTTTCGTAGTGAACCCATGTGTCGTGGGAACGCAAAGGACAAATACCTTTTCCTCAGATGCGATACTCAGATATCGACGGTGTTGATCCTGCGGAACTCGAAAGGCTTCTTGCGCGTACCTATACAGATCTTCTTTGTAATGCGCGTATTGTCCAGTGCTGGCGCCCACCGTGTTGGCGATTGTGTAAAGGACTTCTATGTACAACTGCTCCAGCTAAAACATGACCACATTGAACGCGAATTTTAGTATGGAGCGCAATACCATTAGTAATAAACACGTAAATCGTATAAAATTGAAACAAGTAGCTTTTGGAAAATATTTCTTGAAGACTATTATATATAATTTTATTGAATAGAAATTTTGTATATAATTTTAATCGATGTTCTGTCAACTGAAAGTAGGTACAGTCAACTATAAATTGTTTTAAGTGACGATTGAAGCAATAGCTTGAATGTAAAAATATATTTGACATACTTATTGCAGTTGTTACGAACTATGTGTACAATTTTTTTATTGTAATTTCAGCATTTTTCAGCATTTTATATAATATCCTTCACTCGAGGGAACTCGTTCACGTCTTTTGAAATGAATTATGAAATGAAATATTTCCGGAGCTATGGCGCTGAAAACGAGATATACGCGATCATTTAAGATATTAATACGCAGCGAAGTTGTAAATTTCGTTGTTCGAGTGTAACACGTCCGTGTCGCTCCGATTTCCTTTGAAATTTTTTATTTGAACGGTTGGAGCCAAATGGCAGTACATTATTTGAAGAGCACACATTGAAACGAATTTGTCCATAACGGTGAAACTTGATTATTTTTAAATTGACTACTGGAAACCTAATATTAAGATATGGATTAATTCTCTCGTTCCTGCTTTATCTATATTTTATATTTGAACGTGTACGTAAATATCACATACATTCCGTGCAGTTCACTTTTTTGAAACTTGTAATTACTGGAAATAATCGGCAGATTTTAAGCAATTTTTAATTTCAAAATAAATTAAGCTACTACTGTTTTTTATTATTAGTCTACTGGAAATTTAACAATTTATATATTAATATTCTAGGAACTGTTTGTGTATAATTGAACAGTATTGGATGGTTGGTTGAGTTTCCAACCACTCTATACATTTCTCTATTTACTTTTTTTAGTATTAATTGTAATACAAATACTAATTCCATAAATAATTCGTCCAATATTATTATCCATATCATTCAAAATGTATTGTGTTCTGTAAAATATATAATAAAATAATTAATGTTATATCTAAGGATGGTTATTTAAATCAAAACAATTTATAAATAATCTACACTAAAATGCACATCAACTCAAATAATTATCCAACATGATCTAATATGTATTCAGTCTCTTAATTTAAAAAATATTTGATACTTAAAGTTCAAGTATCACACTTAATCACCTTCTTCTACAATTTCTTTTATGTTAATTTTCACGTCTCTTCATTATACTGAAAGACTAATATTAAAGCAATAGTACTGCTTCAACATAAAAGTGTAGTCTTTTCACGGTGGTCGATTTACGCCAATTAAACGTATTTCATTACAGCCAGACTCATTAGTACAAATTGCTGGGAACCCGATTACCCATTTTTTCTCCACGAAGATGTTTTGTTTCATTCACGGTTCACTGCGTCTGGCTTCGATGAAAACAGAAAAAAAAATTACTAGACGGAGATAAAAGAAACGAGAAAGAAGAATAGCTGTGGCCAACGCACAATAAAGTATATGAACTTGTGTTATAGTGTCTGGGTAGGTTTTCAGACCGTCTGACCATGGACGGAGCATTCTACTGAAAGCTAATATTCTCAGTTTTTTCGTTTCGAAAGGATAATATTTTGTAATTTTGATCCGCAAAACCGAGATTGTGAGTTTTATTATTCTTTTCACAACGCAAACATAATCTTATCTTTATACTCTACCAGCGGAAGAAAAGATAATGGAATTTTAGCGAAGAAGTAAATGCTTCTTTTCATAGCTATGAATGCATAGTGAGGTCGAAAACGTTGAGTACACAATGCTTTTGAAGGTTAATTTACATACTGATAAATTAACATATATGTGTTGCATCAATAAAAGCATGCTCGATCCAAATCATTTGGAAGGTTATTATATTTATTATATACGTAATTTATGAAATTTTCATTAGAAAATTAATATGTATAAGGAAATATACATATGAAAAATATGAAATAAAAAACAAAATGGAAAACAAGACAAAACGTTGCATTCATTTTTTTTAATATCATCTTCAATGAATTTTTTTGGGTACTTGATTATTTTATTGGAGGCTAAACAGAGAAATTTATTCACTTCAGATTTATGAATTTCGTGAAATTTGTCTGAAAATAAATTAAGAATCAGTAGGGATTACTATAGAATTACAATAAAAATCACCTACAATACTAGGAACAGATTTAAATATTTTTATGACAATACTAAAAACAAAATTAAATATTTTTATGAATTATGATTCCCAGAGATTTATTTCAGTTAGTAAGTTAAAAATTTGTTATAATCCCAAAGCTAGAAATAATGATTATTTAATTGTCGACTAACAGACGTTATGGTGAGCATTTGAAGTGGTGCAAATACACAGGGCGAAAGTCAAACATGTCCAGACATTAATGGAATCAGCTGCATGACCAAGCTAATCACAGTCTGTCACAGCAAATGTTTACGTCTCGTACACATACGCTTCAATCATGGTTCATTTTTATAGTGCGAAACGCTCACTCATCAAATATGGGGCAACGAAAACAATAATTATGAATTAATCTTTCGTGTCCTAAATTATCTTTGGATAGAAAACAATATTCTATCTTGTTTGTACGATTGCGTTTGTACGATCAATGAATGCCTGGATGATATTTTTAGATATTCTTTAGCATGTATATTTGTTTATTTGCCCTATTATATTTTTTTTCGTTTAATTATTTTACATTTTTGGCCAGTAGGCAAGAAATTGAAAATTATTAAGACATACGATTTTATTTATGGAATCTGAATTTAAGTATTATAATTTAATATAATATATTATATAATATGTATATATTTTTTTAATTCGTAGTATGAAACGTAGTACTTGTACTTATAGACAGTGTATAATACTCATGTAAATATAAAATAAAATATTGCAATGTAGGATGAATATAATTTTATAAATAAAACACAACGTATACCACAATAAAAATGTTATTTTAAATCACCTCGAATCAAACTATTTCTAATATTGTTCCACGGAATTGTCACAAAAGTGTTTGGATTGTTTAATCATAAAGTAATCGTAATACTTATTGTTTCCAGAAATGAATTACTTTCTATTTAAAAATAATCCTGACGTCTACACGTTTAAAAACAATTTTCCAAATAATCAACATTCCTGATTCTAGAAACGCAAATAATAAAGAGCGGAGATCGAAACTGAAACGCAAATGCGACTAGAATAGGAGCTAACGAAGTCCTTGATTTCCTCTGGAAAGCTTCCATAGTTTCCAGAGATCATGTTGGCGCGTCCGTGATACGAGTGACTCGACAAATAGAGATAATTGAACTGTTCGCGTCGATCGGGGTTTTTCCTATTTTTTTCCTCCCTCTCCTAATCGCTGCCCTCGCATAATTTCCTTCGTTTTACCGCGGTATGGTTCGTTTGGCGAATTGCAAGGAAAAAAGGTAACACGATTCGGAGTCGAAATAATGATCGGGACACGATCGTATCTCCGTTTCCCAACCAAGCGGAAAAAGAAGAATCCCCCTCGAGTTGCGAGAGAGACGAAAAAAGAACTTAAAAGAAAAACCACAAGATTCTCGGAAAGAGTCAACGTGTTTTTTTTTTACAAGACAAAATGGGAATGTCTTTCGACCTATCTTATCGTAGAATGCTATCTTACGCTTCTTTATTTATATACTTTATTTTACTGAAGACAAGGGTCACACGGAGGATTACTATATTATCCTGTTAAGTGATTTTTTTTTATTCTTTAATTATGTTATTTCAAAACATTAGTACCATTCACTCAATTTATAAAGTTTAATTAATTCTAAATTTGTTCAATAAAATTAAAATTTTATTAACGTCGCTATTTCGAATTGACAAATAATACTGTGACAAAATCTATTCTTCCTAGGTGAATCATACTCCTCGCTATTCTCATCAAATTTTAATGGAAGTGTTGCACATGTTTGAAGAGACAGAGCAATAGAAGGTCTTATTTGACTTACGGTTACTATACGAATTTGAATATGGGTTTGAGTATGACATGCTAAGCTAAAACTGGCGATGTTGACACAGAAAACAGTAATTTACTTCTATACCAGAAATTCGTATTTTATAAAATACAGAATCATGATGAATCAAGTGGTATTAGTAGATAAAAATCAAATGTCTTGTATTCGAACATTAAAGAACCGTTAATTTTCAATTCAACATTAAAATTGATGAATATTAAGCTTAAGCTTCATCAAAACAATTGCATTCTTACTTTTGAACTGAACTGTCAAAACGTACGTTTTGTTTTTACAATATTAAGCCCATTATGGAGTTTCAAGAATATGTATATTATTGAAATAACAAGTAGAATTGAACTCGTATATGACCAGACTACTGGAATTGGGTGACCTTTGGTCAAATACTCGATATGGGAACCACTCTTGACCACTGTAGTGGAATAGGGACAGTTGATATTCAGACAGCTATGACAGGTCCAGTTCTATCGCCAGTGCAAGTAGAATGCACGCTGGAACGGTCAGACGCAGTAGAATAGGGCTGTGCTGAACAGGCAACCACAGTCAGATCGTACTTCGTTTTCCTAAACTTCACTATTATAATTATTATATACAGGGAACTGTTGCCACCACTATGCCTTTAAATAAATATTAAATTAACGTCTCTACATTTATTTATCAATTAATAAGTTATCACTTAAACGGTATTAATTTAAATATAGTATAGTATTCTTAACATTAAAATATGTATATATTATGGCGCTAATTTCATTTCTATTTTTGTGTTTGATAATTGACTTGATGATTTTCAACAAACAAATGAAATGATATTGTTGTTGTGTATAGTCGAGTATTTTCATATTTAGCAACAAAGAGCACCGCACAGAATGAAAGAAAAATACATTTAATCCATGATCCTGAGCCTTGTTTATAAGATGTTTTTAAGAAATTATAAATCGATAACGTACTGAACAATTCCATTTGTTATTTTACAACATATATGGTAATCATGCAAATTTAAACGTTATTATGTTTCGATCTTTTAGCTATTATTCAAGGTGAAAATTGTCCGTTAAATTTTAAATTATATAATGACAGACTATGGTAAATACATTATAGTCACTTTAATTGTTTAATTTGAATTTTCAAAAATATGTAATAACACACATATATTATTGACTCTTTCTTGCTACCAAAGTAGACAGTTCTTCTAAGAGTGTTAGATACGGAACTAGAGGGACGATCGATTTTCTACGTTTCATTGAGTTTTAAAGAAACTTTGAAACTCATTGTCAGACAGGAAATTACGAATTGCTAGTATTGGCGTATAAATGAACGCAGAACTGACAGCATCATTACAGTGGCTGTCTTTCGTTTCGATTGAAGCATAATCTGACATACGCTAGCCTGATCGAGTCATACACATAATATTTCAAGCTGAATATAACTAGCAAAACACATGCAATCTATGATGGGATAACGTTTGCGTAAATGATAGATGGCAAAGCCTGATGATGCGCGAACAGAACCGCATACTCGTGGGCAATTTGACGTTAATATTGATGAATGATCTCGTGTTAGGTAAAACCGACAGACAGCTATTTTTAAACAAGCTCCAAAAGTTGACATAAAGGCCCCTTGAACGATGATTAATCCTCAATACTGCGTGAATTTTATTTTAACCTTAAAACTAGAAATTTGTATGGTAGCTCGTAATTAAATAAACAAAAAAGAAAAAAACAATTTCTTGATGTTTTTCAATGCATAATGGAGAAATTTCTTCCAGATGGGATCAAGGCTTGTGTGATCCACTTGCTCGTTTTCTTTGGAAACTCTGCGTTTATGGCACGTCAGCCATTCAGGTCGAAACTAAAGGCCATTCTTTGTGAAAAGACTCGAAATATCGTATTCCTCAAAAATAGCAATTTCTCGCCCATGTGCCATAAACGTTTCAAAAACTTCCACGGTTTCTGCTTCTTATGAAGGAATAACTTGTGTACCATAAACCGAGACTACTTAACGGTCGTATCTCGCTTTAAATGACAGCAGACGGTTGCGAGCCTTTTGCATTTAGCAGGCCAAGCGTGGAGTTTGCCGCGTGGCCAGTAAAAACCGGAAACTTACGGCGGTACGTTTCGTGTAGCAAACTTTCCGAATTACCAGAACGTAAATGCGGCGTGGGTTGAAAACGCGAACTGGAATTACTCTTTGATATTCCCTCAGGTCTGCAATTTTGCTTTCGACTTTTCGAACGTTTCGCTAAAAGATTACTCGCGGATAGAAATTACTGTATTCATCGTCGAGTGGAACGTGAACACGATCATCCAATTATTTGAAAACGGAGCAAAGGGTAGAGCTTTCAATTTTGTTTCGTTCTTTGTGAAATACAGTTTTGTTTGGTTCAACATGGTCGATTTATAATATTAAAAATTATTTAATGCTCTTTTTTTTAGTATATCCTTTCCTGGATGTAATGGATGTTCTGCTTAACGTGGTGAAGTTGAATATTTCGTAAGGAGACAAACATATGAAAAAATTATTCTTAGAAAAGTTATTCGATGCAAAGGGAGATTGGATATGATGGTTCCGATATGAGAAATTGCCACGTACCTACATATTCAAATTATGCATGACGAGTTATGTATGTATACAAAACTAGACTGCGGATGTTTATGCACTTATGGCGAATAGGAAAATGGGAAAATGTATATGGATATGAAATATATAAAAAAATATATGTTTACAAATATTAATTTGCATAAACATCTGCATTTAAAAAACCCATTTTAATGAACGAAAATTCGATTAGTTAATCCTCGAAATAACTTGACTAATTTCTTTGATATTTAAAGAATGAAAAATTATGATAGTTAGTCTTAAGAAGAAGATTTCAGTTAAACCTTGCCTCGTTTGAACATTTATCGACGTAACTTAACATGTCTTTATATTTTCCCTTACCTAATTGTGTAATAAAGACGTTAAGTAAGTAAATAATCAAGATAAATCGAGTGGATTGTAAATTTTCAATAATTATATATAATAAGCGCACCTTTTTATTGAAGCGATACTGCGAAGACGCCAAACTGCTGTCTCTGGACGGGGGTGGCTCCTTTGCCCTGGCTTCCACTTCCTGAAGTACCACGAGCCTTCGATTCTCCTGTTTCCAGGACAATGCTGTGAAACTCTCGAAGAAGGAGCCATCTGTCTCTTGAACCCTGAAAAAGAAATGATATTTTGATAGTTATTGCTCAATATAAATATTCTTTCTCGATAGTCCAATACAAATTACAATCTGATTTACAAAATGATATCATATTTTACATCGAACGAATGAAAGCTACTGTTCAACGAAATAAAAGTTGAAAACGAATAGCAATACAGCCCTTTCATTCGTCATCCATTATTGGAATACACATACTATACATTCCTGCTTTAACATTGAATGACTAAATAATAAATAATGAAATACGATGAATACTGAAAATGGATTTTAATGAAAGAAAGTTTAGATCATTAGGTTACTTGAATATTCTAGATAGAAAGTATCGCGAGTCACGTGTCCATAGTCCTGCGACAAGAAACGAACAAACTAAATTGCCAACAATCGATGATAGTTTTGTCCAAGGCAACATGCGCGTCTAATTATCGCACACGCACTTTTTGCAACGCTGCGGTAATATCGATCGGTCGCGAGGAGTTTCTTGTTTTTCCACTTTTTTTTCCTCTCTTCTATAATTAATACACTCAGCTCCGCGGACGAAAACGACACGGCGAAGCTCGACAATGTTAAATGAGGTAATTTAATATCATCTCTTGATAAATTTCTTTAATCTAACAATCTTTTAAATACAAGGAAAAGTGCAAATATTATGTTTTACTTAATGAGTTAGTAGTAAATTGATCCTGAACATGCTGAAAGTATTGATCTTCAGTGTAAATAGAAAAGTAGGAAGAAAAATATTTAAAAATGTGCAAATCATGTCATGAAAATTATTGTTGTGTGATCGTCTTCGATTTTCTTCAAATTGATCTAAATAAATAGTACATCTTTCTGATTGATTTGAAAATTGAGCGATCCTTATCACTATATGTATTATTAATATTTGTAGATAACATATACATACTGTATATTGCTTCTTTCAATTTTGGATAATTTCTGTTGAATTTATAATTTTTTACGTTTTTATTCTACTTCCTTTCTCTTATCCTTAGGGAAGATGAACAAACATCTATTACTATAAATGATTTATGTTATGTTTTTATTTAGTGTATATATTGCACGTATAAAGTTTGTATACCGCAGAGTGCCCAAGATTAAGAACTAAAAAAGTTATTAGTAAATAAACTATGCCTTTTAGATTATGTTTATTACAGTATTTGTAGAAAATAAATTAGGGTTATCATGAAATATGGTGAAGCTTCCTATTTGGTCGCATAACGTATTCAACCATAAATTCCAGTTAGTTTTGTTCAGGATTGCTGTGTCACTGTGGAACAATAAAGTAACTTGTGCGGCCTTAATTCCCCAAGTAATTAGTTGATCGAGGCGTGAAAATTCCCTACGGATATTCCTGAAAAATAACGCGTTCCAGGAAATTGTATTACTAGCACAGTTCTTGGACATATTCCAGTACTGTTTCATCCTCGTAGAATCTGTATTCTCCAAGTGTTCTAACTATACTAAAGTCCTTTTGCCAAATAATATACATATTTAAAGCACAAAATATTAAATAAAATTCATGGGCACGCTGTGACGCTGTTTTTGTTAGCCTTAGATATATCCATAAATAATCTTCTAGTTTTATCTTGTGATGTAATCATTCCTTCATGTTCAGGTGATTATTTAATCCTTTCAGACCTGAATTATTTGTTTTTCTCGTACTAATGTTATTTAATTTTTAGGATTAACTTGCACTAAAATTAGTATGGAAAAAAAACCTAATTGTGTAGTTTCCGAGGAAAACTGGTCTTTCTTCATATGGATAAATAACGACATTCGCCCTAAACGATAGTGTTGGTAATTTTGTAATGTTATGTCCTGAATTGTATTCGTCAGGTCTGAAACGGCTATGAAATTCTATTAAATTTGTCGATCTATATCTTTTACAGTCTTTCTTCATTTAAATAGTATCAAGTACCATTCGCTAGTTAGATTGTAGTCCTAAACGATAATCTAATCCTTTGCTTTCATTGCTACCGTAACACCGCGTGCTAGGACTTGAGGTCACTATTAAGGATTCTGCTAAATTCGAGGTATACCATCTACAGCCATTCGAGCGTATCAGCTTACAGGCTCTAACTAAACTGTACACATAAATGGTAGTCTAATCTACTTAATCTCCAAACTTCAGACCAACGTTCCAAGTATTTTATTAAACGTGTCGAACCACATATTCCGTAGTTTTCTTTACACAACTTTAGTTTTCTGAAAACCCTGAATTGAATAAAATCTATGTTTTACTCTTTATTCTTACTTTGTACACGTAATTTCATTCTCCGTGTTTCTAAGGACAAATGTTCTCATCAGAAATAATAAATACATTATTTCATGAACCATGTAGGATAAAAGACAAGTAGGAAGTTCTAGGACTTCAATATTGTAACGTTCAAAGAGAATATCACCAACCTGGTCCTGAATTATCGAAATCCTTCACATGAGAATGCAGTTTGTCACGAAATCCTGCACTCTATCCAAACTATTCTCCCTGTTACTCCCACCATCGAACACATCAACTTTATACTCCTAAACATGATCTAATTGTCTGCAAAGGGAGTTATTCAGGTTTATAACGATTTCCTAGACCGTAAATTTGCTTTGCAGATGCTCGCGAATTATTGTGTTCAAGAATGGAATAAGAAATAAGAAAGCCACCTATCCTTAGGACATAAACATTGCAATCCCAAGAAAGAATCTCTTCAACCAGGTCCTGAATTATCAACAGCCTCGACTCAAGGATGCCATTTGTTTCAAAGCTCTACACTTTTTCCCAAACTTTCCCTTGTTACTCCCAACATCGCATGCAACAATTTTACACTCCTAAACACGACCCCCTGAAAACACGATTCCATCGTCAGCAACGGTCTGTCAAGCGGATATCTCCTAGGACATAAATTTGCTTTGCAGATGCTCGCGAATAATTCCGTCCAAGGACGGAATACGAGTACTTTTTTCTGTCTTCGGTGCAGGAGCAAGCGTTGAACGCAATAATCCCCGATGCGCTCGGGTGAGCGAAAGGACAGAAAGAACAGCCTGCTCGTGAACAATAACGCCTCCTTTCGTGCGAATAACGCCAGCCAGAGAGCCGCGCGAAGGAACTGCAGAGGTCGTGGGGATGGAAGAGGGGGCGCGAGAAAGGAAAATTGCAAAATGAAAAATATGCAGATGAAAGCGCGCTAAGCGGGCGTGTCTTTGACGCGGCTGAAGGATCCTTGGATCGCGCGCCGTCTCCTGGGCCAGGCGTCGGATCTAATTTAAATCTAAAAGAACCGACGCCATGTTCGAACCCCGGAACGCTCGACTCAAATGTTATCGATACGAAAATGAAACTGATCGTGATTTTGGGACGCGGGCGTTGTTAATAGCGATGGGGTTAATTTTAGGACTTATTCAGAGAGTAGAGGCCATGGTCTTGAACGATAATTTAATGTTTCTTTAAAGAACATCAGCTGACTTTTGATAATTTGGGTGAAGACGTAAATGAGAATTTATTCTTCTAGTATTTTGCTCAAAAATATAAGAAAATAGAATTGGATGAGGCTTTTCTAAATTCATTATTATATCAGCTAGTCTTAATGGAACCCCAGACAGTATTACTTGGATTGCCAATCTAATTTTCATAAAATATTCTTGAAAATGTAAATACACTCATTTAAACCGTATTATAACAATGGTTACCGAGTACTATCCTTGATTCAATGACCATGGGTTTTGTTCATTAATTTCCATTGCCATTAATATTCTAAAGTAGAGTTTAAATCTGAAGATTCAAACATATGCAAATAATACCTAAATTAAGACTGTAAAATAGTCACTTTTTTATTATGCTTTGTAGACGCGTCTCTGCTGTTAGATTTTAAGTATTATTTGAAATTTAATAATTACATAGTCGCGATCAAACTGGGTGGCTTTGACATAAGGTGTAGTTTCTTAGTTAGGGCCAATTAAATATCAATCTGTGCGATGTTTCATCAAAATCGGCATCTGACAATTCGATTAATCAGACTGGAAGTCGTCGTGGCAAGGTTTCTCGTCAACATCGCCGGAAATACTATTTCGTTCGCGTGCACGGCTTGGCATTTCACCCCCTTGGGGATGAAATAGCCGCTTCTTTTGAACCGAGTCCACTTTTGCGGATTAGAATGAACCAGGACGCAAGTACAGAAAAGAGATTGTTGATTAATATGTAATTGGAGTGACCAGTTTCTTAAAAAAGTATGTTTGACATACTTCAAGCCTTTACAAGCGATAAATAACAAAGTTTATTAAATTTCTAACCCTCTCAATGCGCTACCTACGATAATAACGATTGGTAAAAAATAAAAGTGTTTAAATTTATCGAAAAAATAATGTTAAGTAAATAACATGTTTATGTTTCCTCTTATTTCTAAATGTAAGATAGTTTTAAATATAGTACAGGCAAATGTTATATCATTCAATAATATTATATACCAATGAAATCGTATTAATTATATTATGTTAAAAATTAAGAACAGAAGAAACGTTCACATTATAATATATTTCCTAATGTATCAATATCTGCAGCAAATAATCTGTTGCAATAAATATTATTACGAAACGATATAGACTCAATTTTTGTATAGAATATTATTTAAGTAAAATAGACGATTATATTTATTATTTGATGATTCACGTATTCTCTGTTCTTTCTATAGTTTTATTAACAAGAACTTGAAATATAGCAATATTTATAACAGATAGGATCATTTTTCTGCCATCATTACTATGAATTCACGTTATTGAAATATGATAAAATTTCAGCTCGAGTAGAAACTCCTACATGGCCTGAGGGATTAAACTCCGGAAATGTTATCTTATGGTTAAGTATTTCTTAAACATAGGTACTGAATCCCTAACAAGATAAATTACGCAGAGTAACATAAAGTTACACACGCATACATTGAACCAACTCTTCGACGGGATATTACACGGGTGCTTTACGACCTAATTTCATCCTTCACTTACTTCCGAGTCTGACTTATCGAGTAAGATCATGAATACACGCAGTGAACATTCACGTTCCATAAAACGAAGTTATTACTTCCATCGATAAAGACATTTGCCATTCTTTCGTCACATTCTTGCAACACGTCGACACCTTCTTTAATATTTTCATCGAGTATATCTCTCGTAATATGTAATTAGAGATAGAAGAAAATTTATTTGAATAATAGATAACAAATATGATCTACAATTAAATATGTAGTTCAAATTTTAATTTCCATTCAATCAATATTATGTGATTTTATATGAACTCGATGCAACTGTTAGAGTGTATTTTATAGAAATTGATTGGAAATTAAAGACAGATTTGCTCTTTTAATTCCATAATTTTGTTCATTCTCGTGTGATTTGATTAAACATTATCCTTTTCGACATGTTTATTTCGTATATTAGCATCCAATAAAATATTTATTTTATGATACAGTGAAATGAAATACACGTTTATATATTTAATTAAAGCCATAGACCGTTAACATTTTGTTATCATATATATACTAAACACATGTCACCATTTTTATAACACAATATAACATTCGAACTTTACCAACAACGTATCTGTTGCACTTTCACGTCTTTCTGCCATTTAATTCTCCTATTATTAAAAAAAGGAGATACCACGTTTCGAAATAAGACTAAATATACAGCTACGTTAATTTTGTGGATAGTAACAGGTAATGGGTCGCAAGCCAAGATATAAGAAGAAAGGGACAAGTTCGTGTCACGCTTCAGGAGCAACTTATGTGAAAGAGTTGAAGTACTGTACTTTGCAGAGCCCTGAAGTAGTCTTTCGAAGCCGCTAGAGCAGCTCCGATCCGAATGTAAGGCCGTTAGGATCCCCTGGCTTGGAAACGTCTACCTCCAGAGACAAAATTCTCGGGGCGACCGTGAAGAATCGCGGGGGTGGAATGGGTTAATTCCGTGAGCGTCGGGAAATTAGTCGCGACGATGGCCAACGATCCGAGCGAATGGACCGAGAGAACCGATGGAAACGGTGCAAAATGTCTCAGAGGAAACGCGGAATATTGATGGCTACTTTCTTACTTCATTGAAACAGAGTCGCAAACGTGACAATGATAAAGTTGTGCCAACCAATAGAACATCGAGAAAATCGTCCGAAATAGCGGAGATGGGTAGAATTTTATTCTGATTATAGATGATGAATATTTATTAATTCAATTCAAATTTTTGGTTCGAATTTTTATGCTTACTGTAGGAATAAGAGACGAACAATTATTTCTTGTTTATTCATTATTCGAAATTTGTTCAATTTTGATTGAATTAAATAATATTCTTTGCGTGCCCACACTAATTTAAGGTCTAATACATGTACCCAATTAAAATAAAAAATGTTAATATGTATACATATTGTAATAGTTTCAATGATATTTATTTCTAATACACAAGTTCGTCTAAATATAAATCAACCAATTTCTGATTATGGATTGAAATTTGTGAAAAGAATGATCATGAAGTCCAATATGAAGCACGACATGTTTCAAAATAAAAATATTATTTGTAGTATAAACTACTTGTATAAAGTAATTTATTATTTGTATTAAAATTGTTAGATGAACTGGTTATCTTTGAAACTGTCAACATATGATACATATGAAATTATTGTATATTAAATTTGTTATGCTACCCTAACTGTTAACGTCAAGAAACGTCTTCAATATTTGACATTTTTCTGGAAACCATAATTACAATCCTAACGCTTCATTACTCATAGAAATTGCTGACAAAACAAACTAAACAAAATTGATATTTTGGATTTATATATATTTATATATATACAAAATTTGATATATGAAATATTTTAATATCGATCTATATCGACTTAAGACGAACAAATTTCACAATGTTTAATAAGTGGTTAAAGGGTGAACAATTGTTACGTGGTACGAGCTTGACGTTCAAAGCAATAATTCAAGATTGGCGAGAGGTGAACAGTTTCGCTAGGTAACAGGACCTTTTTAAAATCGTAAATACTTTCTTAAGGTCGTGATTATTGGTGAAACGTTGCACATCGCGATGCGAGTTGACACCATCTGACGTAGTAATACGTTATTCAAGTAACACACCACCTTAAGCGTCGATGTTGCGGTAGAAGGTTGAATTTATTGTTCCTTGGTCTAGATTTATTATACTCGGATTTGGATTTATCGCGTTATCCACTCCCGCCTCCAGCGATACAACTTGGCGTTAAGTAGGTATTTTATATAGGAAACGTTGGAACTAAAATGCTTCTGACAGGTTCGCGCAAAAAGTATAATCATATATTTATAAGAGATTAAAAATAGCAACGGAACCAATCATTATCGCAATTCTCACGCATAGGAAAAGTCTATACTTATCAATTTAGGTTAGAAGTACTTTCAACTTCATTAAACCGTGAATTCTTTACGATTCCTTTCAGAAAGTAAAATTTTCAGAAATCTCATTTTTTATAGTGAAATTCTACTGTTCATTATTTTGTATATTTTATAGATGTTATTCTTTCCATTCTAATTGTTATATTTATGCGTTAATGTATCTTTTTTATTTATTTTTAATGTATATTCTATATAAGTATAATGTAAGGTTAAGCTCGAAAGCAACACTTCAGCGCCACCTCGCCACTTTAACACATTATTACCTTTAATAACGTTTACCTTCTATGTACAATGCCACAGTGCATAGCATACAAAAAAATGAGAGAAATAAATAATAAAAAATAATTTGACACAAGTATTCGAATCAATTGTAAAGTACAGATTGAATATGTATAAATCGAACATAACCTCGCTATTTTACACATCAATCAAGATCAGAGTTTAATGTGAGTTTACCTTAGAAAATTGGAACAATTCGTGGTATAATAATGTTATTCTACCTTTTGACGACAAGACATATGTAGATGTACAGTAACTAAAGGTTACGTAGAAAACTCAGATGACGATTTCACACGTAGCAGAATCGATTTAATTTTTTTCTGCTGTGTAGAACAGAACTACTACAGTCCACTGTCAAGTGGAGAAGTGACAATGTTATTATGAAATTCACATAGAAAAAGTAGATAGAAGTACTGTTTCAGCACTTTGACTGACACACCATCTCTCCATTTGTGAGAATGTTGGTAATAGCTACGTATCAACAATTGGAATAACTGCTTGGTAGGAAATATTAGAGAGTTTTGTTTTAGGCTCATATTAATTTAATATGTATGCATTGAATTAAACGTTTTATCTAATTTCATTTTGTGTAAAAGATTGAAAGACGAATTCGGAAGAAGACTATATAGAAAATACTAAAAAATATGTTTCGAAAGAAGAAAAATTTTACCATCCAGAGTAGAACAGTGAAGAATGATAAAACTATAAAAACAAAAAAACACTTAACTTCGTCGAAATACAAAATCGAACCAACCGATGCTTGATGAGACTTCGCGGAGCTACAGAATTTAATTCTGCGACCTGTGAGATTCTGATTCCATGGGATTTGGCACATCACGTAACAATTATAAATTCTTCTCAGCTTCGTGGAATTCAAGCAACCAGAGTACTGTGGTAAAGTGCAGCGAAATTTCGCGGTGTCTAGCGATGTTCAGAGAAGTTTCTTAAGGTTCAATGATGGTCGGTGAAGTTTGTCGAGGTCTAACGGAATCCAGTGAAGTTTGTTCCGCCACATCGACGTTCAAGAGAGTTGGAAATCGAATTCCCATGGCGTTCCTTTTACTTGAGTCAGTTACAGTTGGGCTAGGTTCAAGGAAATTCGTTTCATTCTAACGTTGTTCATTGAAGTGTCCAGTTGAAATTCATATTGAAGTATGCTGGATTTTCTTTCTAGTTTGTACTATCTTTTATAGTTTGGCCAAGTTCAGTAGAGTTGACTGTAAGTTGATTGTAAGTTCCATTGACACTAGCTTGACTCCAAAGATTGTTAGAGCTTCGAAAATCTGGTGATATTTTTCGTATAATAGTATACCGAGGTTTAGCCAAGTCTGCTGCAATGTAGGATTTAATAGAACTTATCGAAGTCATTCAGACTTTTGTATTATGTTTCGTAAGGTAAAGTCATTTAATTATGTTTGTTGTATTTTAGGACTGTTAATCAAGTTAATGAGAGTGTTTCAGTGTTTTACAGAATTATTCATAATTTAGCAACCTTAGACAATGTTTGTAACAGTCTGTGTGTCTCTAATTACAATTGCTTTTCTGTCATTCTTACATTTTCTTGTTCAGTATAAACATAAATATCGTTGCTCCATAGTTTTAACACCATCCACAGTATCTCTTAAATTCATGTGTATATTTGTTGGGGCCCGCTGGGCCCCCTATAGTTCGGGTACCTCGGGATCGCTAAACCCGTACTGTAGCTACATTCAAACATAGCTACAGCCCCTGAGGGTATCTATCTGTATCTTAAAAATTGACGGAGCTGTGGAAAGCTCAGTGATCTTTATTGAAGCCTAATGGAATACAGTAACGTCTATTACAGCATTGAATGTAGTCTGTATATTTGAGGTTGTTTGTAGTCTCTGTGTCTCAGATTTATCGTAGTTTTTATGAGTTTTACAAAATGTTTGGTAAATTTTAGCGGTATTTGTTAAAGTTTTCTGTAGTGTAGCGAGGTTTACTGTAGTTCATAGGAGTCTATCCGTATCTGGAAGTTTGACAGAGGTCTGTCAAACTTCTAAAATTCTTTTAGACCAAACAAGGTTCAACGAAGTCTGCTAGTGGATTGATATGACGAAGTTTGTGCAGACCCGCTTTGTTCTAGTATTGATAAATAACCCCCACATTGCAGTTTAATGAATAAACTGTGATTCTATTTCTAAATCTGATCTATTGTAATATTCGCGACCGCTGACGCGAATTTATGTCAGTTCAAATTCTATCCCTGCTTTCTATTCTAAATTATGAAGATCTTTTTATTTTATACACTACATGTTTACAACATTGATACTTCAAACCACATGTTGTAATTTTCATCTTCGCCCTAACGATACAAATTTGCGATGTTCAGTTTCAGAATTTTATTATTTTCGATTCTGTTGGTTACCCTTAACACAATAACATGGCGAGAGTACACAGTTGTTTTTTTTTTAACTTGAAACCACACCGGAGTCCAAGAAACGGAAACTACTTTTATCTCCTGCGGGACAGAGCGAATCGAACAATCGAAGTTCGAAAAGTTAAAGGTAACCCAACAAAGCAAACGACATGATGTGCTTGGACTGACTGGAACGGAACACGAAGAAGGAAAGTCCAGGGTGCGAAATGGTCGAGGCTCGCAAGAAAAACGAGGGGAGTCGGAACCACGACGGATCGAATAAGCCGGGTCTGGGAAATGGAAAAAAAGAGGAGAAAGAAACGTGGCCTCGCTAAACAGGCCAAGTTCTCGATATCGCAGTGCAGGAACACGCCACGTTCACCTTATTAAGTACGGCCTGCTGCGCTAATTTGTACAAAGCGGCAAAACCGTATATTCCGTCGTGTTGCGGTATTAATAAACGACCGTGGTGCATCGATGGAAAATCCGACGATTCTCCCATTTGAGCGCGATTTTCACGTGTACCGTTTGGCACTGAACGCTCGTTAAAGTTCAGCGCGAAGCCATCCATGCGTGATCGTTGCACTACAATTCATACTCGAGAATTTTCCATATGAAAATAGTCGTGAAACGGTTCTTCGAACTCTAATGAGGGGACCAAAATACTAATATTTTATATATAAACACTTTATATTCTGCGACGGAATTGGAGGATCACTTTCTGATTGAAAAATGGTGCAATTAGTAAGAAGAAGATGGAAGATGGATGTGGAATGATGTCAAAAAGGGTTTTTAAGGTTGAAGGAACAGTTTCGAAATTTTGTAAAACGATTTAGTGGCCAACTTCTTTGACAAAAATGTTAGAAATTCCTTCATTTCAAAGTTTTATAGAGTTTGGAAAATTTTATTTTTAATTTTAATTGAAGGTGTATTACATTGTAGAGTCTGATCTATAATTCTGTCTTTCTTTTTAATAAGGATATGGTTTTTGTTTCAGAACTTATTACGTTTTAAAGAGAACCCCATTTGGTTTTTTTAGTATGAAATCATACCATTTGGTATCATTTTGATTCTACGTGAAATAATAGCGAATGTGTACGTGAAAGAAGTCTAGAATGAATCTGGAATATACATGGAATGTGTGGATTATGCATGAAATAATGAGGGATGTTGGATATCTATAGAATATATGGATTGTATGAAAAATAATTGCAAACGTGCTGGTGCAAAAAAAGTCTTAAATTAATGTGATATATATGTGGAATAAGAGTGAATTTTCTGAAACAATACTCATTAAACTAGTGGGTAGTTTGTCTTGGAAGCATGAAGCACGGAAGAAATCTTATACGAAATAATCCAGCTACTCAAAGATGCATATATTTAGACCAACATCTAACAATAAGGATAACCACATAAAAGAGTCTAATAAACAAAGGTTGCTGCGACGTTAAATATATAGGGAAAAAAATACTCATTAAAAAAAAAGCAGGATTAAAAGTTACAGCCCAAAATTTCACGTTCCAGTTGCTAAAAGTTGGTAACTGAATTTTTCAACTCCGTACACCGACGTCATATTTGAAACATTTTTATCGACTTAACACAATGAGCCTGGAAATGGCGTTAAGATATCAAGCTTCATAATAATTTTTGTTAACTAAAAGTGTTAGTAAAATTAATTCTGTGCCTTTACATTTACACATTTATAAATCTGGTTTAAGTGAAAATATTCACTTGCCATTTTCTTACGTTTTTTGAAGCCCTTCACGACGAGCAATTTAATTCGCAATTTAATTCGCAATTTTCATCACAAACTGGTTTCTTGAGGAAAATGTGGGCAGCAGATTTTGTAACTGTGTGACGTGCAAGAATAAATCTGAGATTGCCTTCGTAGTCTTCTTGGTTTATTTAATTTACCCAGAGCTAGTACACAAAGAGTTCCCTTTTCCCTTGAAAATGGAATCTCAATGCGGGAAACGCTTACTCGAGACTTAGAAGGCCGCCATTTTCCCCTCTTCTTGTTCGTGTCCTACCTACTTCCGCAACCTTCTTTGACGCTACTCCGAGCGTACGCTCCTGGAACGTGCGAAACGAGGACGCTTTGAGGTAAGACGTACCGATAAAATTCAAAGGGGAACGTCGAAGCGTCGAGATACAAATGATACGTGACTGAGAAATGATACAGCCAGGCATAAGGATGATTTCTGGTGAATCTACTATGAAGCTGACATAACGATTCGTGGTGGGTCTCAAGACTGAAACGAGTAGCTTCGAGTTTGTGAGGTCAGATGAGAACATTAAACAGTATTCTTGATCAATATTGGGAGACGTGACTAATTTTGAATCTCTTGATTAACACATTGAGGACCGCTCACGAGTTTTCTCGTATTTTCTACACGCAATCTCTATTTGTGCGGTCCTTAATGTGTTAATACTAAAGGCCTTGATTAATTAAAAAAATGTTGATTTGTTATGGATCGGGGTAGGTATATGACGTTTTCTATGAATGAGCATTACTCCTTCTTTATGTAGTATAATTATTATTATAATGTATTATAAAGATATAAGGTTAAGAATACATATCACACATTCAACTGCGTTCTAAGTACTGCGTTCTATTGTTTTTTCGCATATCGCGCCACACGTGTAGTATCATTTCTATCGGTAATATAAAGTCCTACATGATTAATAATGAAATCCTGATTAATAATAAAAATTTTAAATTGATCAAGACTTTCAAAAACAAACAAAACTTGCAAGATATTTTAGCATCGAATTGAAAGTCATCCAAACTTATTCACGCCATAGATTCGCATATTCGTTCGCCAACTATGATTGAACAAATTCAACATACTTTCTAATCATAAACTGTGGAATTTGTTTTTGTAATATTGTAAACTTCAAAAAAGTAAAAAAATTACGTCAAGTACATGAAAAAGTGGAGGACTCAAGGAGTTACTATTAAAAAATAGAAGATCCCCCTAAAAAACTACAAGAAAACAGAAGAAGATGTGAAATCGAAATAAGCTGCCAGATGATTTGCCTAGATTTCTGCGGCCTGGAAGTCAAATGCTTGGCATGGCCAGGCAAGATCAAGCTGTCGATGAATAAGAATTATTTTAAAACGCTAAATAATGAAAGTGTACTCATAATATTGTCAGAGTTTTAAATTGACAAATTATCTGAAAGTCTGTGAGAGAGAAAGTATGGGTATTGATAATCTAAGAATGCCTTGCCTAACCACGCCAAGCATTTGACTTCCAGGCCGCGGAAATCTAGGCAAATCATCTGGCAGCTTATTTCGATTTCACATCTTTTTCTATTTTCTTGTAGTTTTTTATGGGGATCTTCTATTTTTCAATGATAACTCCTTGAGTCCTCCACTATTTCATGTACTTGGCGTAATTTTTTTACTTTTCTGAAGTTTTTTATCGGATCTCACTTCTTTTTACAAATAATTTATTATATAGAATCTATTTTAAATTTATAAAAATAAAATTGATATTTCTGTAAACTCTACATAAGAAGTCTAAATTATTATTTGTTTCTTCAATTGAATAGAGTAAAATAAAGGGAGAAGGGATAACAAAAGCGAATATATATATTTCATATAATTTATTAATTATAAACACTTATTCGTTCGATTTATAAATAATTATATATACCTGCAATTTTTTTTCTTGCTGCAAAAAATTTGAATGTTAATGATGAAATGAGAAAATTACTCCAGTTCTATAAGCTCTACATAAAAAGTCTAAATTCAAAACACTTTGGTGGTATGGATCTATATTAAAAACAGTTTTCTGTATGAATAAAGGTATCTGGCAATTCAGATGTTGAAAACTTACCTTGTAATCAAAATTGATCTACATTTTACAACACTGTCTGCAATTTGTTATTAAACCCTACATAAAAAGTCTAAATTGAAAACATTTTGCTGATATCAATATAATTAATAATGCAATAGTGTAAAAACTTTTGACACTTGGCAGGTGATGAATGATGACGCTCGACGCTCGATGGCCGACGAGCCATGCCGAACCGAATGATTCCGAGAGTCGACGAACGATATTCGGCTTTTGCTTAGCTCCTATTGGCTAAGGGTTGACGACGGGAAAATCATGCGAAAAATACCGTTTCTGACAGATTCATGACATGATATTACGATATCTCAGTTGTACGTGGACCGATTTCATTGATTTTGGTTTTGTTCGAAAGCTTATATGCGGTTTACATAAGAAAAATGCCTTTAAATTTAGAAAATATTGCAGGCGTGTTGAGATATTCGTGAAAGAAATATCAGGTGAGGTTGGAATGGACCATTTCTCCTGTAAAAGATACGTGGTAGCTCCAACGCCATATATACGCGGTGACGGATAATTTTTCATGTATTTGGCGCTGAGACGCTACCGCGTCTCTAGATCTACCTCAATTTCGTTCACGTCGAAGAGTGACTCGCCTTGGGTTTATCAAGTTTGCTGAAAATTCTCACCGTTTCAACTAGTTTGAAAACTCCTTCCGCTATGAGTTACGTACTTCGTGTTTTGTGTCGTTTTAATTTTGTTCGCGCCGAAACGGGATCCGTTTCATAAAACTTTCAGGTAGTTGAGTTTCAAGAACACCTTCGTGTTGTAAGTGAATTCCTCTGAACGCTCTCCAAATGCACTCGATTTCTCTAAACCAATGGTTTTTAAACTTTTACAGATACGATCCTAAAAATTAAGTGAATTTCAACTACTTCGTATACATAAATAGTTATTTAAAGATAGCTTCTGAGCAAATCTCTGTCGTACGTTGGCATTCAGAAATAAATTATATTTACCACGTAAATAATGTGAAACAAAGCAGAATACTATAAGAAACGATGTTTGTAGATTTTTTTATGGACAATATCTTATAGACCTGATATTTTTTTAATACAGAAGTGCTACGTCGGAGGCACTTAAAATTTGGGGGTAATATATTCTTGCAATTAGTGACGCCACGAGGAGGGTTAAGATTAAAGCGTAGAATTCGTGAGCGTGGCCACCCTGTTGCTTCCACGCCCCGACTGCTCACGATATTACGCTTCATCCCTCGTGGCGCACGAGTAAACGCGAGGGGTAATGGGCCGTAAGGCAAGCCGATGAAATGCAGCACTCCGGAGTCCTTCTGTTAACCAATTACTGGTCCGTGGAAATTGAATGATCCCCGTGTAAATTGGACACCGTTTACTAGCCCCTCTCTCGAGTTCACTCGAATTTCCGAGCTTTTCTCTATCCCCCGTTTCGATTCACTGCCGTCTAACAAACGCTACTGCAATATCATGAGCAGGCTAACATTTAGATGACAAACTTAAAGGTAAATTACTGCGTTTACTCGATAGAAACTATATACAGGTTGGTTCGAGTAAGTGTGATAAGTCATAGCTCCGTTGTCAGTGCATTTAGAGAGTCCTTTTCATTACAGACAATTGTTTAAAATATTTCATGAACTAATGAGTTTTTTACCACTTTAGCTTAATAATTTTTTTACGTAGAATAACTAAAGGATCAAATCTATGGACAAGAAATATGCTTTCCAATTGGAAAAAGAATACAACTATCGAAAGCACATGCACCACTGAACTTATACAAAAGATATGGTTCCGTAAATATCGTGCTCTTTAAACTATACATCTTTTCCCTTTAACTTATTTCTCTAAATGCACCAATAACGGAGTTACGACCTGTCACACTTACATGGCCCACCCTATATACTACAATTGTCAATTAGTGTCTGATGATATTGTACAATTCGATCATTTATGCTTATGATTTTCTTGAATGTTTAAAAATTGCACGGTATAACATGATAAAGTAGTTGCATGATGTAAGGAAAGTTTTAATAATCTAAATAAAGTTCACGATTGGAATTGTGTAATTAGTTTAACCACGTCACGTATTTGATTAAAAGCGAATAAGCTTACCGAAAAATTGACACATTTATTTGTTTATTAAACTTTCCAGCAAGTAACTCACGCTGGTTGTATACCTACACTTAGATACCTTTCCTATAACTATGCCAAGTCCACGAATTTTAATCTAAAACTTTGTAAGCATGTTTTTAAGACCCGAAACTTTAAGACAGCATAACAAACATCGATTCTTTTGAAGTTTCAAAGAAGAATACCCGTTCAATCTTGTCTGTGTTATCGAGTTCACTGTACCGCCATGTTCACCTTTGTGGGGGTCGAAATTGAAGAGAACACTATTTTTCTTCGTCGTTCCACAAATACTATGGACCGTGTAATTTATCAAGTGAACAAAGGTGGACCTTGGTAAGGGAGCAACTTCCAGGAATGTGTCAAATTAACCGCACAGAACGGTATGCTTTCATTAGCCGTGAGAGTATTCGTAATGGAAGCTAATTGGCATTCTATTCGTTATAATTTGCTTATTGAACTACGTGGATTCATAGACGCACTGTTGCGTCCTAAGTCGTGTGCTTAGACGATACATATTTCCTATATATGTTTGTTTCATTTGGTTTGTACAAATAAATACAATAATAAATTAATTATAAGCGTGAAATAAAATTTTCCCACACTAAGCATTACTAAATCACACTAAGACTTACTAAAATTCGGGGATCCCTGAAATATATTTTCTTCAACATCGAAGCTTCGAAGAAAAAGTCATGTTTTTGAATTGTTTTTGAATTATTTTTGTAGATTTGAAATATTAATTTTTAAATTTGTCTGTTCAATATGTCATATTATAGCAAATGTTACTCGAGGTTGATGTAAGTTCAATACAAATTACAGAACAGTTTTATTATTTTCTGTACGTTCTCTGTAGCGTTAGTTTATTAAAATGAGCGATTAATTTTATTATTGAGGCACTCGTCAGGTATAAATTTTCTATTCGGTTAATAAATTTAGAATATTGTAGATTATTGTGAAAAATATGAGACCTGTGTTGAAGATTAATTTCACTTGTCCATATGAATCAAAGTTCTTTTCTATATCGAAATCTGAGCCTTCTTAAATCTTCTTAAGTTTAAAAATGTTGTATTATTTGTTTGCTCTTAATTACTTAAATGCAAATCCCTTAATTATCTTAGTACAGTTTTATTTATCTGTATGTTCCTTGTTTCATGCAATATATCAGAAACAAAAAAAATGGTTGGAGCTACTCCCTTTCCTTTTTCCTCTTTCGAATAAATTTGTAACATATAATTCTTTATTTCCCCAAAGAGGATAACCCTTTGATAACGTTCCAACCGACACGTCACTATTTTTTCGCAACATCCGAAAGAAACATTCAACCACGGTTAATTAACAGGCAGAAAAAGCTGCATCGAACGTAGAGTCGACGGAACAATCTCTCTTGATTGTTTTATTAAAGCCGATTGGAAATACCGTCAGTTCGTGCGTGGCTGTGCTCGAAGAGATCGGGAGTTCGGAACGATAAAGAATAACAGAGGGAAACGATAATAACGATGTCCTGCTTTTTCCGCCCCTCTGCGTCACTGATCGAATTTCAATGGGCACCGTGGCTATAACGTGAAATCGACATATTGGGAAGCGAATTCGTTATTCAGTGATCGGCAAGCATGAATCCAGCGGTTGATCGGTTATTTTCCGATGAACTGACGGCATTAATATTATCGAGGACGAGGAGTGGGGTGAAAAAGCAGATCGCACGGAAAAAGTGAAAGGTTTGGGTGCGATTCATCATCGGTGATCCTTCGAAGAAGTTTCAAAGTGTCGTTGATAAACGTTATCGCTACACTGCGGATGTTTATGAAAATTCGTATCCTTACAAACGAGGATATAGGATTCTTACATGAATAAAAGTATGTTGTACTTTATACTGTTATACTTGTTGTACGTTATGAACAATTTTTTAACGTGATCATAAAATTATTGGAATTTTTGTTCATTTAACTATGTTACGTGCCGACATTGTCTTGATTTCGTTGGCAGGAATGTGTTCGAGAATGTTTACCATCCCGAATTCGTTCTAATCGAACACAATCCTAGCCTTTGACGGTAGCTTATTAAATTCATTTTTGAACAAAGATACACATTCCCTCCTTGAAATCAACGTCGTCACGCCACTCTCACCCTGCTGGCAGCGCCGCACCGCGAATAAATGTATAAATATGTAAATATGTAAATATGTAAATATGTAAATATGTAAATATGTAAATATAATAGTATGTACGCGTTGTGTCTCGCAAATGTTATGCGTTAATTATTATATCTATACGCGTCGTGGAAAAGGAAAAGCACACAAAGTATTATCGCCACATTCAAATATCTGTTAACCATTTAATACGACGCCGACGGTTACAGATATTGCTTAAAGGAGAAACATGTAAATAACACGACATCGAGTTAAGCATTTCTTTTGCCGTTTCTTCATGTCGAACGTTCTGGAAGCTAAACTATACATTCGAAGACGCTGCGAAATGTTGTCGCTTGAACGAGTTGAACAGCTTGTGGGCGCGAGACGCGAGACGTAGTATGACCCATAAACACCGAATTTGCGCGCGTACCGAGTCAAGGAAGATCGAGAACTTTTTCTAAAAACGTTCCTTCGATCACGTGTTTCTAGATCCTTTGTCTTGAAACCTTCTAGAACGTTCGACAGAGGTTTCGTGGTTAAGCAAGACACAAGCCCAACTCACTTCTCATCGTACAGTCGCACGAAGCGCGAGATTAGTCCGAGCGAGCTAAAATTCGAGCATAGTTGTATACCGAGTACTTAGTAGTATTATACAAAGTGAGTGGTAGGCGAAGACTCTAGTTCCTCGTAAAACAACTCGTTTTATTCGATTTCTTTTATTAATTTAATTTATTTAAATACTTTAATATTAAATCTTTCTTTTTTTTGTAAATATAATTTAGCGTTAATTATAACCGTAAAACGTGTGTGTGTGCTTTCCTTCAACCACAGGGCGATTCGAACAACGCACATAATCGAGAGCAGCGTATTTCTCGATTCATTTGTAAGAGATTCTAAGTGGTGAGTTGTCTTCCTTTAACGCAATATTTATAAATGTATTTTGTTGTGACCACTCAGAATATCAATAAATGATTTTTCATTTCCGGGGAATCCCTAATTGATGTTCTCGGGTGGTATTTCCATTGATCTTTTACATAATATTATTCCGACAATTTTTATTGTATTTCTTTATCATATGAAATGACTGTTGTTCATAACTGGGATATCAATAAATGATATAATTCATTTCCGGGGTAACCCTAGTTGATATCTTAGAAACGAATATACATATATATATTTTCACTATTTTCTTTTATGCAATTTATGTTCATTTTTGTATGAATCAATTGGAGGAATGAAAGAGTGTGATCTATTATAAATATGTAAATTTCAAGGTCTAAACATTGATTATTAAAATACACATCAGACAATGATATTTCAATAGTAAAATAGCTTTCAATATTTAATTTAAATTCACCGTTGAATCCGCTCGCATCCTAACCATCCATCCTTATATCACGAAAGAGAAATTCATTAATTCACACATGAGTCAGAGCCCGTACGGGACTGAAGCGACAAAGACCTGACTTTGTCGATAGGCAAGTAAAATCTATATAAAATTAATTATTTAAGCTGTGACACAGGAATCTCGTCCCACGTCACAACTAGAATAATGTAAATATCATACAAAATAAATTGGACTCGGAAAATAACTTAGTGATTGTTAATATTCATATCGAACATTTATGAACTTCTGTGTAATCACTACATGAAAACCTATAACTATCAGTTTAACTGTCGCCATTGTTAAATATTATTGTATCACGAAGTAAATTTACTGGTAAACGAAGTAAGTTCAAATTTTATTATACAAATTTAAAACTACAATGTTTAACATTAACCCTCAGAGCACGTCTATAAACTACAGTACTCCAAAATGCAATTACATTATTCCAGTCCATCGAGGTGTATTATGGTTACTTGATGTAAAAGTCCCCCTGAAATTCCAACAAATTCGATTCCAAGTTTCTTTTTGGAGCTCTGAACGAAATCTTGAAAAGATTGAAGTTTCCTCAACGGTGCCCGAAAATCATGTCGAATTTACGAAGCAAATATTTTGTTATAATAAATAAAGTATAAAGTTTCAAAAAGAAATGTTCCAACAAAACTATATAAAATATTTATATATTGTTCTAGTGTATCTTATTATTATACCTAACATTCAGTCTTCACGTTTTTAATGCAATAACATTTCTTGAATGTAATTCTTGTATTTTCTTAGCCTTTAATCTTTAAACTCGAGAAAGTTTAATTAATTGACCAGAGGTGATACTTGTAATATAATTTTTCTTTACTTTTGCCTGCTACAAGTAAGTTTCTTGTTAACGAAGTCATAAACAAATGAAAATTACATCGAAGCATAATTAAGTATATTAAAAATGAGCTCTATCAGATTGTTATTGTTATTAATTATTCTGTGCTATCTATATATATATTAGGTTGTTTGATTTTTCTTATCTCACATAGAACGTTATTTTACTAAATCAAATTATTTCTTTTCATAATTAAAAAACTTCTATTCACTAGGTTGCTTCCACTTTTTACTATTTCTAAATCATACACAGATATTTCAGTATAATAGAAGAATAAAATTATAATACTTACATTATTTTATGTAGGACTTTCCATTACCGATGGAAATAATACCACACGTGTGGCGCGATGTGCGAATAAACAATAGACAGGCGAATACGTGGCGTCCGAGAGAACGAGGAGATGTAATAGAACGCAGTTGAATAATGTTTTGTGATATATATTCTTAACCTTATAATATATTCTAATAATACTTATAATACATAAACAAGGAGTAATGCTCATTCATTGAACAACATCATATACCTATCCCGATCTACAACATTTTATATACATAAATAATGCATTACTTTTCTCAACGATTAATTACATTCGATTTCAGAATACTAATGAATCGAGTACTTGAATTTGAACCAGCTTTTGGAACATTTACTGTACTGTGATACGCAGTGAACCACCCTTCCGTATTTACTCTCGTCTCGATTCGATCATTCGACGTACGCGAGAGAACTAATCGAAAATCTACCCCCGAAGTGCAACGAACAGAACTTTTCTCTTTCTTTGCTGATGGAGGTTCGACGCGTCCAATGACCCGACACCCGACAGAACAAGCTCAACGATGGCGCTAGGAACACAATAGAGTTTCTTGGCCGAGTATGCACAGCTTGATCGATGTTCGCCACTTGCCAGGGAGTGGAAACAAGACTGTGGTCGATTTAATGGAGGTAATGGAGCAAGGGTAAGGGCCTTGGCAGAAGTATAGTTCTTCGCCCACGTCGACATGAAAGCGTATATACGAGAAAGGATCGTCCTGATAAACATTACTCCCCTTCTCAATTCAACGTAGAAATTACTCAATTATGGAGAATAATAATTATAAAATAAAATTGACTTATATTAATAAGAAATAGAAATAACAAACATGCTTTAAGAATTATTGAATAAAATTAAACATTTAAAAAACGAGAAAGTGGTAGGAGCCATATTTTATCAATTTATCGCACTATTATTAATTTTTATAGCGAAATAAATTGTTTGGCTGTGACTATCGTTTCTAAATTATTGAATAACTTATTTATGTTCATTTTATAAGTTACACTAGAGACAATAACACATTTTGCATATACATGCATAATTACATATAACTGCATTTTCTATTAAATTTCCATTTTTATGTACTACAAATAGTTTTCTGTTGTTCCTTGATGTCATGTAAACATCACACATTGCTCTACTACATAAACTTGTTAAAATTGAACTCATTTAATTGATTAAATAACTTTTTATATTGTATGTCCTTAACCCTTTGCAATCCGAATTATATTTCAATTTCGTTACCAGCAGCTCCCAACGCTTTTAAGTGTTTTATTTGAAATTTACTTTAACGATAACGTTTGCGCGACATCTATTGACTTGGACATGATAGAATGTCGACAAAGGAGCTCCTGAGATAAAGACTGATGTCGAGTGACACGCGACATAGGAGTGCAAAGGGTTAAATTCATTATTCTATCTACACAAATGTTCTATATCCATGTTAAAGAACATAATATTCCAACAGAAGACTCCTTAACATACAATTGTAGCATTGCATACATACGGTAATGAATAATGCCTAAATTACTTATTTAATTTTGAAGTACCATTAAACCTTTAAACCCTTTTCCCCCAAAGACACAAAATGGGCAATTGCACATAGAATACGTGCGCTGTAAGTCGTCGTCTACTTGTCCAAGCTTTTCATTACTGGTGGTCGTCTAAATCGAGGTAATGGAGGAAGGATAAGGGCCCTAAGCGAAGTATGGTATTTCCTTCACGCGAGAAAGGGCCACCCTCGTGCGACCGCGACATTCCAACCCTTCGATCCGCGCAGATTCTCTCTCCATTTTTTGAAATAGGCCGTTATGCTAACCCCTCGACTGCGTGGGAAAACATTTGACGGTCGTTAGAGCACGCTTTAGGCTTTAGGGCAATGTAAAATCGTTCCGTGTATTAGGTCCGGGTGTTATTTATGTACTTTTCGATTGCACTCGTGTCCAAGGGGAAATTTCGATGGATGTACGTACGTAGGAACCCTCGAGAATAAAAACGATGTAAGTCAATAACGTACGAGGGAAGCATGACGAAGTTATCCCCAGAAGAATCACGAATGAGAGAAGAGTTATACTTGAGGTTAGAAATTTTATTTCTCAAGGAAAGTATCGAGTCAAGGCATCATTAGAATAATCATAAACACAACAATTTTACACTGAAGTATTCAGTGCTATAAAAATATTTCAAAACAGCTCTGGTACACGAGATGAATTGACCGTGCTTTCCAGGTGTCTCTTTTAATTTTCGCAAGACTGTGAAGGATAATGCTTTACTCGCCTGTCTCGTGAATTTAATTATTGTTGATGTACCTTGCACATAATTTTCTTTTAAAAGCGTTGAAGTTTTTACCTTCCTCGACTTAATTCACGTGGAGTCACGAGTGAATATATTTTACCTTTGCCATTAACAGAAAGAGGATTCGTCCTTCTTTAAAGGGTAGACTAACTTATCCTTTGGAGTACTATGTTGCTTCGCGAAGTTCTTTACAGTTTCAGAAACCTAGGATTGCCTTTAACACGTAGTTTCTTGTGAAAATACTTTAAAGACCTCGAACAACAAGAATATTAACAAACAAAATACTCAATACCTTAATACCTTATTAATTCCTTGTAGAAATATTTTAAGTACCTCAAGCTTCAAGAATATTAACAAAAAAAATACCTAATACCTCAGTACCTCATTAATTCCTTGTAGAAATATTTTAAAGACCTCGAGGAATAAGGATATCGACAAAAAAAACCCTATATTTCGACCCGAAATGAAGAAGTACCCGTTTAAGTGGCACAATAGGTGTACACGAAGTTGTTTTTTAATTAAAAACACGACTGTAGCATCGAACTGAACGGGACTTGCAAAATGCGGCTTTTAACCAGTGCAATTTAATTACGAGAAGGTAAAACGAAACCCTTGAGTTGTGCGAGCGTTCCGTTACCGAGAACGACGACTGTTTCAAAGAGAAGGAAGCGTAAAGGGAATAGGACTGTTCCGTCGTCAAGGGAACGTCAAGGAAATCTGTTCGATATTAAGGAGACTAGAATTAATTGGAAACCTACTTAGTCGCGTTGCTAGCAGACTTCCTGCGAGTTTTTGTTACCGTGGAACACCGAACTGCCGCTGAGGATCTCGTCGTTTCAAATTCGTTTCTGTACTTTTGGTTGCCCAATTATTTGTGTACTTGTATATTTGAGCACTAAATATTTTGGTAGGCATAGTTAAAATATTTTTGTATTTGAGTTTCTATAGTTGATTAGCATTACTTACATTGTAACTTCATTTAAATTATTATTTAGTCTTCATTTCACTATTATTTATCTTCTCATTAAGCTTTCTATATTTTCTATTCGTTTTTATTGCTTTTCTTTTATTCTGTATTCTCCTGCTTATTTCGTTTATGTATTTCTGTTTCTTTGTAATAATTATGTTATAGTTTTTTTTTTAACCATCGTAGAAATCCTGACGAAGGGACCTAAAATACCTAATTAACACATATTATCAAATAAAAATTCAGCACACACTGCTACAAATCTACAAATATTAGTTCAAATATAACAATTTATCTAATACTGATGTACATAGTTTCAGTAATACAGAAAAGTTATTCTGTTTCATTACTGCATTAATAATAATATTAACGATTGTATGTAAAGTGTATATTATCCAGAACAACGGAAACGTGGACGTAAAAAAGACGTGATTTTACGTTTTCCATCTGCGACGTGTTAATTAGTGCTTCCTCGAACAGGTAACGCTTCGTAATGGCTGGTGGTGGTTTGAAGAGCACTTGAGGTTCGTGGATGGTCACCAGCTTGACTGTGCACGTGGTTCTCCACGCTAATCACCGGCGATGATGTCGACAAGTGTACGAAGAGCTTTTCAACAGCGACCTTCGACCTCTCCAACGCCTCGAGATCGTGAAAACACTTTCAAGTTGAAGGAGTCGTCGATGAGGGACGAGACACGTTCGCCAGGATTTCAATTTCTACGCGCAGTGGGTCGCGAAAGTATTCGTACTCTCTCAGTTACTGTCTGCAGAGTGATATCCTCCAAATAAGTTCAATGTTATCAGGCTCATATTCATAAAATATATTTGGTAATAACAAAACTTTAGATTGAATAGCTGTCAAAATTCGGTGAAAATCGGGTGTCTTATGTATCTGTGCTTAATTATGAAGAATTTTCCATTAAACCATTTGATATTTAATTTAATATTTCGAATAATCATAATATTGTGTCATTATATACGAATAAAATTTGTCACTTGACTGGAGTTACAAGTAATTTTCACATAAACTATTTAATCTATAATTTATTATTTCTGAGAATATTTTGAAATTATTTAAAAAGTAAGAATGCCACTTCAGTGTTTTTACGAGCGATCATCACATAGTTACAACAGAGAATAGACAACTAAACTAAGAAAATAACACATCTTTCCCATGAACACACTGTCCCTGAAAAAATATTTCACAGTCAATTTGAAGTATTGTCATTTATGCAAGGAGCTTAAATTGATTTACCAACGAAATGAAGAGTTCTCCGAAAGAAGCTTTAGAGTTTTATTTTTTGACATCAAAATAAGCCTACCAAGTTCACTTTTATCTAAAAGAAAAAAAAATCCACACAATTTCAGTTTGATTAAAAACCAAAATCCTAAAACCCCTATTGGAAAAGCCATTTCTTTCGTCAACCGTTTCTAAACGAAGCAGAATGTTTATTTCAACGAATGAAACTCACTTACTCGCTCGTTACATTTCTTTTATCTCTTGTTGCTTTAACCTTTCCTTCGGTAATTCTCGTTTAATATTTTTATGCACGAGGCTCCAGGGAACTTCCACGTTCCTCACGATAATCTCTGATTCTACGTGGAACTTTGAAATTCTATGGAATCTCTTTTTCGGCGTGGTTGTATACTGCCTGTCACGGAATTAATTCAGGCATTGGACGTCCAGAAAAAATTTAATTTCGGATTATCGACTGCAACGTTTCCCCATATATCGAATTGCATGACGAATTTCTTCGATAAAGTGGACGATTTCAATAAATACGCATCACGTAAGAAATGTGATATATGTTCGAAAGAAGAGATTACCAACAGAAAAGTGAAATTAGCATACATTTTTGTTACAGTTTAATTGTCTTTACAAAGAACAAGGGATTCTTGAAATTACTTTTTCCAGTTTTTATTATTTTGGATACTATTTTTGGGCTTCATATATTAAAATTTTTGAGAATAAGAAATGCATTGTTCCTTAATGTTATGAAGACTTCTGTGGTCTTAATTGACCTCATTCATTATTATAATAATGTGCAATAATTCGTAGTAAAGAGAGACACTATTTAAATTATACAGTGTTAACCTGCAGAACAAAAAAAAAAATACATGTCGAATTGAGTAACTTCCTCCTTTTCGAAGTCGGTTAAAATATCAATTTAAATGAGTTGAAATATAAAGACAACACTTAATTTATATATCATTACTTTGCATTTCAAATTACCTAAAAAAACGTTACCTCTTTCAGTAGTGTCCCTCTATATAATTTATATAATTTTATTTATTTATTGATGTTTTGTAAAACACATTCTGCTTGAAAATGAACACAAACAGTTGATCAGAAACATTACTCAGGAATAATAAACAGACCCTTCAACGCTAATAGAAAATATGCAAAAGTTAGTAAAATTATAATCCACATAAAAATGTCCAAAAAAAGATAAGAAATAAATAGCTTCTTATTTATTACGTGTTCGATCTGTTATTCGAATAGAATTTTGCCCACCTTTGGAACGTGCCACGTATTGTAGGAACCATACGAAGCGCGTTTCACTGAAAACAATTTGCGCCTGTAATTCAATTTCGAAGGATTTGTTCCTCCAAACATTATTTTACCGCCGGCAGAAATTTAGCGGTGGAGATTTCGCGCGACGCAATCAGAATGCAAACGCTCTCGTAAAATAAAGCATGAGGAACCGTGGCTCCTAGCGACCACGTTCGACTAACGTTCGTCTTCATTTTCTCTGCTTTGCGCCAATTTACGGTTAGCTCGTGTAATTGCTGCATGGTATTTTCTGCTATCGGAAAGCAGCATCGATGAGGTAATCTCATGTTCGCTCATGAATTTTTATTAACAGTCGAGTTCGACTTCTCGCCTAGGGAATATGAAACTTCGCCTAAAAAGCTGTTTCGAGAGCTTCAACGATGATAAAGTCATTTCAAACGCGACGAAAGCGTCAAACGAAGTGCATCTTTGCTTAATATAATTCAATCTTGTGTTTGATGTTATCTTGAAATTATATCAAAATTTAATTAATTGGCGAGGCCATTTTATATGTAAAAGATTTATGAAAGAAACTGCAAGATTTTGTGTTTTTATTATGTAATAATTATATTTGAATAATATTTTGTAATTATATGATTGTTTTTTTTTTAAATTAATTTTTATCTGATACTATTATTTTTAATGAATACGTATATTATTATTAAAAACAAAATCTCGTAGTCCCTTTAAGAAAACCCTTTATTTTCCTGATGAACTAATTTAAATTTCTTTCATAAATTACTAGAATTTATCTGTAAATATTATTAGCAACAACATGTATAATATCTTTTATGAACAAATTTCATTTAGTCATTTATTTTCTGTTACGACTGTGTAAAAATTACTTACTAAATCAACGATATTGTACATTTTATTTTTATATAATTTAAAAGAAATATAACAATTCTTGAAATTAATAAATTAAATATCAAATTTGTTTAGTGTAGATCAGTATGATAACTGTAGAAACAAATTGTGTAATCTTTTTATTGTTATGAGCAAATTTTTCGAGCCGTCTGAAAATTGATTGCATATTAAAATAACGTAAATGAGCATGGCTTCAGTAGACGAGTGTAAAATTAATAGTGAAATTAGATGAAAATAAACACATAATAGAATAATTACAATCAAATTATGCTAAAATAGAAATACATTTCATAAACCTCCGCGTTATTCAACATCAAATTCCAATTTACAATGATATTAAAAAATTCTAGTCACAGCCAGCCACGCAATAAGCAATTATACGGAGAAAAATAAACAGATTCCCATGAAAGACGCAAATTAGAAGTGCGTATAAACTGTTTCGAGTAATAAACTTGGATGATTTACGTAGACGTGACAAAAACCAGGCGGGATAAATGCATCTAGAAAATAGGAATGCTCTCTTTCTTTCAGAGTTTTCCTCGTAAAAATGATATAATAGCATTACGACGCGTATTACCGGCCGGAAGAGGAACGAATAGATGGCGCCGAATCGGTGCTCGTATGTCGCGGCGGAATTCGCAACACGTCGTGGTCTTAATTGCAAATTAGCAGGGAACCGATATTGCCCTGGCCACTCGCCAAGCTCCCACTGCGAAGGTAGAGTGATAGCGAACCGAGGCTGATTGGATCTTTGCAAAAACCAACAAAATATATTTCCTCTAATCGACCCGGAGCTATGGTCGCAAACAGTAATATACATAAACAATTATCGTGAATATGATTATTCTGTTATTCTGTTATTCTGTTACTGCTCAATCTGTTACTATTTCTTCTCTCCCATCTTTTTTGACAAGGATGAAAGCATGTTACACCTGTTCAAGCGTTCGATCTTCGTCGATCCCTCGATCGATAGGGATTTTGCTATACTTGTGTATCTCCTGGCCATCGATGGACCAAAAATGCCCACGAATGACCACCTCTGGCCACTGAACACTGACCGTTGATGACCAGCATGCACCAGCGCTTCTAAAGGCAAGTTTTTCGTTCATTTTATTTCAATCTTCAGATATAATTCAACTTTGACCGTTAATCTGGTTTATTTTGTAATTATTATGTATGTCTTCCTTCTTGTGTCGAACTATGGTATTGCTTTAATTTAGATGTTGTTATTATTTTTCTTGAATTTACTTTTTTTGTAGTTTATCAAGTTCTTGAAGATCTGTTTTGACATCAACGTTCCTAGTAATTTAATGAACGACTGCAACTACAAATAAGTGCAACACAAAATATCTGACATGTATTATTAATTGTATAACTATTTAAAAATTACTACCTATAATATCTACTTGATGTTTATTTATTTTCGTGTATTCTACTTTAACACTAATGAAGATGGTTCTATTTAAAGCATCAGGGCCTATGTGTTATCCTTTCAATTTGTTTCTTTAAACTCTACTTCAAGGCCAATAATCAATATAATATTTTATATGAAATTGTGAGACTTCTTCCTTCTTCATTTGAATTTTCTATATTAATATCTGTTTACATTAGTATAATTTTGCAAGAATTTTTGGAATAAAGTGAACCTAGATTCGTGAAATGGAACAGTATGGTTATTGTAGGTAATGCAAGTGGAATAGGAGTGAAATATTAACGACGACGTCCACAGGGATCCGTTGACTATTGATTAACGCTGACAGATAACGGTTGATCATCAAGGGTTATTTAGATAACGATTAATTAAGGCTCTTCGACTCGAATTCATTAATCACACATTCAGTATTCATGCTGCGAGTCACCTGAGAGAACGATCTACTATCGCAGTGTCTCGTTGCATCGTTATAATGAATCGAATCTCACATGAATTCATAAAGTATGTATTGGCGTTCTCCTAGTGAACAAGTTAATTATGTAAAAGATTTTCCAAAAGGGTCTTCAAAGTTTATAGTATATCACCTTTCGCGTTTAATTGTTTGAAAATTGGTGTACAGATTTGTGTGAAAATTCGATATATTTCATATTATGTGTGTTTTATTAAAAAGCAGCAGTTTAAAGTCTTCTTTTGGAAAATCCTTTACATAATTTGCGAGCTTATGTACAATTGTTCTATGTAATAATAGAATTTTAGTTTGACTTTCTGATTAAGAAAATATTATTAATACAGAATTGTTCATTGATAAAATGCACATTTTTTGCATTAATGTTATACACGAATATGAAAAATGCATGTTAACACATATACGCTACTATTATTCAAATTATGTTGTGAAGTAATATCAAAATCGTGAAGTATAAATATTTTATTTAGACTTTCCAGAGCAGGTTCAATTTGAATAAATTTTGCATATATTGCTTAACAGCTATTTTACATACAATTTATATAATTTTATCATGTCCAGGAGAATCAAAGTATTTACACCTCAGAAAATCTACGAATTTAATCAAACAATTACTCACGTATTTCCATTATTAAGAATTATTATGAAATAAATTTAGATATATATCGACATGTTTGTATAATTTTGTCCAAGCTGAAGCTGTCCAGAAGAATCTAAATAAAATATTTACACCTCAGAAAATCTACGAATAAAATAAAATAGTTATTCGCGTACTTCTGTAATCAAGAATCAAATATAAAAATTATTGAATCGCGTTATTATGGCTCCGAGTTTATAAGCTTATTATCGAAATGCAACGTCCTCGTTCCAAATACTCCTTGTACATACACCGTACGCAGGAGTTCACCTGGAGCTACCCATTCCTGTTCGATATATAGGGCACATTATGTGGAGCGGGTAGGTGACCTGTATTTTGTCCCCGATAATTTTGCTACAGAGTGCTCAATCGTAATCAATAAGACGAATACCAAGGGAACGACAATGGTGCTTCAAAGAAATTCCTTGTTAAGAAAGTGAAACTTCCAAAACAGGAAGAGTTACTTTTGAGATAAAAGAAAAAGAAAACAGTCGCTGTAAACTCATCGAACGTTACTTTCAAATAAATTGAATGGAACTGAATTAAATGGTATTGTTATCATCGAAGGCAGTCACAAATTAAATTTAATATCGAGAAAGAGGTAAAATAATTATGTGATTTCTATTCTGCTTAAATAATTTAGCCTAGGACAAATTATGTAGTTGTAGACAATCTAGAAGTTATAGTTGGATTGCGGATTTTATGCATTATAGTCCAAGTGAATGTAACAGATATATGCTAAAAGCATGACCAAAAGGTATATGCCCCTATAAAACTGAAAACATTAATATTGTTGTATTAATTAATAGAACTGACTTTATGAATATTCTGCTTACATTTTGTATATTTTGAATTATACTACTGTACGCCATAAATGCGACAAATCCGCAGTCTAGATATAGTAAAATAATAAGGAATATAATATGCAGCGCAAAGAAAATATAAAAAAACACGGGAAAGAAACAAAATAGACATAAATATCATTAAACATTTAGTAATTAATATATCATTGCCATTATATAGTAAAATATACTTTTTTTTTATTCAACCACAACAAAATTGGTCAATATCGTTAAATATAAATAATATTTGACTTATTACAGCTATATTGAATTTTCAATAAATCGGATCGTATTTTAGGACGAAAGTTTCGATGACAACCATAAACTTTTCATGGAGAACGTTAGATACGAATAACGGACAACTCGTTACATTACAACATTATAAATCCTCGTGAATGTTCATTCGTAACCTCTCTTCTCTGTCTGTCAGCTGCGAAGTTTCATAAAAGAATTCCGCCGTGGCACACAATTTCCCTTTTATCTTGAAACCAAATCATGCGGGACAGCCACGAGAGTTGCAGCGTCGTTACGAATTTCCACGCGGAAAAGACGGGAGTTCCTGACGACGGAATGCGTCGCGACATTGCTCCAACGAGAAATTCGATTTTTATTCCAAGTCTGCGTTGTTGGTCGCGCGCCCGATGCGACTGGTCGTAATTGAATAGATTCGATGCTGAAACCCTCTTAAATGCCTTTGAAATATCTTTCAGACGATATTGGAACCTCTCCTCGATGTTTCTAAAATATCTTTGGGGATGAACGCGCAATCTCGACGAAGAATTTTTTTAAATCCTGTTAGACGCTGAAATAGAAATTCAGCACTGGCTTTTGGAGGGTAAAAATATATTATTGTGAGTTCTTTTGCTTTCCTTTTCCTTCTTCTTTCCATTTTAGCAATTTTTATATTTGTAACTTTTCTTCCTATATTCTTATTTAATCTTGAGGCATGTACAGTTAGTTCCACAAGTATTTGTATCCTCTATGTCTTTTGAAAGTTTAAATTAAATGCCAGGTTTGATGTTTTCAAATAAATGTTTCAAAATAAATTTTTTAAAAATTGATTTGGAAATATCAAGCCTATCATTTAATATAGACAAATTTCTCCAATAGACAGAGTGTACAAATACTTATGGAACTGACTATATTTCTATTTCAACTTGACGAATTCAAGTTCGCGTTGAAATGTTCAATGTATAATATTACATTCAAGTAAGAAGGTCTTACATAGTGAAGTTTCACTTTCAATGTCGAAAAAATAAAATTATTTAAGAAGCAGTCTGATGATATTACTGAGCAAAGTACAAACTTGAATATATCCACTTCCATTATATTTCAATTTGTGATTTAATATTATAATTACTATTATATTATTACAAAATACCGACATAACTACTTAATTTTTAGAAATGTTGTCAAAAGATGTTAAATTAACGTAATTTAATAATGAAGAGCATTGAATTGCAGGAGGATTTCCAGAAATTTTTAGGGGAAAATAAAAGAAAAGAGAAGAGAGGAGTTAAGCAAACACTAAAACGTTGGGAATGGTTTCGTTTTAAAACTCGCCAACGGATAATAACAATTTGAGTGCTTCCATCGTGGTCAGTTGTAAATCTATAGTGGCAGAGGATTTCACGTCTGAAGAACAGTGGCTTGTGTCTGAAATTTAATTGTTAAAGTTTGCGCCTCCAAATCGTCACACACTAATAGAACCTAACTGCTAGTAGTACACAAATTAAACGCCACAGGATTATGTAAATAAAATATCAGACTATGTAACGCTTCCAACGACTCCGATGGGACGTCATTTTCCGTTCAACTTTAAAATGCTTCAAAGTACAGCAATTAAGAAAGTTTTCACTGCGACAAAACTTTGCCAGCAACAAATTTTCTTACTGCCGCTGATTTTATCCATGCAAATTAGCGTTGAGAATGTTATCTCGGTTAATTAATGCACGCGAAGGTGTTGAATTAAAAAATATAAACTTGAGCTAATGAAAGGATATCTGAGAATGCTAAGCAAAAATTGCGATGAATTTTTCGCGGGTTCACTAGGTAATCATTTTTTTAATTTCTAGTACATTTCCATTTGAGTTTCTCAGAGGTATGAAAAATACTCTGATAAATTTTTACGCAGGATTCTCTATCCTTTCTTCTTTAAAAAGTGAGTAAACATCAAGGGTAAATAGTCATCTCTAGTTAGCGAATGTAAATTTTGTCATATAAATAGTTTTACAGTAACTTTCAACAAAATATATAAATAGTTTATTTGAAGGTAATTTGCTTTATTGAAAAATGGCTGCATTTAAAAATGATAACATAATTTGATAATTGTAAAGATAATTAAGAATTGATCATCAGTGACTCCTGTGCGTAGTATTTTTAATCGGATACTTTCAAACTTTTTAACGTGGATTGCAGCTGCTGTTCTCCACCTGGATACCATTTGCTTATTAAGATGTATTAACTGCTTCATGTATTAAAAGCATATTTTCAAGACTTAGCTAGGAATGTCTGTCTGTGAGCTAATGCATTTGTCGCCTTTCTATTCAGACTTATTCATTTTTTGTTTATATGTTGCTTCCACGTTAGCATTGTATCCAAGTGCATTCTTAGGTCCTTGACTACATCTGTCTATGGAACATTTTTCTTATTTATGGGTTACTAATATAGATTTCTACTTCCTTAACGTGAATGTGACATGGTTGGATTTTTCCTCGTTTATTTCTATTTTCCATTTCTCGACACAGCCCTGAACTTCGCGAAGCGTGTCACTGGAAGCAAGTCTAATATATGGATATTAAAACCATGAGAGAAAATCACAACCAGTTTCTCAGAAAGTAACGTCCCTCTCGAGAACGAGTCCTTGGAAGACGTCAAAGGGCAGATCGTTATCATTTCCGGAATAACCCGCGACCTGATTGTGCCATACGTCTCTTTCAAGATCAGCCATCACCCACGTATTCGCGGTGAACTCTAGGCAGATTCCGCGGTAGAAATTTAATGGCTCCGTTCCCAATTTATCCGACGAAGCACCCGTCGTTGCCTCCTCGGACATCCAGCGGGGGATGGAATTGTTTCTCTCTACGGTGGTGTATTTCGCCGAAGCGAGAACGATATATCCCCAGAAGAAGAAATCGTGGCTGTTGGCGACAGGGGCGACAGCCCGACGCAACAGGGAATTTATAGATCCGTTATACAGCATCTTCCCGCGAAACGTTGTCCGTCATTTCAGGGGCAACACGCGTAAAACGAGAATCCCGAGTCGAGATGGATTTCCAAGATGAACGACCGACTAAAGATACCCTTCGTCGCGTGGACGAAGAAAATGTACGTTGCTACGCCATTACGCTCGGCGGCCATCCACCTTCGTCGTTTTTTTCATTCGTTCCATGCTTCGTTAACTTCCTGCTCGAGGCTGTGTCACTTTATGCGAGTCGTTGCGACCCTAACCCGAAGTTTAATTTAAAATTTATCAGCTCCGGATGTCCTTTAACCTTTTCCATCGCGTTACCCAGTTCGACGTCTACTTGCAGTCGAGTTGTGAAAATTGAGGGCGAGGGGTTCGAGGGGGTACTACTATTTTTTTATCAGTTTCGAGGCGATCGACAAAATGACGGTGTTTTGAACTCAAATCTTTGATTATGCTGTAAGATTTGTGCTTTTAGTGGGTCAAAAAATAATATATTTTATGTATATTAGGCGTAGAAATTAATTTGTGCCTTTATGTGTAATCATTTATAACTCTAGCTTAACCCATTCGAGACAGCGATTTTTTTTCAAACACGGTCTCTAGGAGCGAAATTTGTTTTTCTTTATATTATTCATTTTTAATAAAAGAACTTGTTTGCTATGGAAATCACCCAATTTGTAAGCGAATTCGCATAAATAAGATGGTTGCACACCGCGTGTGCAGCTCGCTTTTAAGAAAATTTATATTGCGAGGAGCGGAAAGAGTTCACTTTGATGCTGTTCAATTTCTTTTTCAATGTCAGTACAATTGTTCCAATCACTTTCCTCAAAAACCTTATTCCGTGTATCATCTAAGAGTTCAATATTCACATTCATGTTTCCTCATTTTCTAAATATACGTATATACATATAATGTGCGTTATAATGGCGATCAGATTAGGACTTAGGATACATAATTGTTTCATTGTAATGGAGACCAAGTCGAGAACATAAAAGGTTGGCTATTTAACATATAATAACAAAATGACTATTGAATATTTCTACTTGAATTAAATTTATAAATGATTGAATATAAAGGCACAGAATTAATTTCTACGCCAAATATACTCTATTAACATAAATACAATAGAATTCATTCATTGATGAATTATCCTAGAAAATGTCCATAAAAATCGTTGTTAAGAAATGAATTTACTAATACAATAACATAAATATATTCCGAAAATCCACCCTAAAACTTCCCTTCAGAATGGGTAGAGAAATAATTTGATCATGGGTCAACCACAGGTCCGCCCATCGTGAATTACAGTTTCCATCCCAAAGGTCAACCTTTTCGAGGTGTCCAGAGCTACAGCTCCCGAGGTCTGTGTCTTAATTCAGCCTTTACTCTAAGACAACTCTTATTTAGAATTTATGGTGTGCTTGAACGTTCTTCGCCCTCTTCTTCTTTATCATTCTGTAACTCTTGTTTACCAGTTTTTCTTTGCCTCGAAAGAGAATAGAGGACTCGGGGCTCCTTAGTTTTGTCACCATTTATTCCAGTTTTTCCTCTTGCGACGGTCGTTTTGTCACATTCCGTGTCAGTTTCATACATAATCCGAGGGAATTCATGTGAGAAAACATTATTCTCCTCCGTGATCTCCTCGACAGATTCTCGAGACGAGACACGCAACGTTATCACCTCCGAGATAGCTTGGCTCCTCTGTTGGCGATTCAAACTGGTAACTTTTCTTCGAGCGAAGTTTAAAGTGAAAAGGAGCCAGCGATGGAACATGAGATCCAGTTTGGATAGTAAATCGAAGCGAGTCTCCCTTATTGCTTTCACAAGTGGAGTGTTTCATAGTTTTCTCACCAAGCTTTAGCAGTATACTCGGTGACTGTGACTGAAGAGACAATTACGTAAATGGATTGCGTTATTCCTTTTCGATAAATACGTTGTAATTATTAGGGAAGGTTCTTCATCGTTGATACTTAATGTGAAAATAAACCTGATGGTTTAGTAGCCATTTTGGACTCTTTCAGATGACGTTTCGATACTTTTTCATAGCACGATCATTGGATATACTGGACGCTTAAAGTGGAATGGTTCGATACCTCGTGAGCGGGTGAAGCTATTAAAAAAATGGTTTTATAAATAAAATTACAGTAAGTAATTTTGTCGCAAGTGAAGTGGCGAAGGAAATTTAACAAATTAATTTTTTAAATTGACTTCTAAATATTTTTATCCGTAAGAAGGTAGCATTTCTCTAGGTTATTAAAATGCCTCGCATATACACCATTCATATTACACGTGTCTTACTTATAGAAGCAAATATGAATATTAAAATTTATTTTCCTTCTTCTACTCTTTCTCTACTTTGCTCTTTGCGACACGTTTTTGCTACAAATATTATATATAAAATATTTTTCAAACGAAATGTATACATACATAACATTTCATTATGGAATACTAATAAAAGGACCATGTAAATATACTTTTAATTTTAAGTTTCTCAGAAACATGATTTTCAAATGGAAATATAAAATTCATCAACTTGATAAAATAAAAAGTAGAAAAAATCAATACTATGAACATTCTTTTATTATTCTTCTTTAAAAATTTTTGAAAATCAAGAATTTTACGAAAAGTAAAATGAATAAAACTATTGAATTAAAATAAACATGAAAGAAGAAATTAATATGTAACCAGGTATTATCGAATAATCATTATTTCAGCCGTTGACTTTTATGATACCGTACTAGAAGATTTATTGCCATGACACGAGCTCCTACCTTTAGTTTATGAAAAGACAACTACTACGTCACAGTTTCATAGCTTATGAAGAAACATAGTACATACTGCGTCAACGGCTCCCAACTTTTGCAAACTAAATGATGTAGTGCTATGTCATCGGTCTCGAAAGCGTTAATTTATCTATGTACGTCACGCGTATTATCATGTTATCTCATCTTCGACCAATATTGATCCTTCTAACGTTCGTGTTAAAAATGGTAATTAGAACTAGTAACAGTATTCAGAACTAGACTACTGTGAGTTTAAGCAATATGATCTTCATTTCTATTTATATAACTTTAGTACATGCTGTTCTACTCATGTTGTTCATTGTTTTAATTTATCTCCATTGCAATTTTTAACAGTAATCAAAAAATTATTGACAATATTAATATTTCGTAGCAAAACATGACAATGATATTATGTAAGGAAACGTATAACTTTTAAAGTAAGTTTCATTGTATAGATCCTTTAAATGACTCAAGCATTTGTTTTGCAAAATAATATAACTTTCTCTTGAACTAGAAACATCATTTATAAAAATCTAAAAGAATGATATAATTTTTAGTTACATTTGTTTACTAATAATAATTGTCACACATAAACACAAATAATTTCTTAGAAATAGTTAATGTATTGAAAAATAAATCTGAAAAAAATGTACAAATATTCATGGATTAAAGGATCAATCATTTCTTCTATCATAAAAATGGTTTATTTTAAAGTATGTAATTCCACCCCTTTAAAGTTCTGTTTCATTTAATAGAATTCCTTATAGACTTCAATTATCTAATGTGCCGTCTTATCCTCTTCTCGATTGAGCAAACAGCGTTCGTTCTGAGTGCATTTAGTTTATTCGCACGAATTGTGTTTCTTTCGAGCGAAAGTTAAAAATAGTGTTCGTAATGGTAGGCGGTATACGTCATCGATCATTACACCCGGAGCTCCATGCTGATCGTCGTCAAGTTTTATTAGACTGCACCTGCTGCGTTTAATTTTATTTCCGTGGCTCGAGTGGATTGCGTCACGAGTAGTGGAACTCTTTTACGATTTCTCAACGATACGTCTCAGGTTGCCGAGATGTTCTCCATTAAAAATAAATAACGAGACAAATCCTTGTGTGTAATATTCGTGCACGAACAAAACTAGTTTCCTTGGAAAATCTTTTGTGCAATTGTAAGAAATATTTCAATATTTTAAATTATAAATTGAAGATATAATACTTAACCTCTTTAAGGATGATTTTTTGTTATTATCTAAATTTTATTGTTTTTATTATTGACAGTAATTATAATTATAAAAATCTAAACGTCCACATATGTGACCAAGGGCGCGAAGAGGTTAAGTTCGATCAAAGTTATGATTTATCTAAATAATTACTCTAAATTATTATATGTACAAATACATGATCTAGAAATAAAATATGGAAGTTAAAGTAAAAAAGATAACATAGATGTATATAGTAATTATATTAATCGATTATTTAATTAAGTTTCAAAATTACAAGTGAAAATTTGCACCCATTTTTTTAAATTTCAACATTTTCTATACTTTAGGTCTATATAAATAAAACTGACAAATATTTATGTACTATTCATGAATTTAAATGGTCTAATAAATTATTTTGCCTAATGCTTGAAAACACCCCCAGATGAAAAGACAAACGTCCTGCGATAAAAAAATACTCAAATAATAGCATGAACACCACCAAACACGGATGACATACATTCCTGAAAGAATTTCTAATCTATATTTTTGAAAGAGCATATCTAACTAAAATTTTAATTAACTTGTGCAATATAAATGAAACTGACACTCGTAACAAGCCATTTGGTAGTTCTACTGATTATTTTCGTCCGACCACGTTTCATTTTTTTAATTAAACCGAGGGAGACAGGAGTGTACCAGTGCGAAAAACGAAGCGGCAATCGGCAGAATCGATACACGAGGATATCCTTTTCACCACCCCCCTGGAAGCGTACACTCGATCCTTCATCGATCCCGCCTGTTGCTTTGAAACTTTGGTTTCTCGTTAGTCACGATTCTTCGGTCGTGCTTATGAAGTCCTTCTGTGCCATCGTCTGGCAGACGTTTGATTTATCACCGTTCACGTTGTTCGCGATTTCATCGATGGCTGGCGTCATCGCAAAAGGCTTCCGACAAATTTCGAAAGAAACATCGAATCCCAGCTCACGATTCCAATTTATTTTACCGATACCAACCTCATTCGCGCTTGTCAGAACGCATGAAAGGGGACTTCTTTCAAACGTACGCCGTGGATACCTGTTATGTAGCCCTGTACAATGCGAATTTCCAACTTGACGACAGACAAATTTTAAAAAGTTTACGATTCAAGAACGTAAGAACTAAAATGTGGATGTTTTTGCATTTAGAGTGAATGAAGATCTGAAGAAATTTTTAGAAGGTAGCTAATCGAAAACAAAACATATATTCATTTAAACCTCGATTATTTTTTTGTATCTGTGAAGATATGAACATCTGCAGTTTAATAATAGCAATAGTATGTTTCTATTGCATATGTTTATACATCTTTAGGCTTCTACAATGTTAACAAATAACGAATATATGTTGTTAATGATACGAGGATTTAAATTAAAAATGATAAAAACAGAAAATTCTGTATATGTATATACATACATATATGCGTTCTGAATACTTCAGATTATTTCCTTGGTAATTCATTTTGACACCGAAGAAAAAGAGTTTCTCTGTTTCTTAGAAAAGGGATTTCATTAATATCGAGTAAAATAGATAATAACTATACATAAGAAAAAGAAAAATATTTTTTTTTTTTGAGTATCAAAAAGAAATTGCAAGAAAATAATTTAATCTAACATGGAAGATTCATAATTTCATGCAACAATTCAACCTACATACTTATTCGGTCAAAAGGAATTAGGTACCTTTTACCTTACCCTAATTAGGTACCCCAACGAAAAACTGTACACTATTCATTCTACTTTTTGGTGTTCCTCTCTGAATTTTTTTCTAAAAAATAAAATACCTCAAATTCACATCGGAACACGCCCATCATCGCAATAAAATGTCCCCTAACGACTACATTTTTTAAATCTCTAGGGTCCGACCTAAACGACGCCAAAGTCACGTGGACAATAAAATACATACTCGGTGTTAGTTTAGAGTTATCCCCATACGTGTTGAGAATTTCCGCGTGCAACATGGTGCGCGTAAAGAATCATCTATCCGGGACTACTTCCTCCCAAAGGACCAAGTCCGTTCAAAAACGTCGAATTCGGATTCTTCGTTTGGCAAGAACGATGCGGTCCCGTGGGATAATTTCGAGGGTTGCTCTTGTTCATCGAGCGATAGCACGAAATGTATATTCTCGTTAGGTGTATTTCTTCCCTCATGCAACTATCCAAGGATAAGCATAGTGCTGGGGTAAGGTTGCCTTATTTAGACTGCCGCGCAATGGTTTAGAATCTGAATCTCCTGAGTAGAATTCTTAAATTAGAATTTTCTTTCAACAATTCTTTCTCGTCCTGCGCTAAACTTTGATAGCTCAAGAAGGGGTAAACAATAAAATAAACATGACTGCATTTGCCCTCCTTAAAGTGTTTTGTTTATCTGTATTATTGTTTTTAAGAAAGCATTTTTTATAATTTAGTCGAAGAATGTATTCAAATAATATTCAGCATAGTTTATTCAAAAATACAATTGTGTTTGTTATATTGTTTACTATAGCCTTCTCTCCAGGTGCTTATCTATTTTTGTTTAAACTAGGTATAGAAATTAATTCTGTGTCTTTATATTTAATACAATGAAATACCAACCTTCTAAGACCTCTACCTGATCTTTATTACAATTGCATCTATACAAACTATAGTAGCCATAAAATTTTACTGATTATTTTTCTTCTACAATAATTATAAGTATCAAGTACTCTTGTACTCTGTTAGAAGAAAAATAATCAGCAAAATTTTATGGCTGCCGAACTTTCTATATACACACGTTCTAAAGATCATCAGTCGTAAGACTTATATTAGGTAGGGACTTAAACATTTACTCAAGTGTGTTGATATTGTGCAACGTATACTGGGTCAATTATTTAAAATAGACTAGCTAAATAGGTTCCTGATTCTCGAAGTTAGTTAAAGCAATGTTTCAAGTAAGAGCTGTTTGTATACTAGGGGAAACATCCCATGTCGGTACCATTTTATTTATAGATTGATGCATTAAGGACACTTTAAGGTCACGTAAGTTTTTTTAAATGGAGCCTAACATTATTTTTAAACGCAGACAGAAGTGGCATAATGAGACGAGTTCAGTCGTGCCATGGTTCGACGAGTTCAGCCATGTTTATTTATTTACCGGATAATCCTTTGATGCAAACCAGATACATACGCATGCATATAAATAGAAGTGCAGAACGTATATATGATACAAAATAAATATATGACATAAAGGAAAGAGTGGAATAAAATTTAAGCAAATGATGAGAAAATGAAAGAACAAAATTGTTTTCGTCGTTTTTATCGTATTCACGAATAAACTATTTAAGAATGAAGCTTGTGCATGTGCTATGTTTATGATACGATATACTTTTTGAAGCAGTGTGTCAATCCCATCATTATTAATTGTGATTTGCCATTTTATTTTGTTCTGATTGCCGATTGGTAAAATATGTATATACCATTCCTTGACAGTTACAAGTTTCAAATTTTTTAATACGATTATTAACGATTAATAAAATTAAATATCATTTCCAGACTGCTTCAAGTATCACAGTAACATACGTTGGGTTGTCCAGAAAGTTTGTACTAATTTTTAAGAAAAACTCAAAGGCACATTTGAACTTTGATGTCTATTTCTTGAATTACATAGGTACTATTATGTTCCACAACCTTTCTACCTTTTAAGGGATACGTACGTGTTATTTGGACTTGGACTTTCCAGACAACCCAATAATAAATGCTATCTGATAGCACGTTTTAGTTATCGAATTGCAAAAATTTTCAAATGACCATGCAATCAACCATTTCACGTGCAACTAATTTAATATGAATAGCAACAATTGACTACGTTATTTTGCGACTATAACTTCAACACGTTTCAACGATTCTAATATTAGAAGAAATAGTGACTTTTCGGAACTGTGATTTTAAGCCGTTCCCGTAGGGGTTGCGCACTCTGCTTTGGAAGACATTGACTTAGGATCTCGAAAAATGTGCTCGTAAAAGGTTTCAATAAAATTCATAAAAATAACGCTGTTGTAAGCGTTTTACTTCACAGGCGTCAAGTATACTTCCTGCATTGGAGACGATGACACTAAGACGCTTCGAGGTTTATTGAAAGCAAAGCCACAAGCTGAAGACATCGTTCTTACGTAAATGGACTGTGAGAGTACAGATGCATCGAGATTTCGAAATGTACAAACAAAAATCGCAAAATCAGTCCAAAAATTCATTTATGAATTTCTTGAAACGATTTATTAACAATATGTAAAATAAAGAAAATTTAACTGATTCTTTGGGAGAAGAAATCATACCGCAATTGTAAAATTGTGTAGATCTGAGCGACAAACTTGGCGAAAAGAAACTAGTTACAGATTTCAGAATCAATAAATGAAGTGTTTCTGCAATATGACAATTTCGAAGAAGAATTAAGTGCGTTGTACTGGTCTAATTTACCTAGCATAACTAATACAAATATCTTAGAAATTCTATTATGTCTACTCAAAGGGGCACAATACAGTAACATTTTTTAAATAATTGATTTTTTTAAATTTCATTTTTCAAAAGATACACATTTCAGGTATATTGTATTCAATTAAAAAACAAATTTCTGAACTCGATAGAGTTACATTTTTAGGAAATCACTTTTTGTTGGACTAAATATTCAATAAAAAATCCTGAAAATATGAAAACAATTCATCGTGCAGCTTCTTTATACAAAATCATCTAAAGATATCTCTCTTCTTGGAGCCATTACAATATTGCACCTCCATAAATTAAATCCCATATTTCTCCAAACACAAATCCATTACAAGTATCGTTTCTTTCTATAAAAACAAATGAAATATTCCTCTACCATTTGACAATCAAATCCTTCGTTATCGAAATATAAGCAATTAAAATTCACCGTAGCGATTTTCGGCACACGTCGTTCTATACCAGAAACCTCCCCTGTCCAAACTTAACCCAATCCTCGTTCTCGTACCACTCCTCATCCCTCGTGTCTGTGTTTTCCATCTGGTCGTGAAGTGCCAGGCGAAACTTTCGTTTTATCAAAATTCATATTGAAATTTCAACTTTGTTCGCGGACACGCTCTGTGTTCCCCGTGTGGAGCGACAAGACGTCTGCGAATTTATATCAGCCCGACGCGGATTCCGCGTCGCCTGTGCGCTTCGGGAACCGAAGGGGAAAGGAGAGGACGAAAGTGCACGTCGTATTTCCGAAGCGGTACGTTTCAGCTTCTTCGTGGAAATATTTTATGCAACGTGGACCAAGAACTTTGCCCGAGCGAAACGTCCCCTCGGCTGTGCGCGACGTCGTTGCGGTATCGGGGATAGATTTCGGTCGGCAGACAGTACGCGATGAAGGTCGACGATTCTTTCGCGAGTTTCCAAGCTCGAGGAAATTCCTAGACACTGTGACGCGAACGCCTTTGGGTTTTTTTGGTACTTTTCCGGTAAGGTGACATTTAGTATTGATCAAAGACTATGGGTGGCACCTGCATCGTGTACGATTTGGGAACCAACGAATTATTCAAACGATCTTGTAGGGGAGTGAACCATGAGATTTTTATGTTTCTTATTTTTCAGGTATTGGTAATTTGTTGTTGCAATTGATTTTTCGTCGTATATAATTTAATAATTGTTATTTACGGACATTTGTATAATAGTCCATATATGTGTAAGTTATTTCCTGTTTGAGTGTTCAACTCACTCCTATTTCTAACTAATTCTATGAATATATTTATACATACGCAATCATATGCAAAAACATATTCAGAATATCTGCACTTATGCAAAATAAAATATTTTTGTTTACACTATGGTAAATGTTTATCTAAATATATTTATTAGGTTGTCCTAAAAGTTTCTTTCGTTTTATTAATAAGTAATACATACTCAGTATTTTATGTCTAATGTTACATTATCCAATTGTGTACGATTCATTTTTCTTCATTACTGTTACAACATCAACATCTAAGCAATTAGATTGTCTATTTATATAAACACTTCCGCACAAAATAATTGAGTGCAAATTACGAAAGAAACTTTTGGGACAACCTAATACTATGTATAGACAATTTACTTAATGGGTATCTAAATTAATTTTCTATATGCTGGCCATATGTACCATAATGTGACAAATACATACTATCCACAGTCTAATAACAATAAAAAAAAAAAGAATATACATGTCGAAATGAGTAACTTCCTCCTTTTTCGAAGTCTGTTAAAAAAGATTTATTGAAAGTTAAAAAATATTTGTTAGCACTGTTGTACACACTGATATTACAGTAAAATTTTTATGTAGTTACATTCGAAACAATTCTTATGGTAAAATTACGCCAGTGAAGAAGTCAAACGACGAAGCGATACAGATCTTGCATTTACTTCGCATTTCATTCGCTGCTCGCGTGTGCAAGACTCGTAAGTTACGCTATCTTTTCCATTATTTATATTTGAGGAATGATTGGACTATTTTTAACAAAGCACTCCGATTAATCACTTTCACCGCGACTCTTTTAACGCCATACCTGAAGCTATTTCCATTGTAACAAGGATTAATTTATTCCCTCGAGAGTCAGCAAAATTGTTTAAAAGTATTTGATTTAAATATTCCATTGCATAATGAAAAAAAAAGATAATATTATATTCCTCATCATTACCAGGTTTTAAATTTTATGATTTATATTTAGTTCTGGTCAAACGATGATGTATGAATGTAGATAAATATTTTGTAAATAAATATATTGATATTAGTATTTTATTTTACATAAATGTATTCAATATTCTCGATATGTTTTGCATATGATTTTCATATTCGTAATACGCTATAAATTTAGTTTGAAAAGGATTTTTAAAGGATCTTTGACAAATGGAGATCCGAGATAATAATGGATTTAAGATTGGGATCAGATTTCTGCTATCAGATTCGATATTAGCGTTCCGTAAGCAACTAATACCTATCAGCTCCTAAATTTACATACACACAATGAAGATCGATTCGTATCGAATTACACCAAGCATCTGTAAGCTTGAAACGCGAGGATTATACCTACTTCGAGCAGAATTATATAGAGGAATCTGAAGTTTCAGCTACTTCATATTAATCATTCAATTAACGTTGTTAATAGTCGTCTCAACAACTCTTATAGCGAAAACAAAAGATTTTTGCCTCTCGAGCCTGATAATTATTTAAAATAATTAGCGTATCTCGTGCAAAGATTATTATTAGAGCCTCTCGAACTTGTTTAATCAATAAACAAAAAATTCGGACGATTTCAATAATTATTCTTATAATGTATTCATCACTTTCCAAGAGATTTGATAATCCGAGCTCAAGTAGCATTTAAAATAGATCGTTTCGTGCCCAGTCGAGCGATCAGAAGATCTTCGATTCCTTCCCCGAACCTCATTAAAATTTCTCGGGGCGTATTGTCCACTCATCATCGAAACTGATAATTGGATTCGTGGCAGCGTCCCTCTACTTATTCTCATCCTCCTCTTATCGGATCGATCGACTAGTTATGCTTCGTAATTAAGAAATTTCACGTACGTGTTTTATTATAATTAATGATAAAAAGATCAACGTATCCCAATTAAAGTCAGACAAATCTCTTTGATTTTAACACGCGAATTATTAATTTCATCAACGCTATTTCTTAATTAAACTATTATATGTACATGTAAACCATTATTCAAAAAGAAGTATTTTAAATTTAATTATTTATTTTCGTCGCGAATTTTCCGTGCGTCGAGGAACTGCAGAGATTTAAATGGAGCAGATTGGAAACTATCATAACGTACATAAAATGATATTAAAAATTCTCTTTAATGTTCTTTCTCACGTGAAAGAAGCTGTAGTCGCGGTAAGTTAATTTTTCTCAGCCTCCTACTTCCCAGCACGCTACAGACCAATGTTATTTTCGAAATGGATGCTCTTATAAGGCTAAACAGAGCCTCTTAGAGTTACGAAGGATACGGAGACTTTATGTTGAAAGAAAACTTGAAGCTCCCGTGGTATCGTGAAATTTAGTACGTAAACTGGAAAACTTTGAACACGCTTCCCTTCACTCCATAGTGGCGACAGATTTAGATTATTTTGAAAAGACTCACGCTTGGGTTTGACCGAGTTCCTCGAGTACATTTTTAAGAGGGTATAAGTTAATCCGTTTAAGTAACACTATTAAACATCGTATCATATTTAAAATATCACGGACAATATTAAACTGTTTTTGATCAAATTAGAAATTTCTCTATGTCCTGCTCTTTCAATATAAAAATGTTTAATTTATTATACTTGATATAGTTGACATTGAAATAGTCAGAGAGCTTTGGGAAATGCATCTGATTTCATGCAATATTCCACTGCCACGAAAATACATTTATATTTCGATTATTATTGAAGAATTTTTGAAAATATGTTGCATACGACTGTGAGTGGCAATAAAAAAGATTATTAAAAATTTTAGTAGGTAACTAAAAATATGATACGATTATTAATAAAAAGAGCAATATGAATACTGAATTTAAAGAAAGTTAAATGTTGAATTTAAAAAAAGTTTAAATAATTCTGCAACGAGGTAGGAAGAACGAACTTTCCAGTTTAATCCGAGGAGCATTCTATTTTTGTATATATTGCAAGATTCAATCAAAATATTCGCTGGACAAATATTTGCCATCGAATTTCGAAATCTGACGCAGTTGCAGTCACGGTTGGGCGGCTATTCAGTTTATTAGAAATCGTTAATTCCGAAGCGTCCCTGTATCGATCCAAGCTCGGAAAATTCGTGTCCGTAAGCAATTCATAGAAAAATATTTGAGGCTCGAGTGGATCCAATAATAGCACGTCGGTGGACGAATTTGAATATGCAAATAAAATATTCATGAGAGTTTCGCGACGCGAGAAAAAAAAAATTCATAAAAATGCACTTATTATCCCATGTATCGGACTTTGAGCAAAATATTGGTGGTTATAAAATACACGTGTGTTATTTATTTGAGAATAATTATTCAAACGTTACGTAATTTTTGTGAATATTCTGGTAATTTGCTCGGAGCGTCGATAATGATTACGAAGCGTATCATATTTGATGGTAAAATATTAACTTCAGGTGTACAAAATTGGTTTCATAATATTTGTATTTGTATTTTTATTAGTAATAAGTATAATGCATTGTGTTATAGAGGATCATAAATCTCATTAATGAATTTTTTTAATAGCATTATGTGGTAATTTAATGTAAGAATAAAATAATAGAATACCCTAAGAATGAGTTGTGATTTCACTTTGACTATAATTTATATTTTTTTTTTTTTTGTAGAGGACTCAAGCTCTATTATAAATAAATTTAGTTTGATACAACTGAGGTTACAACAGTCAAATATGATACACTTTCAATTTGATTAAATTACTATTACATTCACTAGAAGTCTGACAAATTCAAATTTGAATAATTATCCTTTACATTTGTTTTGCAGTTTCTGGGTTCAAAATTTAGAAAACTGGACTAATTAAGGAAACATTTGTAAATGCCTCCGTCGAGCATTGGATTCAGATTCCTGTGCAATGTGATCAAATCACTGCATCGTTGGCTTGAGTTAATTAAAGTGACCTTAGACAAACGGGATTAGTGTGGTTAATTGGAAAGCTTAGTGCAACTTGGGGACAAACAGATTAAACTATCAATGTACAGTTTAGCATGGGAAGATACTCGCCATCCAGCGAACATTATTCAAGATTAATTGAGCCACATCGAGACCAATTGCGCTTCTTTGGTACACGATGTGCTTTTATCGCGTTAAATGAGGTAAAAGTTCCTTTGACGCTTTCAATCCAGAGGAAATTATTTCACGCCAGCTAATTCGGGGAATCGATAGTAATGGTTGAAACAAGGAAGAAATTATTTATGATAAGTTGATGATAAGTTAGTGATTGGATTATTTTGGTTTAAATAATTTAGTTTCACAGTTCTTGTCAATCGAGACTAATGTGTTATTGTTAAAGTGAAATTAGGGGGTAATTACTCATTTATAAGCTGTTATATTTTGTGTTTATCAATCATTATACTGATAATATATAGTTTATATTTTATACGATGTGGATCAATTATTTCATTGATTTCTTCCTAGATTAGTTTGGGTCCTAGTCTGAATCTTTTTTTCGGAAAAGACTTTAGTCTTTTGTTTGCTAACCTACTATTAACTTTTAGTCGTTGATATAAAATGTATAACTTGAATAAAGTTGATAATTACTGATGATAAAGTTGATAATTACTATGTGTCATAGTTTCCACATTTTTTAATGTCTATTATTCTAAATATTTATGAAAATCTTTTTCCTTCCATTAGAAGAATAACCTCATTAATAGACTCCAGACGTTTATGCATTTATGATAAGTGAAAATATAGGATTAATATAATATTAATAACCTCATTAATAGACTGCAGATGTTTATGCATTTATGATAAGTGAAAAAATAGGAAAATATAAAATGAAGAATAAAATACACGTTACACTGATTATAAGATAAATCATACTTTCATGTAAAACTCAACTGTTTATATATATCTGTAAAAATAGGAATTTGCATAAACATCCGCAGCATACTCATTATTTGGACAAAGTTTAGTATACATATATGAAATATGCAGTCTTATCACGAATTTAATACCAAAAAGGTCTCAGTAATTTGATAATTGAGTTGTATTTGTGTTTTTAAATAAATTAGCCTCTATAAGATAAGGCAAATATGTTTAAAAATTTTGAAATAAGTACGAACAAATATTATCCCGAAATAAATATCTAATTGTTGCCTACGGTCTTGGAAAACTTCTTCCCCGATCAATATTTATTCACCTGAAAAGCGAGAATCGCTTCTTCCCCAACGGTTGGGTCAGGTTCTCGAAACTCTCTCGTTTCGAGTAGAAATCTCAACGGTGCACCGACAAGAAAAACTCCCCCGCGACCACTCGAACGGTTCTATTCAGGGGTTTACATTGAAACATAAAATACTGCTATACTGCCATCTTCTGGTTACGTTTGAATTTCTTATTTACAGTAATTCTTATCGAAATGGAAGCATGAAAATAGTGAGATACGTTTCGATTTAATACGATTGTAAAATTTAGTTGGTCGAATGGGACTAAAACAATATTTTCGTCATCGATACTTATAAACACCGGTTAAATTCAGTTTACTTCGTTGATAATTGTTATGATCAATTGAAATAAATTTTCCTCGTCGATAAATATACCGAAATAGAGTTTCCTTCATAAATTTATGTTATGACCTAATGTAATAAGTACATGTTAATCATAACTAGAAGTTATGTGCTCTTATGTAAGACTAAATAACAATATTATTATTTTAATTTGTAGAGTATATTCAACATATATTATGTATATTTTATGTATATTTTATGTATCAAATCCGTATCTAGTGATGAGCAATCACGATTTTCCTTCATTGATAATGGTTATTCAGAGAAAAAAAAATCTTTTGGTTACGTGGAATCCTTATTTGTAACCATAAATATATTAATCGATAAAATAATTATTATCCTATGACTTCTTTTATTTTGATTATAACAGTTATGGTCTCTGGTACTATAGACCTGGGTAGTTTTAAAGTACCATTATTTCAAATGAAATATTATTTATTTTACAATTATATTTACAAGATAGAAGGACTGATCTGTCTATAGTAAATGATCATTCGATTACAACAAACATTTGTCTAAACAATAACAGCCCTCTTCCTCCGTAAAGATTTCTCAAAATAAATTCCTCATAGTCCATATTATTTTAAAAATCATTTCTTCCGTTAAATTTAAATTTAAAAAATCGTTACATTAAATATCTATTATTTCAAATGAAATAATATTACTTTTATTTTCAAATAAACTTGAAAATCCCAGGATTGCGAAAGTGGATGACCGTTTACTCACCCGGAAGTTGCTTGTATGTCAACTTCAGGCCAGGATGGTCTCCTTCGGCAGAACATCAAAGGTGGCCTGTCGGAGGAACCGGTGCTCCTCCGAAAAGAACCGACTCTGCGTGGCGAGGTGCTGCCTGACGCGCTTCCTGTGGCAGGATGCACCGTCAGTCCTTGGGCGGAAGTGCACTCGAGGGTCTTTCTTCGCGTCGACAACGAGCGACCGTGGGAAGACGGGATGACAGTACCCGGCGGAGGTACCACCTAGAAAGAGCAAACAAATCCCTCAAGATCGCACTAATTATCTGTCGAGCAAGTTCCCATCTTAAAGGATTAAGTCGAATCCTCGTACCCCACCCCCCTTCAAACACTCGAGGGAGCGTTTCTCAAGATCCCGAGCCGCATCCTGCGACGGCGATGGTAAACAGAGAAGGACGGTCGTGCGTTCAGCGTGTCGCAGGAGCTTTCGATTCTTTGCTTTTCTTCTACCTTCCGTTGGCAGAGATTTACGCTCGCCGCCGATGTAACGGGATCTCACCACCTGTTTAAGAAGTGTGACCACCCACGATCGGTAGGAATGATCGTAAAAGCTGTTTTAGGGGGAATTTTAGTAGCTTGAGTTAGGGGTAAATTAGTTGGGGGCAAGTATAATTAGGCGGATGGGTAGTAGGAGCAAGTGTTACTGCTTATGAAGACATTTTTTTATGTTTAGAAGAGCTTCTTGAGGGTGATAGAGTTTGGGATACTGAAGATGGTTATATACAGTTTGGAGGGCTCTCGATTAATAGTTGGGCAAGAAAAGTTAAGGATTTAGAAGACATTTAGTGACCTCTGTCTGAAGTAAATTAGTTATGTGTAAATATAATTAGATGAGTGGCTAGTAGGTGATAGAGTTTGGAATACTGAAGATTATATAAGGTTGAATACAATTTTGAAGGCTTTGATGTAATAGTTGGGCAAGAAAAGTTAAGGATTTAGAAGACATTTAGTAGCCTCTGTCTGAAGTAAATTAGTTAGGTGTGAGTATAATTATATGGGTGGCTAGTGGGTGATAGAGTTTGGAATACTGAAGATAAACCATTGTGAAAACTCTTTCCAAACGTGATAGTGTAGCTTGGTTGATATGGTACCAAATTTTCAACTCACATAATCGAGTGATCCATTGATAAGCTAGAGTACTCTATTGACGATATAGTGCATTCTATCGGTAAGAGTCGACTATGTAGAGTCCTAATTAATCTATCGATAGAGTATCCTGCATTACCAACAAAGCACTATGTTTCATTTACAGAGTGCCCTATATTACCACCAAATCATTCTGCCTTATCCACCGATTGTCCTAAGTTATCGAGTCGTGAGAGAAAATAAAATCTGATTTAAAAATAGATACTTTAAATCGGAATAAATGTACAAATATTCTTTTACTGAATTTAAAACTGGGTTCGCAATATTGTGCTCCATCAACTATGCTACACTCTTATTATTACAACGAAACCTCAAAACTAGTATTAGGAATGAAAATTAGTAAAACACTTCCAATACGTACAAGCAAAGAAGAAGCCAAGGCTTCATAATGTACTTCTTAGACAATTTCACAAACAACACGACAAATTAATCTTAACGCTACGACGTTCTAACGAACAATGACCTAACGGTCTCCTTCCCGCACAGATCGGCCTACCTGACTCTGATCCCTTCCCCCCACATCATCATCGCTTTGCGGGAAATTGTTTGCGAGGAAAATTCTTGGAAACGCCTTGCGAAGCAAAAACAATTTTCACCGACCTTCTAAGTCACCGATATATGTATACATTCACTAACTACATTTTCACCGAACAGATGTGTTTATTGACACACTCTTCTCAACAAATCGTATTACGCGTTCTCGATTATATTGGGTGTAACGTTTAGATAGTACTACGAAATGATACAATGAACATTCGGATGTTGGTATAACTGCACAACCTGGATCTAAATTAATGAATACCGAAGTTTATGACATAACACGTTTCTAGCTTCTTTGAAAATGTATAGATTTCATTTACTTACTAATGTAATTCAATTAAAAAACCAACAAAACTCATGCATATACGTAACATAAGAGCAGTAGTATACTCAAGTATTATATTAACGTATATGTTTAGTAAACAATAGTTAAAGTTTTATTTACATAACTTACTGTAGTTTTTAAATAATACGGTTTAACAAAACATTGTCTGATTTTCGCGTTACTTTAATATTCGGACACTTTTAGAAACTATTTATTTTGAGTCTAATTTTCATAATAATATGTGTTCTAATATCTTGTTGGGTAGCCATTCTGTTGTATCACTTCTTTTAAACGTTGTGGCATTTTGCTAATGATTTTTTTTAAATATTCAATAGTTATTTTATCCCGTTCTTCTTTTAACCGAAGTTTCAACATTTCTTTTGAAGATATTGTTGTTGTCCTGATACGTCGTTCTAGTTCATTCCACACATTTTCGATAGGATTGAAGTCAGGTGATGGTGAGGTGGTGGTGGTGGTTGTAAAACTTTTTGACAATTATACAGTAAATATTCTTGCACGATCCGTGCTTTATGTTTCGGGTCATTGTCCTGGTAAAACTTAAATGTGTTTAAAATTCCCATTTGTGTAGCACTTTTGTGTAAATTATTTTTTAATATGTTCAAATACACATTTTTGTCCATAATATTGCCAATAAAAACTAATTAGTCCAGCCCAAATGTGGATATACAGCCCCAGACAAGCACACTGCCTCCTCCATGCTTTACAGACGGGCTTAGATTTTTAAATTTAAATTCTTCATTTTTCTTACGCCACACCATCCTTCGTCCATCCGATAAAAAAATGTTAAATGTTAAAATAATGTAGTTCCACTATGTTTTTTCCTTCAAAACAATTTCTTTAGCAAAATTTAATCTCTTCTTTCGATTCTGTTCATTTATATACGGTTTCTTCCTAGCTACTCTTCCATTGTAACCACTTTTAAGGCTCTGCGGATTGTTTGGGGATGTACCTTCTTCCCAGTCTCGTTTAAGAGCTCTGTGTCTAATTTTGGTGCACTGAGTGAAGGATCCTTCTTTATTTTTCTTATTAGTTTCCTCTTATCGTGTGCACCCAACTTCTTTGGTTGGCCCTTTTAGGGTATAGAGTCTATACGATCCTCGTATTTGAACCGTTTGATGATACCTGCCACTGTACTCTTACTCATGTTGAGTATGGTAGCAATTTGTCTACATGATTTCCCCTTTGCATTGAGAAAAATCAAAGCTTTTCGTATATTATACGTGATATTACTTTTGCGTGGCATTCTACACGTGCACGTAACGATTATCGAAGAATAACTGATAAAATAAGGCTTGTTAGTATCATTCGAACAGTCGACTGTGTTTGTAAACAAACACTCCTTCTATCTAACTCGAAGTAACACTGCGTAAACACTCAGAAAAGATGCTACACTACCAAGTGTCCGAATATTAAAGTAACGCGAAAATCAGACAATGTTTTGTTTAAACCGTATTATTTAACAACTATTGTAAGTTATGTAAGTTATGTAAATAAAACTTATACTATTGTTTACTAAACATATACGTTAATATAATACTTGATTATGTTTTTTATTTGTTTTATTAGAAACGAAGTTATGATGTAATAAAGTAAAAATCTCATAGTGTCCGAATATTAAAATTACTCACTGTATATCGTTTCTGCATAAACAGATAAGCCATTAAAATATAACTTATTGGATGCTTATTATTGAATGTAGTAACTTATACAATTTCCTTTCATTTCCAAGATAATAGATAATTTTTTCCGGTGCTGGAGGAAAATACTGCGTTCTTCGACTATGTTATATGATTCTTTTTTTCTAAAAGTTCTCGACTCACTGGAGATAAATAAATTGCAGTTTCTGATCCTCTGATCGAGGGGAATCTGCAGCTCCTCTAATAAATTGCATTTCTGCGATTTAGTGCTCTGCATTCCTCTCTCCATTTACGATCGACGTGATACGTGGCTATGTGTCAGAGCACGTACTACCTTGCTTTCTAAAATACAGGGTATCTCTAAATTGATATGTCAAACTTTGTCAACGTATTTCATATATTGCACCGATGGAAAGGTGTCTTGTATATATAGATTCATGAACGCGCTTATTTTTAAAAATTTTGTTATTCGTTAGGCGTGATCTTCTTAAACAAACTTCAGTATCGTTTTATTCATTGTTGGGCAATAAACATGAGCAAATTTTATTTGATATAAAATTAGAAATATTCTTAAACGATCTTTAAATAAAGCTTTATCATCTTGAAAGTTCTTAAACAACTTTAAATAACAAAATATCTCTTTAAATAGTATTTTACAGTTTGATTTCTCGCAGTGTCATATGAAAATACGGAAATATTGATTTATTTGTAATAATACAAATTTAAAACAGTGAAGTTATTTGAAAGATTAAGTAGTTTATTTAATAAAATTATTTAAATATGTGAAATAATAAATATTTCACATAAACTGTGCTACAATAGTATTACAGTTTACGTAATGAAAAATGTATTTATTTGTTTATTTAAACTTTCATTCATCGCTTGCAAATAAACAAATAATAATTTTTAATAAATTGCAGAATATTTAGGTCGGACTTTTAATCATAAAATGTATTAGAAAAATTGGTATAAAAATCAATTGGCCACACTGTGTATTTATAATTTATATGCATAAATCATTATTATGAAGGTACATTTATTACAATAAGTTTTTTTCTGTAATCATTATCAACTTGTCATTTCAATTACGCGAGTAAATGTATAATTTTATACATATCGAAGAATTTCAGAACATTAAATATTAAATTCTGAACACCGTTTATTCTCAATATCATTTAATTATTTTAAACGCAGAATTATTTTTAACGCTAAATTAAAATGTCACGACATTATTGTGCGCTAAAAAGGAAATTACTTCGAGGTAAAATGTGTTGTTTGATACAGTACTGTAAATAACTTTATTTCAAAAATTGCCCATGTCTGTTAAACAATACACTCAATTCCCTCTTGTATTCAGTTTTTTTACACGATCCAGAGAAACAAAACTCTATTTTTGTTACCATTCCTCTGCACGAATTTTTGCTTCGACGCAAATTCAAATATCAGTAACTCTGCAAATATCTATTAAACATACATATATATTTATTACTTGTACTTGTAACCTTATAAAAACATCCAACTATTTTTAAATATAAATTCTATATTTTTTAGCGTTGGTAATACGTCGTGTTCATGCGAGACATTGTCGCTGGGTGCTGCCACAGCGTTCTTGCCAATATTTAGTAGAGGTCAAATGCGTAAATATTAAAAACTGGTTTACTTGGCTTTTCGAAAAAACAATTTCCTACGATTTAGTGCAACCTTTCCCTTTATAAAAATATTTTATTTACTTTCAACACGACTTTTGAAATATTTGGAGCATATTCTCTATTTCATCACAAACAATATGGCCTTCTGTGCAAAGTCTTTTTTAAAACATATCTATTCTCTATAAAAAAAAAAATTGAGTACACAAATATATGAACTGTATATTAACTGTAATGAATTACACTTTGTTCTTCTATCTGAACAATATGAAGTATTTTTCACATGCTCGACTAGAGCTTTTCCATTAATGCGTCCCAACGTCCCGCACCTAATCGTCGATCCTTTCACATACATCACTCTTTTGACACAAAGTGTTCCTCTACTTAAGGGCTTAATGGATAACCTTAATGACGAGTTTTCCAGCAAATTCAGGAAAAGAACATGGACCCTTTCTTTTCATCTTCCTTCTTCACACGTCCTCTATCATGACCCTACGCTAACATTTTTCTTTCAATGCCATAGGTTCCCGTGACGATGGAATTCCTTTTATTTTTATCAAAATTGTACGAGTATTTTTCAGTCATAAATATAGAACGCATCGAAGATGAAAAAAAAACGAAAACTATAACAACATTTAGAAATTTCGATTCGACTTTTGAAGGTTTAACTGTAGTATGCAAGTATGAATTATTTTTTAGATATTTCAAAGATGAAAGATTCAGAACATTTTTGATTGATCCTACGTTTAAAGTCGTTTTACCATCGCGAAAGCGACAGTTAGCAATGACTAATGATTACAATGGCATACTCTACATTTATTAACGTCATGATTAATAGGTTCCTTTATCTTGATTTTCTTGGACTTTTTAAGTTGAACTACTGAATAGGTCTTGTCATATTTTTTCCATCGTTTTGCTTTGTATAGTTACGTTATTAATTTTGTTCAGTATCTAGTATTGGTTTACTTTTTAACCGACTTCGAAAAGGAGAAGGTTACTCAATTCGACATGATTTTTTTCTTTTTTTTTTTTTTAAATGTCTGTTCACCGATTACACCGAGATGGCTTGACCTATTGCATCTTGTAGAGCATATTCCCCCGGTGATCCTGCTATCAAGATTTTTTGCGATTTATCATTTTTTACCCATTTTTTTTACCAAAAAACCGTGATTTTTAGGTATGGTTGCCGATTACGCCGAGGTGGCTTGCTGAATCGAAGTGAAAGCTCTTGCATCTTGTCGAATATTTCTTCCAGTTGGTCGCGTAAAATAAACATTTTGTGATTTGTCATTTTTTACCCGTTTTTTTTTTAAAAACAGAAAAATTTTGTCTTGCTTCTTACTCCGAGACGGATGGACCAATCAGATTGAAACTTCTTGCATCTGGAAGAGCATTTGCCATTTGGTCCCATAACAAACATTTGTCCTTATTTTGTTTTTTACCACTTTATATCACTGTTTATCGCAAAAAGCATACTATTTCACGTATGTTTGGCCTGAAATCAATAAAATCCCTTACATTTTGCTGCCGTACAGGTTTTCGCGATGATCACATTTGCAACAATTTATGAATTTTTCATATTGTTTATGACTATTATTTTTGCAAAATTCCTATTTTTTTTCTTGGTTCATTAATTAATTCCGATTCCGATCCCGATTAATTCCATATTTGTATAACCTACCAGCATTCCTAATAATCTCATTTGCAACTGTACAGGGTATCCCAAAAATGTTGGATGTCTTTGAATGTGGTGTTTCGGGGGGTGATTTGAAACAATTTTTTCATAGCGAAAATGTTGTTCGAGACTTCGTTAAGGAGATATTGACAGAAACCCCCGACCAATCAGAGCGCGAGTATGCTGGAGGAGCGCTTGCGGAGCCTACGCTACCGCAGGCGTCCACGGTATACTCGCGCTCTGATTGGTCGGGGGTTTCTGTTTCTGGAATATCCCCTTAACGAAGCCTCGAACACCATTTTCGCTAAAAAAAAATTGTTTCAAATCACCACCCCACCCGCCCCGGAACCGCCACTTTCAAGGACTTCCAACGTTTTTGGGTCATCCTGTATATAGCTCATAACTATTGTTATTGCATGAAACCTATTGGTTAGAGATTGCCACTAAAAAGAGTGAAATAAAATAATTTTTTGGAAAAAAATTTAATCGACTTCGAAAAAGGCGCAGTGAAAAGTATGAAATAATTTCTAGTCAATTTATATGAATATGTACTAGCTCTAGATATAATTGCTTAAAAGTATGGGAAAATGCAGTGAAAAGTATGAAATAATTTCTATTTGAACTCCATTATTATTCACCATCGTTTGATGAATTTGGTTAAATTATTAAATACATCATATTAAATGCAATGCAACTTTTTCGGTGGCGGCGCAGATGTAAAAAATTTTTAATTCCGGGTTGGGTTAGCTTTTGGTAGAGGCGATGATATTGAATGCTGTCAATGTATACATGTTTATTGTCTACGTGGAATTAATAGTTAATGTATATAGTATGTACACGGAAATATAGTTTGAGTAGATTTGGGGCTTTTTTGGAGGGAACGGGCGGCAATATTGATTACTGCTAATGTATCAACTCTCCCCATGGAAATACTGTATGAATAGGTTTGGGATAGTATTTGGTGGGGGCGGCGATATTGAATAGTGTTAATGAATATGATGACTAAAACGGATGTAATGATAGCAATAATTAAAGACCATATTTTTTGTTTCTCCGACAGAAAGTTAAACCAAGTTTGCCAATTTTGAATATACTTAATTTTAAATTTTGCGCCGCCTCCGAAAAAGTTGCATTGCATTTAATATGATATATTTAATAATTTAACCAAATTCATCAAACGATGGTGAATAATAATGGAGTTCAAATAGAAATTATTTCATACTTTTCACTGCATTTTCCCATACTTTTAAGCAATTATATCTAGAGCTAGTACGTATTCATATAAATTGACTAGAAATTATTTCATACTTTTCACTGCACCTTTTTCGAAGTCGATTAAATTTTTTTCCAAAAAATTATTTTATGATTTTATAGAATTTGTTTCACATCAGTCTATACTGCAAGCAAATTTATTGATGACGTTGAGACCACATATTGGGTCATCTTCAAGTCCATAAAAATGATAATGGCAATTTTTGTTAATGTTTAAAGTCAAATAGATTCTTAACATATTTTAAACATCATTGAAAACTTTAATGTCATTTGACTAAATTCCAATGAATGAAATCATTTATTTGAATTAACTACATTCTGCTGATATTTAATTTATGTAAATATTATAAATCAGTTGCTACTAACGATATATTCTTTTCTTCGTCAAGTATTATTTCCAGTTTCATAAGTAATATTAATCTACTTGAAAATGTCTGGATGCACATAGACGAGGCGTCATAATATTACCTTGAAATACAATCCGAGTTGATTGGTCTTCAATTTATATAAGTTCGATTTGCAGGGACCAGGTCACTTTACGCACAGCTTCGAGTCAAGTGTTGTTTACTTCTTCAGTTACCGAGGATTGACAAAGGGAAATGAATAAAGCTTCGACTCGCACAGAGGCTTCCGACCTAACGAGGTTCCAAGTACAGAGGTCCAACAGTAATTTGCTTCCTTTGTAAATTTCCGTCGAGAACCAACGCGTTCTCGAAATTGCACGTGAAAGTTTCTTAGAAGTGAATGCACGTCTAATTGAGAGGCGTGTCGAGATGGTCCTCGATGCATTTGAATAATTTACAAAGCAAATCATGAGATCATTTGTTCAATTTTTGTCAGTTGTATAAACATACACTTATTTAAGGTTGCAATGGTGGAAGTGTGTCTTTTTCCAACAAGGTCACATGTGGAGATAATGGAGAGTATAGATCCTTCTCATAGATGCGTGCAATAGGATTCAGAAATACTACAGCGCCATTTATACTACTGAATACTTTACAATTCTGTATTTAACTCGTTTTTTATATTCCTGTTACTACGTAGAAATGTCATTTAGCACTGGATGACTAATACATCTTATTAATTTCGATTAATTATTTTAAACAGGCTGACTATATCGCCACTTGTACTACTGACTGCTACGCAAATCTGTATTTAACTCGTTTCGTATAATACTTTTACAGGCTAGAAGTACTATTTAATATAAGACGTGCAATACATCTCTCACGCATTTCTTCACGTCAAAAAAGAACCACAGAAAGAGAAAAACAAATTGAATATAGAATTCTAAAATATTGAATAGTACAAGCAGGCGCAGAATTCCATTATGCGCGACAAAATCAGTCGAAAATAAATAATATATTTCCATACGAGGCTCCAGAAAATAAAATTTTAAAATTCCTAGGGCGCACAGTGCGATTCCCTGCAACTCAAAGGTCTCGCCTCCCATACAATAAAAATTCATACAAATGGAAACATCTGTTCATGAAAAAGAGAACTCACCTTGGGATAACCATGAGGGGTCGATTGTTGCGCGTTGGAGTTCGCGTTGGTCGTCCCGGTTACGCTTCCGGTAGAGCCGCTCCTTCCGGTAGTGCTGGCTCCGGAGTCTTCCCTGCTGAACGAGAACCTTTTAGGGCTCAGGCTCAGGCTGGCGACGCTGTCGCTCACGTACTGTTGCAGCGAATTAAAGAAACTCATTTTCGTCCCTTTTCACCTGGTTGCTGACACCTGGCCGCGATCTAGACTTCGATATGGCGTGCGCGATTCGAAGCAATGGTCATCGTTTTTCAAGTCGCGCGTTGTCTTTCTTTGGGAACCTCTAGCGTGGCTGACGGGTTCGCATGAAATTTACACACATCGATCTCGAAGTAACGCGGCGGATTGGCTCGTTGATACGGGGAGGAAAGCACCTCGACCTCGAGAACTTTCACGGTTCTTTGCGTCACGGTATCGATTCTGCCCCAGAGCCATTTGCAATTTTGTTACTTTCTTCCTGGCCGATCGTTGCGGTCCCTCGTGGAACTTAAGTCATCGTCCGTCGGCTGTCCCCTTAAGCCGTTTCGTTCCAGGAGCGACGGGAAACGCTTCCGTGTTGTATCGGCATCGTCTACAAGAAAGACAATTTTTGTTAGCGGGAAAAATTGTGGATTGACTTCATGGATGCTCGCCAGGAGCAGGAGTCGACGAACTTTTTTTTGAAAAGCATCATGGAAAAGTTTTTCTTTTGTGTCGTTCGCGGGGTGTAACCGATGGTGCGGGCATTTTATTCACGATGAAATTGAGTTGCTGATGGTAAAATGAGGGTGGAAGTCAGTGGTAGGGTTGGTCTTTGGTTGTTACGAATTTTTCAGTTGAATTGCATTTTTAAGGGATTACTTTGTACTAAACAGTAGACTTACGTGATACAATAAATGTGCAGAATTAGTATTTGTAACATATCTAGCGGTATAAGTGGCGATATTGTTATTCTACGTGAAAAAATAAATTAAAAATGTACTATAGAATGAATTTTTGTCATACGGTATTCTATTTTCGAGAAAATTTATTCTGGACATTTTCGGGGCACGTGTGCTATCGAGTCGAGCCTGTCTGGCGTTAGAGCCATTGAAAATAAAAATTCTATTCTATACTCTCGACTAACTTTTTTCGTGTAGAATTACTGTACTGCTGCTTTTTTATACCACAAGATAATTTACAATACTGTACTTAACTTATTTCGTATATATATGTTACGTATGAATACTGTACAGCATAAGTTGAAATTTGTACATGTTCGATATAGTTAACAAATCCATAATTTATGAAAACCAAGCTTATTTGATTTTATGAACATGTCTATGCATATCTTATTTTGCGAGTAAAAATATTGTTTCGTTATCAACACTATTAGCCATACACTCTTATCTAATAGTTTCGACAATTTTCTAACTTATTAGTATCGACTACAAGAATCGATAAATATAAAAATGCCAGTAAACAAACGTTGAATTTTTCCTAATCAGGCCTTTATTCTTGCCTGTTGAATGTCATCTTTGTATGACTATTCCACATAATTATCCCATATACCAAAGAAACCAAAATCAGAAGTTGAAACGCACATTATTTTAAATAATAATGTTCATACCGATCACCTACATTTTTTATTTATTTTTCCAAGCCACAAGGATCGATAGTAATTTTATTTTGCTTTCACGTTCTCCTATGCAACTTTTTTACGCGCCTCCCGTGTTTATCTGAGAAATCTCTGTCGCAGCAGTTTTTGTATACCGTATCTTGCAGGTTCCACGAATCCCCAAATAATAGTCCTTATCCACAAGGACCATACCCAAAGACTGTCCCCTTTAGACATCCTTCCTATATTTTTTCAAGATAGGTGTCTGCTTCCAGGGCATTCTCTCTCGAGTGTTACAGAGTATTTTCTCGGGAAATATTGGGGATAGCAAAATGATTTTTTCTTTCACCATCGGAATATAGAGAGGCCTTTTACACGAAGCACCAGGCACTGCTGTTCAGACCCTTAGAACGTGGAGAAATCCTCTCATTCAATTTTTTTTTTTTTTTTTTTTTTTTTGTAGTTGCGAATAACTCTCATCCTTTTCAACGTTTGCTTTTACTTAATGATTTTATTGATCATACTAAAAATGAAAACCAAATATAAGTACAGAAACATTGTTAATATTTTATAGAAACAGAGTGAAAGACAAGATAGTAGAGTGAAGCTATTTTTCTATCTATCTCATTTTAATCCTCACCTTATAATCTACTTAAATACAAGAAGAAAACGAAAATATACTATTTATACGAAATGGAGAGCTTTCTAATAATCCAAAAAAGAATCTCTTTAATACCCGTAAAAAATCTTCAGGGAATGCTTTCCAACGCACAGGCTTTCCCAATCTTCAGCTCCCCTTTTGAAAACAGCCACCTTTTCCAGCCCGACACCGTTCGAACAAGTATCGATTGTGTCCTGTATCGTCTTACATAAGATCCTGTCAGCCTGGTGTTGCGAATAGAAATTCGCGGAACGTTTCAGCGTCCACTCTTGCGTGAAAAACGATGGAGGTGTCGACGCAGAGCAGGATGACCTAACTCTGTTGCGGACAGACGTAGGGGTTGAGTATTCGGGGGTGGTTAAGCCGAGCTTTCGGAAGCTTCCACGAGTGGGAGCTATCCGTTGCGTTGTAACCTTCAATCGAATCGACAGCGAAACCCTTGAAGGCGTTTTCCCTTCAGGGGGTTGAAGATGGCCGGATGGGTCGCAGGATTAGGAAAATGAAGCTGATGCCAGCAGTTCCTCTGCGGTTTGGCGAAACATGTTGCCACGATGACGGTCGAGTGACCATTGATCGAAATTAGGCAAAATTATCGTTGCTACGATTGAGTGATTAGTCGTTTTAATGGGCATCGTCAATGTTAGTGTTGTCGTTGAAGTAGGTGTAAATTGGTGAGATAGAGACTTCGTCATGTTCATTCGAATTGCCTAGTAATTATTGCTATAATTTATAAATGAATATAATTGGAACTTTTACTTGAATGTGGTAATAAAGATATACGAGTATTTTAATGTAATTATTAATAATGAATTTTTGTAAAATATGTCTAGTTTTATACAAAGAAAAATCGCTTTTTTGTGAATGTTCTGGAAAGTTCAATAAATACCAATAGCAATAACAGTAAATTAATTTTCCTTTTGACATGATCAAGTACTGTAAAAACACGAAAGAATTATTGGATTGTAGTATGTAAATGAAGTATTTTATTCAGATTTATGATTTAAATTGTCATCGTACCACGTACAATCCATATTTATTTTGAACAGATAACTTCAGCTCATTATCTCAACCGTGTTACTTTATATTTAAACGAATGTTAACACTAGAATTATTAAACAAAATTCACTTATACAATGTCATTTATTAACTCAATTACAGTCATTGAAACTCAAATAACTTAAAACATATGAGGAATATTTTTTATTCATTCAAAAAAACGGAAGGTGCTGGACAATTAAAAAGAAATAATTATTTTTTATAAGAACTAAATACATTCTGATAAATGAAATTATTATTAGGTATTTCAATGTACGTTTTCCGAAGTCCGATTTTCAGTCAGTTCTGTGTGAAATACGTTTAATCAACTGCACCATAGAACAATGCAGTTTCGCAATAACTGCAAGAATTTATTGATCTGGACGTCGACACATGTACAATTAGAGGTTTGCTAATCATATTCTCCAATGTAGCTCGCGCAAAATTTGTGGTCATTTTATTGGCTCGTCTTCCATTCAAACTAAACAAATAGTTAAGCCTTTCTCTCCTTATCAGTCTTTAAAAATTCAATAAGTGTAATCATTAGATTGCAGATATTTGTACAACTTCTATAAATATCAATAAAAAAAAAAAAATGAAATTTAAATGGAAGAGTCTCATATATTCAAAATAATGAAACGTTTATTTTGTCGTTGATACATTTTATATACTGTTGAATTTGTGTACATTTTCGTACATTTTTTAATATTTCCAGTTGCTATGAATGCATAAATTTTCGCAGCCCAGTAATCATTTTAAGTTTATGCAGTTCCTTACTCGTTTTTCGACGAATACATTCATCGAAATTCATCGAATACATGACTTTCATTTAAAAATGTTGCTATTTACAGAAACTATATTCAGTCATGTGAATGTGTGGTATTTAAATAGTAAATATGATTCCAGGATTATGAGTAGTCTATCTGTAAAAGAATTTCTCGACACATTTCGAATTTAGAGAGATATATTTGTAAACATATTGTGAGATAAAAATTATATTTCATATTTATTGGAAAAAATCCGTATCTATTTATTTTCTGCAGAAGAATTGTGACCATTGCATTTTATAAAAATATTAAAAATAGTTGCAAATAGTTTTGTAGGTTATGAAGCATGATCGTCTCATTAAAGAGTAAAAATATAAAAAATGTCAGACACGTTTTAAAGATCTTAAGTGTCAAGAATATTAAAAAACAAAAAAATCTACTTTTTAACCGAGAAAAAATGTAACCCCTTAACTTCCTATGGAAACGCAGTTGTTTCAATACTTCATCTCCATAATGCAACAAGTAGTTTCTTTTCTGTTTCATTTTATGCTGTTACGCCGTGTTACGGAATATCGAAGGATTTTACGCGAAAGCAAACGCAGGTAAACACATATGAAGCATAAATGCAAATTTACGCGTAACGTTTCAACGTCAATTATTCTAATCGAAGCCGACAAACAGGTCGCTTTGAAATGTTCTAAAATGAAACGTGCAACCGGGCCATGAATTCATCGAAACAGGAACAGGAATTGTTTGCATTTACTGGTATATTTCCACATCCACGTCGTGCTTTGATAAACAAATTTTTAAAATAATAAAGGCTACGTGTTCCGCGCAACATTTTAGAGCTCTCCGCGTCAATTCGGGTCGGAAACTGAAAATTGACTGAATACGGACCGATCGCAAAATGAAAAGCTCAACCGTTGTTTGAAATCTGCGAAACAAGATCTCTGCTTGTTTTCAACTATTGAAATAGAATACCACTTCATTCGCATTTCATTTTTAAGTGTATAATATTTACAAGCTAGAATCATAGGAAGGAAAAGCGAGAAATATCATGTGCAAGTATAGTATTTTCACAAATCCAAGATAATCTTCTTCAAGTCTCGCGCAAGCAAGAGTATTATACCTTCATCCAGACGTTTCGACTCTGGCTCCAGTTATCTTCGATACTATGAAAGGTAAACATAATTGAGATCAAAATTAATTATTCTAACGAAATGCTAGATGCTTTTAAAGTACGATATATAAAGAAAAATCAGTATAAATTAATAGGTCAAATAATCATATTTTGTAATTGGGGTTGAATCTAAATCATTCTCTATAAAAGAAAATAAATGTCAATGAAGATTCGTTATTTATATGAGGGAAAGTAAACAAATGCTTTATATAATTTTTAACTGAATAAATATTGTGTTAAAAATCTCTGATGTTTCTTTTTTTAATGTAATGTTTATGATTTTACAAATTCTATTTAAAATTGTGAGACGATATTTATAAAATCAGTTTTTAAGTAGCGAGATATGTATGAGGTCAGACGATAAGTAAGGAGAGTATTACTCTTTCGGTGAAAAGGGTGCAATAGAACAATTTATTTCCAATCAATAATTATGTATGCATTTCCTTTTATGTGAGAGATTTTTTCTTCTTGTAAGATAAAATTGTAATTTAATCACTTATTTATTAAACGTTTCGATAATGAAGTTGTATGCTCTAGCTCAAGTATTATATAACGCTCACAAGAATAATAAGACAAATGAATTGTCAAAAGAAACATTATTGAAAAATTAGAGAGTTATGCGATTACTGATACAAGTTACATAAAATTTATAATAATATAAGGTAACTAATCAGACAATTTATAATAATTCTAATGATACCTTTCTTTTGAGGAAAAATAGATTGATGATTTGTGGTCATAAATAAATTTTTTCTTTCTCAGAAAAGAAAAATGCTTACATAACTCATGGAATAACAAAGTTTAAACACGAATACAATAAAATAAGTATTGGGTTATTGGTTATAAAAGTCTGTTATTGCAAACAAAATACTCTCCTAATTGAAGTAAATACCTCTATATCAAAAAATAATGTTTCACGTATAAAAATAAAAATAAATAATACTTTATATTGATTAAATTCCTGTTCAATATAAATATACAATCCGAGACATCGTCCACACAAATGGACTACATTTAGGCAGACAAAAATGTCGTTTAGATATTAAAATATAAAGTGCACAATTTTCTTTACAACAATATACTGTTTATCAGTGGCACCTTAACCTTATTTTTAAATAGTTTGACTCCATTCTTTTATTTTTAGTCATACCAACTTAAAAATACAACGCCAACAAAATTATTTTCTACTTTATCCATCATTTCATAAATATGACATTATTCCAAAAAGTTTCTTTCACACATTTTCTTCCAAACGCACCGAATCACATCCCCTTTATCCAGAATGACACAAACACTCGACTGCACAACGGTGCAGACGCTTCGTAATAATTACTCGACGTTTAAGCCCCTTAGGTCTTTCCACAGGATCGATAGGACCAAGTTCAACGCGATCCAGAAGCTGGGTCGGCTGGTTTCGCGATTTCGATGTAACCGCGATAATTAGCATCCGGTGTTTGCCAGGTCTGCATTCTTTGCTTACCTTCGCAACCCCTCACCCCAAGCGGGTCTTATTTTCCTTGGGGGCCCGTTACCACTCGTAAATCCCTTCCTTCCGCCCCACGAACCCCCGTCGACGACAGTTTTGTAAGCAAGCCAGCCGCGAAACTCGCGTAACAATCTCGCAACTCCGAGCTCAACTAAATCCTCCACGAGCACGTCACGGTCTTTCCTCGTGGGCACGTCGCAACCGTGACGACACGACGCTCCACGACCGCGATTAATTAACCGTTTAACCGATACTGCTTCAAGATCGACGACACTGTTGCTACTTCCCGACGATATTGGTTTCTCGGTATTTTCCAGCACCGATAAGTGGGGAACGTCGACTTTCGCCGAGATCGAATACGGCGACCGTGCCATCCCCCTTTCGACTGTCGTGAATTTTCCACCCTGTACTGGTAACCTATTACTCCATGATTGACGTACAGTGGGTGTAGAATGTATTCGTACACCGAACAATTTCCCAGAAAACTTTTGTGTGAAATTGTAGTTTCTTAACTTCTTTTTTTATAATCAATGTCATTTTACATATTCTTGGAAATTTCTAAGATAGAAAGCAATAAGTATTTGTACGATTCTTATGACGAACCATTTACAGTAGAGTTTGTAACGTAAACACATTAGTTTATTGCTCCGTACGAATTAGAAAACATCAAATTTCCAGTAAAGTGCTTTTAAACAGTTGTGTGAATATTTATTCCTTCAACATTTCTATCGATTAATTGTTTTTTTTTTTTTTTTTGTTAATTTCGTAATTTACATAAATAGCTATTTTTTTTGTACTCTATCTCTTCTTGAGATTTCCGAAAATATGTAGAATGTCATTGTTTATAAAAAATAAGTTAATAAATTACAATTTTACATAGTTTTTTTGGAAATTAATCAGTGTACGAATACTTTCTACACCCACTGTATGGGAAATTCCCGACGTTCCTTAACCAATTTCCATTCGCATTTCGAGAGGGACGATGCACGGAGAAACGATTCTGGATCTTATCATATATCGTTGGTCTGTGATAAAGTACATAGAGGGTTGAAAGGGTGAAGCGTAAATTAATTGTCTATTGATGGAATTATTGTCGATGAGAGTTTAGTCAACCTTACGACACTGAAGACGCAGTTCTGAAGAATATTGTTTAGGAATGTGTAATAATTATTTAAAATTATAACATATTTACGACGTAAAAATATATACGTATGATTCAATTTTATTTTAGAAGATTACCTTAATATTCAGTTATTTTAGTACTACCTTTATATAATTTATGTATATGTTACATAACGTTACAAATATACATACTATGCGTGTACATTATATGGTACATAATAATAATAATATAAATAATATAAAATTATACATATTATTACGTTAAAAGTTCAAGTTGTAATTTTTAATAATAATTATACTTGAAGAATATTTGTCAGATGTTTCTTAAAATGTGTTTAAGACAAAAAAGAATAAAGAACATTACAAGAATGTACAATATGTGTTCTCGCAAAAATAAAATGCAAAATGAAATATAAAATAAAATAACAAAAAACGACTAGAATAAAACAGATAATTAAAAAATAAATCTCTTCTTTTTACAAAAAAGTACTTACAAGATGAAATGTTACATGAAATGTTTTGTTAACAACAAAATTAACAACAATTTTAACTGTTGGTTCGTATGGAAATGACTAGCACTATTTCCAGAATAAGAATAGAAGCCGTTACGTACAAGCCGCGATGTTGACAAATGGGAGAAAGAGGAGAGTCCATTACTCAAAAATTATCTACTATCGCGAAGTCTCATTTATCCTTTAGATGCTCTAAGGTGTAGGGTCAGGAGGCAGGGCATCAACTGTGTAATATTATAAACAGTCATAAATTCAGTCCAGAACAGCCTATGGTATAAAATAGCGGCATAATGTCAAGGGTGAATTCGGTACACCAGAGTAGTAAAAGTTCATGTTGCACATCTCTTAACAGTAACAGTTTGAAAATAAAATTAGATAGGACTGATGTGTATATGAATCTTACACTTTTTCAGTAAATTTACTTTGGGCGTCACATTGTATCCCATAAAAAATCTAACAGTTTGTAGTTTCCATAGACTTCGTTCTTTGTTTCGTTTCAGACATTGGAAATTAGGATTCTTTGAAAAAATTCTTGTAAAACGCATCTACCCTATTTGTGAAGAATTAGGAATTACCCCAAAACATTAGTTCGGATTTAGGAAACAACATACGGCAACGGAGCAAGTTCATCGTTTAGTACACAATATCAGTCAGGATTTGAAAAAGAAAAGGTACTGCTCTGCATTATTCTTGGACGTTAAACAAGCTTTTGATAAGGTATGGCATGCTAGTCTGTTATACAAGCTTAAACTGATTTTACCGTACCCGTACTTCCTGATTATGCAGTCATATTTAAATAACAGACAATTCAAAGTAAAACTATTAAACGTAATAACTTCGCCTTTTCCTATCGAAGCTGGTGTACCTCAAGGAAGTGTCTTCGGACCGCTGTTATATACCATTTATACGGCTGATTTACCTACTACATATAAGATAATTACAGCTACATTTGCTGACGATACAGCTCTTCTTTCATCCCATAAAGATCCTCGAACAGCTTCTGCGACTCTTCAGGAACACGTTTGCAATATCGAAAAATGGCTCGACAGATGGCGTATCGCCGTAAATGAAAGTAAATCATCGCATGTTACTTTCACTCAACGTAGATCCACATGCCCCCCCCCCCCCATAAAAATAAATAATACCGAAATCCCGCACAAAGACTCAGTTAGATATCTAGGGATGTTGCTAGACAAAAGATTAACGTGGAAACAACACATCAAAGCCAAATGCTCTTACCTCAAAGCAAGAGTTATAAAATTCTACTGGATTCTACGATCGTATCTAAAAATGGAAAGTAAACTCATCCTATAAAGCCCGTATGGACTTATGGGATACAATTGTGGGGCACTAGGAGTAACTCTAACATCGAGATTCTACAAAAACTTCAATCTAAAATACTAAGACTGATCTCTAATGCACCTTGGTATGTTACCAATGAAGTAATTCATTGCGACTTAAAGATGCGCACAATAAAAGAAGAAATTTCACGATACAGCAACCGCTATAATTCACGCCTCACTAGTCATCCGAATCCTCTTGTCACCCAACTCAGAGACACAGCTCATGCATGTAGACTGAAAAGATACTACACTGTCAAACTTTGCAATAGATTTAATGAAGTAAATACAGACTCGCATATTGTAATCACTAGACTACGGATCTTTACGCAAAATAAAATTTCGCGAACGTGGCTACACAAATTGAACCTAAATAGGAATTTATTTTATTCTGCAAATGTTATAACCTGAACTTTACTTTCAATCTTTTTTATATTCTTGCATATTGTTTGCATTTTGTAGGTTCTTGTGCATTCAAATTTTCTATAAATGCATAAAGGTCCGCAGTCTAGTAATCACACTAAATAGTAAATTCCAGAATGTAAGTAACTGAAACTTACAAACCATGCCACTGTAACACGCTAACCTAATTGCTTATAATTCTCTATGAGGATTGATTGTAATTGCTTAATTAATTAATAAAACAACAACAAAAACAGAATTAGGACGTATTTATTTAGCGAAGGGAATCTAATCACATACGAACATGTGTATGCCTGAGTGTGATTGAGTGGAGTTGGCGAGAGTGGGAATTCGCACAGAATCAGCCGAGGATGAGAGTTCAAGAGGTTGAACTCAGGAAAATCGACCAGGGAACGAATGGATGGAAAATAAGCGAAATTTTGAGCAACGCTTACACGTTGTTTCTTCGATTTTAATTTCTAGATATATACTTGTTGGTAAATTTCAGTACCTTTCAAGCATTTTAAAGCCGTGACCCTTTTTTTCATAAAATGAAGTTACTTTCAATCCACCAATTTGATACGATCTATAAACATTATGATTTTAGTCATAAACTGCAGAGTAAAGTCAATTTGAGAATGATAATATCATCCTTGATAGAGAAATTAATGCAATTTCCTAAGTAAAAGAACACAAAATTGTCTTCGTTCATTGATCAGCATTGATCATTTCAAACATTTTAAAATATAATTTGGTAGAAATATTTTGAAAGCCTCGAGCAACAAGGATATTAACCAAAGAAAATAAACTTTTCAAACCAGAAAAAGAAGATTCCCTCTTAAGAAATTAAGCAACTCCCAGCATTTAAAGTACACCTGTCGCGTCCCATTATTCCCCACAGCCCAAAAGTCTCCATCATTATAAATTTTCCACCATTTCTGTCAATCAAAAAATTCAAAGGGTCCATGCATCGTTATCGTGATTTCGCGCGAAAAAGATCGTCAGCGATGCCGAACAAAGTTTAACGAGTTTCGTCATAACCTCGAAAATTGGTAACGAAGAGAAGAATAAAAAAAAAAAACGGGTCGCATCGGTTTTCATTAATGGGATCATGAAAAGCATTCCACCGGGACCATGAAACTTCGAACGTGTCACGCTGGGGACCGAAACGAACGACGGAATGTAATTTGTTTATTATCGACTTCGGAACACTCGAATCCTGGCCGAGCTTTAACAGGTCTAACTTCATTAGAACTTTCCCCGATGACTTCCATATACCATTAATTCGCGTTAATAAACATTTGTCGAAGGTTTGAATTACGGGAATCGAAAACTTGCGGAAATCGCGGTGAATGGAGCGTTCCATTTCCTTTTTGCTTTGGTCCCGAATGGTCGAAGCATTTCTATTGGCAGAAACTTCGACAAATTTCCGGTTGAGCATTCCTCAGAGTAGCGAGATAATCACTTATTTAAGAGCAGGTATTAACAGAATTCTTCTTCAGATGGAAATTTCAAATTCAGAATAGAAAGTATTGATTCATGTCATTTTTAATTTACCTTAAAATTTGCCATACCAGTTTACTAACTATGGAAAAATAAATACAAATTTGATTATCCTAATGTCATGACGCTGATGCTGTTTAGTTTCAAGTATAATAGAAAAGGCAATTATACAATTAAATATTTCGTAATAAGTAAATAGTCATTCGGTTGGTCCATCGAATGATTATGGTGAGTAAGTATTTATTTTTATTCGTTATCTATTATTTATAATGAAATTTTGGTCTTTTTAAAAATTCATTACTAATATATATATGTATATTTTCCACTACAAAAAATGTAATGAAAAACGTGATTCAACTAAAATCAACTATGCTGAAGATGTGTCTTGAACGAACACAGTGAATATAGGTTAATTATTTCTTAATTACGTCGTTTCAACCACGTGTGAGCATGATCCTCTTCGGGTATAATTAAGCCATAAATTCAATGATTCATACCATAACTAAGGAAGAGTATGGCTTACATGGATATATGGTTAAGTAACATAAAGCTAATATTAAGAAAATGAAAAAAATTTGAAAATATTGTTGTTATCTATAGCTAGTCTCCATAATTGAGTAATGTAAGAGGATTAAATTTCTACGTTATTACTATATTTAATATTACAATTAATATAGTATTCATAACTTCATTTACCATTTTACTACATAACTTTGAATAATAGTATGGCACATATATTTGATTCAGTTGGAAAAGCATTCAATATATATTTTTGAACATCATATTATTCATTTTTAAAGAAATTATCCATTCCCACTATCCTCTAATATTCACAATTACATCATATTAAGCATTCATACCATCTGATATTTCATATTTTATCTGCGTACGCGCATATTTCAATTGTAATTCATATACCCGAAGAGAAATGTTGAGTTCATTCAGCAAAACTTCATCGAAACCAATAAAAGGTACGCTTTTACCGGGATATTCGAAACTTTTAAAAGCAAAGAACCGTTCAGAATCTCAATGCACGGAACGATATTTTTCCAACGATATTGACATGATCATTAAAGAAAAAAGAGAAAAAATTTAGTTACGAGCCCACAGCGAACAACGTTGATAAGGCTCTGATGGAATAATTGGCTTCGAGAGAATTTCAGAGAGTTATTTATCGATGAAAGTAACATTTCAACGGCGCCCATTCCTTCCGATTCCCGTCGCTCTTTCCTTCTCACGATACCCCGGAGCAATAATTGCCCCAAGGAGGTCTTTTCCTGCGAGGAGCGTACCCTGCCTTGAGTTTTACAAATTTATGACACAACAGGGAATGCTACAGAAAAGCGACGAGAAACGATTTCAAGAGTAGGTTGAAAGCTTCTTTCTTCAGAATCTCATTTCAGATAGTGCGCGCTTCCGTCGCTGGTAGTGCGAGTTGAGAAATGGTAGACAAATCGCTCTATCTATCGGCTGAAAGGACGTGCAACGACGCATTATACTTTCGAGGAGGTGTAGTCAATTTTATATCCCTATATAAAATTCAATTAAGAGCCCTCATTACGATAAATAATGGATACAGAACATATTCGGATTTAGAGACAACAAAGTAAATACAAATTATAGAAGAAATATTTAATTCAGAAAAATGAGTCAGAAATAATGAAGGATTTTCCAAAAAAGGGCTTTAAAATCTCGATTTTTTAATAACAAATACGCCTGTTATCATATACACGGTGGATATATTAATATAAGTATATACAAATATATTTTATAAATATATACCGTTACATACAAACATAATGTATTATATGAATTGCATAAATATTCGTCTTTTATTAAAGAACAAAAATCTTGGAGTTCTTTCTGAAAAACCCTTTAGATGAACCTCCGTGTAATTTACTGATTGTTTTTATCATTTTAGGTAGAATTTGTGAATTTTTGTATTGAGAAATCCTTCTAGTCAATTTTATTTCTTAAATGATTTTACACTGATCCTAATATTTTGCAAAGTGTACGAGGTGTACAAATTCTGCTTTAGAATCATTTGGATCAACGTCATTTGAGTGTCTATTAAATTCATAATTCAACAACATAAATACTTGTTTCTAGTAAGTTTGCCGACAAAAGAAACTTATGTTTCGTGTATTATATAGAAATAACAATAAGTTTTTAAAATATTAATTTTTGGGGTCACTCTTTGATGGAGGGTATAGACAGACGTCCTGTTCGCCTATATGATAATGTACCACAAGAGCTATACTGTTTAAATTTGGGGTCAAGAAATTATTCATAGTTGTATCGATCGCGATGGATTACATCAATATCAAATTTGAGGCACAAACCCACAACAACCACAACCAACGTTTAAACTTTCGTGGAACGATGGTTTACCTATGTATATTGTAACTAGTTATGCTATTTAAGAGAGCGGTTAGAAATATGATCAAAACTAAAATTATGTACTCAAAACTTTCTTCGCTTAATATTGATTTAAACAATTTTCTGTTTCTTAGGTCAAAGAAGCAAATAAAATGAACTAAATAAAATTTTGTTTGTACTTTAAAAAGGATCTACAGAAACGTTAAAACATAAATATACATAAAACTTGATTGTAATTATTTATTATTATGAAGAAATAACTCTAATACTTTCAAATAATGTTTATGAACATTTTTAGGACTGAAAAGAAGAAATGTGTAAGTTACATATGTATGATTTATTTTGTTATGAATCCTACCAGCTTTCAATAAAAATTTAATCACAAACTGAGACTACTATACTTCGTATTTAACTATTTTTATATGTGGATAGAACTTATAGTGAATGTGATTATGACATCTTAATTACTTTCCTCCACAAATTTTATAAGAGGTAAACAGGAAGTTTGAGTTACGAAAAGCATTGTATTTAATATGATCTCTTAATCCAATTGAACAATACTTTCTATATAAAATAAAATTTGCTTAATATCATTAAAAATTATGGCATCATATCGAATAGCGTTTAGAGAGACGAACGAAATGGTTAAAAAATGTACATAGGAAAGCATTAATCGATCCAATTTTCGGAGGCTAGGCTAATCGCATTGAGCCAAAATTGAAATTAACGTTTCGCCACATGATGGAACGAGGTTTTTAATTCGAATAAACACGATGATGAGGTTGTACGCGTGGAGGTAATCCCGATGTAATTCCATTCTGTCCAATTCCGTATACAAATACACGGTTCGAATACATTAGCGTTCATTATTTAATGGATTGTGCAACGTCATCTTCAAGTCATCCATTTCCAACATGCAGGTCATTAATTCGTCTTTTGAAAGCAATCTGTTTCCCTTAAATTTGATGAACTTGCATTAAACGCATGATTCATCGTGATCGAATAGAAGACCATAATTTATTTCCAAATCTTTTCCATGTAGTTTGAGATTCTTGCACATACTTAACAATTTCTTTGATTCTGTTTGTTTTAATTACATTTTAATTACATTGTGAGGAATTCAAGCTCAATATTTATATTTCTTTAATTTTATATAAAAAATACGAAATGTCTAAGCTATCGAAAATAAAAAACATTATTTTTAATTTAGTAGTTCCTCATTGTATTATTTATTAAGTTTCACCTCTTCACGATGATACACACTTATTGTTAGTATCAAGTTACCTATTTCCTTGAAGAAAATTCATTTTTATATAATCCACTGTTCACGCCCACGTAAAAAATTTTATTCGAATTAATTTTCCTCACCCGATAGGTTGCGCAATGAGTTCTCAATATTTCCTTAATGATCTATCTCATTATATCCGTAACGATGTCTCCGAGACTGTCCACGTCCGGAGTATTCTACAGCTAGAGGCGGACGTCGATAATTAACGTTGCTTCTCGGAAATTCGATTATTTATCCAAGCCAACCTCTCATAATTCGTTCTTCATTAACAAAATTAGATTCCACGGTCGCCATGAGGTTTGCTTTGCGTTAAAACAGGGAGTAACAAGGAACTCTTGTTCCTTTATTATTATTCTTTCATTCAAAGTGAAATCAGTTTATTTAAAAATTTCTCAAGATATGAGTAATCTTCTATTGCATGTTTTAATGTTTCAAAGAGGAAATTAATTCATTTGTTTATGTTTTAGTTATGTATACATAGTGTATACATTCTTAGTTTGAATTAAATATTAATTAAATAAAATCTAAATAAATAATTAGTAATAAATCTAAATAAATCATTTTCAGTTGTGTCACCTTTTAACCTTTGATTATACGAAAAAATTTTGTTCAGTTTGAAAAAGATCTTTTCCTAAATTTAGTGTTTACTATTTAAGAAAGGGGTAGAAAAACAGTTCGTAATTATAAAATATATGAAAACATTCTCCAATATTAAAAGTCTTGTTCTAATATAAATACATATTCAGAATAAGAAGTCGTTGAATCGTTCCTGAAGAAAGTTTTTAATTCGAGCAGAAATGTTAAAATAGATCACTAAATTTTTTACCTCTTTAGCTCTAAACACCAAGTGGAATTTATTTTTATTTCTAATCCTGTTGATATATTTTAAGTGAATCGAACAAAATATAAAGAATATGACAGATCAATTTACGGACGTTCATTCTTTGACCCAATAAACTCTACTAATCGATGAACGTTCGTTTTATTTAATTGCAGTCTCGAGAAATCGTCAAACTTGAATGTTTCGACTCATTGAGCTTCGAGCACGCGAAATCGAAACATTCCTTTGCTTTGTTTTCGCTCGCATTGCCATAATTGCAAGTTAATGAAGCTGTTCAAGAAAATTGTTGATGGAAATACAAACGCCCAGGCTCACGCTTCGGTGATGTTTATGCTTCAGAAATTCGAATCTTCGTTTCTTTACGATTAACGAAGACGTCCTGCCACAGTGATTGAGAACAATTGAAGAAGGAAATTGTTTTGTTTCAGGAAAGATATAAACAGATCTAAGTAATCAATAGACGCCAATAATTTGCACGCTGAATGTACAAAATAAATGCATGAAAGATGTATACTTTTATTATTACCGTTTTTTCATACTGTTGAAGTTATATAAATTCTTTATTTTTTTTTTTTTGTTATTTGATTAACGATATTTGTTTATTTTAAACGATTATCCAATTATACGCTTCGTATCACTTGTATGTGTATTCATTATTTCTCAATTTTTTATAATAAGAACTTTGTATTATACGTTCGTATATACTATAAGTTCGCATTAAAATCAATGGAATACTCTTCTTTCTAGTTGATAGAATTGAACTATAAGAGCAAACAAAAAGTATTCTTAATTTTTATAACTAAAAATAATTTGATTCGCAAGTTCAGTTCCATCGGTTAATTGAAAACTTGAGAATGAATAGGTTTCGTTGAAACCTTATCGCGCAAAGTTGAAAATGTAATTAACTGATCGGATTGAAGTGTGCTTGGCACGGATTTAGTATGCAACTAGTCGACTTGTTGATTAGAGTGCGGGTAATTGTGAGGCTTTTTGAAATGAGCTGGACGTGGAGCATTAGGATGGGTAATTTGCAGAACTTTTCCGATTCGAACCAGCTATGATTATGGGAAACATTCGAATCGATGGGACATACAGTGGGTGTAGAAAGTATTCGTACACCGATCAATTTCCAAAAAAACTATGTAAAATTGTAATTCATAACCTTATTTTTTATAAACAATGACATTCTACATATTCTTGGAAATCTCTAGAATAGATACATTACAAAAAAAAATAGCTATTTATGTATATTACGAAATTAACAAAAAAAAACAATTAATCGATAGAAATGTTGAAGGAATAAATATTCACACAACTGTTTAAAAGCACTTTACTGGAAATTTGATGTTTTCTAATTCGTACGGAGCAATAAACTAATGTGTTTACGTTACAAACTCTACTGTAAATGGTTCGTCATAAGAATCGTACAAATACTTATTGCTTCTGTACTGTTATCCACTTTTCGCATGCTTTTGTTAATTTTACAAATTATATTAACTAGTAAATGTTGTTTAGATTATATCTATCCTAGAGACTTCTGAAAATATGTAAAATATCATTGATTACAAAAAAAGAAGTTAAGAAACTACAATTTCACACAAAAGTTTTTTAGGAAATTGATCGGTGTACGAATACATTCTACACCAAGTGTATATAGCTTTTTTGTTAAATCAATCATTTTCTGTTGTATTATTATTTTTTTCTTTATTATAGAAGTAAAATCCATTTAGTTCAAATATGATCTTTTCCTAAATTTAATGAAAATAGCTCATAATTATTATTATTGCTATTTAATATACGTATTATGCCCATGACTAATTGGAACAAGAAATTATTCATTATTCACATACCACAACCGGTCTGATTCTCTACTTGATTTCGTGACTTCTTCTCAGTTTGTTTGTTTTGTTATTTCACATGATATAATGACATACTTCCAAATTTTTTTTAATAAAAATAAATCCATATTAGTGAGTTTCATAGGGTTATTTAGATTGATGAATCGTCAGCAAGAAAGACGACAAGAAATATTCATTCAAAAATGTATTTTTCTAGGTATACCAGAGCTGCCTATAACTACTCTTTGTGAAAGAAGATCTTTTCTACAAAACATATTTTCCCATCTCTATTCACCTTCAGATCATTCGACTGAACATTCTTCTACAAAGATTGACAGGTATCACCCTCAACGTCCCTAACAAAAATACCTATCAAATCATTTCGACAACCGTGAGCAAAGTCTCCCACGAATCGTTGCGTAACAGATGGTCAACCTTCCGTGTTAGTCTTCGAAATCTTACGAAATTGATTTCCGTCCCGTTATTTGGACAGCAATCAGCCTCTCCTCCCGTACTCGTGTCCAAACGAGATCCTCGAGTTCCCCGTTTAACCGGCTAATAAGAACTGGGTCGTCGTCGTCGTCCTCCTCCCGAAACGCGAAAAACTTGATCCAAGAAATCGCGTGCCATCCTCCTCGACCGACTTTTTCCCCTCGTCCTGGCAGGATTTATCGACAGACGAAAGTGAAGGAACGTCAGGTGGTCGGCTTCGTTCCACTTCACTCAAAGAATTTCCTATGGGCGGAAATGTCGTGGATATATCCCGAGGGTGAAGGAAAAGCCAGCGAACGCCGTGATGTTTGCGAAACAATTCAAAGGGACGCGCGCGGAAAATCACGGCGGATTCCTCCAACTTGGGAAGGGGACACAAGCCGTACAACGACGGATGAAAGAGCACGGGGAGCGTAGATTTTTCTTCGGCATTCAACGAGCCAATTTCATTAGGAGTGCCAAGTTTTCTTGCTTTCCAACGCTAGGTCTATAATAGCCAAGTGCTTCCAGCAATTTCGGCTCCCTTTTTTCCTCGCATCCTCCTCACGAGGGGCTTCGTCGTTCTCTGAATGCCGCTAGGTAACTTGGACTGCGTAAATTGTGAACTGTGGGGGCTATGAGTCCTTGAATTAGAAGCCGTGAAGTGAAGTTACGTTGGGTGGAAGTCTGTGATACTTCCAAGTGATGACTTGGACCATTTGTTCGAGAGGAGCTAGAAGTTGATCCCTGATACCAAGAATGCTTCAATGCAAAGTCTAACGACCATTCATGTTGTAGAAAAATAAGATTACGCCGCTAGATTAATGTAAAATCATAACAGGAGTTTCAGGCAGTTCATTAACGTATGTGGAATACAGAGATTGGAAAGTGAGCAATAGAGGCTGTTACGGATAGAATGTAACAGAAAATAATAAAACATAAAAAAAGGAGGTTACAGAGGATACCATTTAATACCATGTCATTTAATGTATATCATTTAGTGCATTAAGGATACTTCCAATGGGGAAGTAGGCGATTTCAAGCGCTGACGGTCGGAGTCAGTAGTTCATGGGTTCGCCCATAACTAGAAGCCTTTACGTGCACGGGGGAATTCGTGGCCGTAATTTATCGTAGCACCGAGAGTACAAAACTCCTCGAGAGTGGCAAATGTCGCCGTAACAACGGCAGCTAACAACTGACCGGGAGTGGTGACTCCTTACCATAGCACCGAGAGCCTGTGCTGCTCAGGAAAGGTAAGAACCGGGCGTGGACGGGGCAACCGTACCGCGACCGGAAGGCTGTCTGCGAGATCATAAGCGCCCGAATGCAACGCACCGTTTGATCTTTGTCGAATCTTATTGTTAGATGGGTTTACTAATTGCCACGATGAGTCGGCGAACTGTTCGCGTGTCGATATCGGTCAAGAAAGTAAAGCCGAAAAATCCCTCGGGGGGCCTCTTGTGCTAAAGTTCCGATAGCTCGCGTTTAAGGAAGAAGTATCAACCGACACCGTCAAAGTGCAGACCGCGCCCGTTTGGCGGCGAATGCCGAGCGATAATCGGCGAGCGGGCTTTGTGTCTGGACGCGGAACCGCGAGTCGGCCGCGAAAAGAAGAAACTACGCGACAATAACCCGAAGGAGGACACGTGCCAAAGGCACGTGCCTAATTCTCGAAGGTTCGATGGAGTTTTGGTAGGAGACTCAGGAGGGGATGGATATTATAAAGCGGCGAAGACGGAGAGTTAGCATTAGCATGTTAGCCATGATACGAGACCGTTAGACATAATTGGGAAACCGTCGCGGAACGAACAATTAAGCGTCCCACAGACTGCGCTGACGTGACGTCGACGTAAGACATGACGCGGAGTCAGATTGACGGCATTAAAAAATGAAAATACCAACCTCCGCAATTTTTATCAGAACTTTACGGAAACAATATCGAACGATTCCTGATGTTTTTGCGATGAAAATGATACCATACATAACATAATTTGGACAATAATTAACGAAATTATATGAAAAATCTGATTGCATAATTGAAAAGTTATTTCGTTAAAAATAGTTCGATTTACGCGATGTGAGATATCATTTTAATCGGGAGAACACCAAGAATCCAATGCCATCACGTTCACGTGGATTCGATGAAGAATAAAGAATTCGATTTTATGAAAAATTGATGAGTCGATGGCCCGTTCGATCCCAGACCCTTGAGCGATCCCAGGTAGGGTAAAATGATGAACTGCTGTACATAAAATGTTTATATTTTCCATCAGATTGTCGGGAAAATAACATCAATGGATTCCTTATGTTTTTCTGATAAAAATGATATCAAACATCACACAATTGGGATATTTTTTACCTGAAGAAGCAGCGAATACGTCAGCCTGTACTGCAAACATCACTCATCAAATCGCTAACACCTTTTTTTGTCAAACGGACAATAATATAAGAAATAATCTTATCTCATAGAAAACTGATTGAGCAATAAGATGCTTTGATCATAATAAAGAATAATTTGAATTAGAAGCTCAACCACTTTGTATAAAAAGGGTTAGCTTCTAAACATATAATTATCAATATGAATAATATTCTAAATTTTAATGTATATAAATTTACAGAAAGAAGAATAACTAATCAAAACAATTTCGTTAAAATTAAAATAAATATTGGTATAAATAAGTAAATAATTATATAAATTAATTTTTTCAATAAAAAAAATTCCTTATTTAATAATTTTACAAGATCTGGTAATAATGCAGTTAAATATAAATTATTTCATACTTTTCACTGCATTTCTTCGTACTTTTAAGCAATTATATTTAGAGCTGCTTATATAAATTAATGGTCACATAAATTCATATAAATTAACTAGAAATTTTTTTAATACTCTTTAGTGCAGTTTTAATGTTTTTGAAATTAGTTCATCTCTTAAAAATGGAAAACAGAATTCTAGAAAACACCCGGTCTCCTGACACCTTCCAACGCTCACGGAAAATCTAGTAGGTTTGATATGCTCCTGACGCGTCACAACGCATATTTCTTCAGATAGCATCAGCCCACGTGACGTCAGCGTATTGTGAACGTCGGCACGCAAAACCCTATGTTAGAATTTCATACCACGTGTCTTATGACGTGGGCCCACGCCTCGTGAGAGCAGTCTGTGAGACGCTTTAGAAATAACCGTAAAACCGTCGCAGAACAGAGGCCACGTCGCACAGTGGTCAGGATGGCCGAAAACCTGGCCAAAAGGCAATTTTTGAAGTTTCGAACACACTTTTTCTAATATTGTGCGTGTGTCGTTTACATATGAGTGCATTAAATGTCGTTTGAAATTTAAAAAAATAGTATTCGGTTACTGATATACAGAGGTTCAAAGTTGACGAAATTTCATGCTCCTTGTATCGTGAAAAGTGGCGCATGTTTATTGTGTCACAGAAAGTTTATCCTCAATAGATTCATATGTAAATCATTTTACCATAAAAGTAGATGTTATAAACATAAACTTTTCACAAGAACAAAGTAAAATATCTTTGGATTCACTATTGTAATTCCCTTCTCAATATGGTATAAATTTTAGTTATCTTTCGATGAAGGAAAACAAAGATTATAGTCACCGAGTGACACGCTCTGCCAAGTTTCTTGATATAAAGTAACATGTCAGGTATAATATTCAATTGAGAAAACTCGCGCAAATTTGCTTCATTTTAAGTTATTTAAATTTAAAGTGCCAAGTAAGAGTATTTACAATCTGCCCAACCAGCATAACTTGTTGATATATCTGTAAAGGTTAATATATTAGTGTAAAACTTAATATAAAATGAAAAAAGAAGTATGTAAAACACTAACCCGTTTTTACTTAATAATGGATCGGAGATTATAATTTGTCAAAGTTTCGGTTACAAGCGGCTAGATTAATGTAGCCTACTTTTGAAAGATCTACTTTTCCACTTATTTAAACGAAATTGAAGACTAAAAACAGCATTCGTTATTCTAAAATTTATGAATCTTGGCCAGCTTTTCATGAAAAAGCAGCACTGGCGTCGCATCACTTTGCGCCATGTTTACAAGGAAAGGAAGACTGTTTACGCGGCATTAAAACAAACCTTATTATCCTTAATTTTAATTTAACATTAATTTATTATAGTTATATTTGGTAGAAATCCTATTTCATAAAAAATTCATAATAATTTAATATTTTTAATATGCATGTCGACCATATTGGATCTGACATTTAGAATTTTGCAATGCGGATACTAGATTCGTAATTTGCGGCCCAAATAACCATAAAATACCAAGTTTTACGAAGATCCGAAAACTCCTTCTAATTTTGACCAGGTCTTTGGCCATCCGGACCACTGTGCGTCGACTCTTGATGTTACTATGAACAAACTTGAAGAGGTGGTACTAGATAGGAAACTGAGACCTTGAGTCCTTATGACAGGTAAATAATATGATACCTGAGAGTGCTGAGTGAAATGGATAACTTCTTCGAACATAGATGAAACTTCGAGCTGATTAAATGTAACAAAATCTATATTGAGAATTTGTCAAATGGCAAAAGCTGTAGTAGATTATGATATCTTTTACAGTTTATGTAAATGTAGAACCTGGTACATGTAGACATTTGCTTAATATCTGTTCTAACCAAACCAGGAACCCACGGTATATTAATTATTTAATGAACGTGTAGGCCATAATGAAATATTCATTTATATTTCACACATAAAGTAGTCAGATAAATTGTATTTATCAAATAAAATTGAAATGGATTCAATAATTACTTAGATGACTTTTTATCTTAAACATTATTTAAATAGATACTTGTAATTCGTTATTCGTATGAGTAATATTCAGAAAGAAAACGTTTAATAATATATATTATAGTTAACGTACATACTTAGAAATTCTTAAGTGACATTAATTAGGTCATCCTTTACCATTAATTATCTAAACAATATTTTAGATCTTTGTAAAATAATTCTATCAATCTATAGGTAATAGAAAAATGTATTTTCCAAAATAATATATTAAAATTCAAATACGTCCTCTTCGACGTGTAGCAATAGTTTCCAAAATAGTTTTTACTTAAAGAAATTTATTTGAACTAAATGGATTTGAGGTTTAGTAACACCAGTGTTACATTTATCGAGTACCTCTAATAGGGTCTAGCGCATATGACGAATTTTAACCTATAATAACACACGAAACCCGTAACAATAGCCGAGTTGAAATCCGTACAGAATTTAATATTAAACGTGTTCTCTTTGATGTTCATGGTCGAGTTGTACAATATTTAACACAACCGCAAACATTGATTATTTTGAAACTCGAAGTTGGACGTAAAAGTTTATAATATCCAGGACGTGGCTTCGTGTAATGTTTCATTAAAACTTGCCCTTATTCTCCGTAAGAAAAGTTGGCCAATTTTTTATGAAAACCTGATGAAAATAAACTATGAAACTATTAATTGAAAGAGGAAACGAAATTGTAATATTTCAAGATCACTAATTCCAAATATGGTATTTTATAGATATACAAGGAAGTTGAAAATTCTGTAATATGAAGTTAAAATACAATTCTATAAAATTCTCTATATAACTATAAATTGTGTTCACAATTACATAGAGAATTTTATAAAATTATAATTACACTTACATAATAATTAATATGTATAAATATAATTTTATATATTATATATCTTTATACGAGAGTAAATACGGTGAGATAAAATTCTCTGTATAATTATAAACACAAATTTATTAATTCCTTATATAAAACTGCGTACAATATTCATCATACTTCATAAGCTATTCAAGGCGAGTATGTTAGGTACCACGCCCCCGTATAATGCCAACAAAAGCCGTCAATCAATTTCCAGATTTCTTCTTCACCGTGCGAAATTCATAATACAAGTATGCCACTCGAATACAGAAATTTATTAAAGTGCTACAAGAGGTCTACATATTGCGCACCTTCTCGTGCACGTTCGCTATTTTCAATTAACCCATTTTCCGTGCGATTGAATTTCGTCAATTATTTCCAAACGTTAAAAAATGCATGGTTCGTCTTTGACGTCATTTTAGAGATGCACAGGTTGAAAATTAATAAAAAGAACTGTACACACATATTTATCAATCTCTAAAAATGGTCCTTGTAAAAAGAACAATTATTTTTTATTGAAAGAAATTACTATTATTTGAAACACGAGCAATACATTTAAGGGTATACATGTTGAGAAAAAAAAGGAAATTTTGATTTACTGTACAGTCTCAGATATGGAGCGTATTAGGGGGTCAGAGGTACTTGCGAGGTCGAAAGAAGCCACTTTTTTTCCAATTTTTATGTATGTTGTAGTTCAAGAAAATATCAAAACCGAATAATGCTATTTTTTGAAATTTCTTAGAACCCCTAATTCATTAACTGTACCAAAAAACCTTCTTGCAAAATTTAACGACCCTCCATGCTTCAGGAAATAAGATTCCACCATGAGTCTATTGTAAAGTCAAAAACGTAACATTGCTTTGTGAAAAGTTTGAAATTACAATTTTCATTGTTCGACTTTTGGCCAGTATTTCATGGTTTCAGACCATTGTATAAATTTTGCAATTGAAAGCAGCCATCTGTTTCAACCTAAGTACCATCGAACACGAAACACGTGCACCGCGTCCCATCATTATCACTTACTCGATCGCAACAGTTTTCACACATAATTCGTAATTAACGCGAAGTCAATTACAGATTTAATTATCCCGCTCGCTCCACTCACATCCAGGCCGCGAACATCGGCGAAAATCAGTGAATTTTCCGCGAGAACTTCGCTGTAAGATAACTTTCCGAAGAAGATAACCGTCTCTGTTCGAAACTTGGTAATTAACGCGAGCCTCCCAGACGTTGCGACTGCAGCTCGTATTCGTCAACGAATGGTATAGTTTTCGGAGCAAAATCATCGTTAACGAGATCTGGAATATTTTAAGCTCACAGAATCCAAAATGCAAGATATATTGTTTGATAAGTATCCTGAAACTCAGTTTCCTTTCCTTTGTTCGAAGTATTAAATAATTCTAATGGAGAATTTATTTGAAAATATTTACAAACGTTCTTAAAATATCTACAAATATTTAAAAAAAAGAACTGTTTCAATATCGTTGTTACTGTAGCTCCAAAAAATATGTCTGCCTAGCTAGCTCCCCCCCCCCCCCCCCCCACTTGAATAAAATTTAAGGAAAAAATTGCATAATAATGCACTATTTATGCGTTCTTCAAATCCGTCAGAAACAAATTTTGCGCTTGCTCCGTTTAATGCAAAAAAATTTATTTAAATGGGGGGGCTGAGTAGGCTGCCAGTAAGCCCCCCACATATTAATGATAAGCAATATTGACAGAAAAACATGCAGGATTTATGCACTAATTATGCGCTATCGCATAAGAACAATTTCGATTTTCGCGCTTCATCCCCTAAGAGACTTCCCCCTTGGTGCAAATGCAAGTTTTGTCTCGTAACTTGCTAATACTACTAACTATACAGTTTATTATAGAAGATAACAATGCTTTCATGTACTATATGATATACATTAATGTACAAATAATATATGCTAATAATTGTATGTACACACACGCGCATACACCGCACACAACACACACACACACTAGATAGATTAAGCAAACGTCAATGACTTGCAAAATTGAAATAAGGAAGCATAAAAATTAAAAGCATCTAAATAATAACACTTAATTAGAGTATCTGTCGTGCATAAGTGAATAATGTCGTTTTATTAATGTTAACAAGTCGGGAGACAAAATTTAGATTTGCACGAAGAGGGAAGTCCCTTAAGGGATGGAGCGCAAAAATTGAAGTTAATTCAATATAATAGCGCATAAATCAAGTATTAATCGTGTACAGTTGAATAATGAAATTTTAGTAATATCAGCAAGTTACGAGACAAAACTTGCATTTGCACCAAGGGGGAAGTCCCTTAGGGGATGAAGCGCAAAAATCGAAATTGCTCTTATACGATAGCGCATAAATCCTGCATGTTTTTCTGTCAATATTGCTTATCATTAATACGTGGAGGGCTTTCTGGCAGCCTACTCAGCCCCCCCCCCCCCATTTAAATAAACTTTTTTGCATTAAACGGAGCGAGCGCAAAATTGTTTTCTTACGAATTTGTAGAGCGCATAAATAGTGCATTATTATGCAATTTTTTCCTTAAATTCTATTTAAATGGAAGGGGGGGGGGGGGAGGCTAGCTAGGCAGACGTCCAAAAAGTTCCTGAATAACACCTGTTTCGAAATATGGATTGAACTGAACCTTCCACTTGCTGTGATATTGCAACCAGTGAATTTATTTTCATGCAAAGAAACTCATATTCAACGACACGTCATCGAGAGGACCATTTTCACATAATACTCTTGAAGCTCTCAGTAGAATTTCCGACGATATTGTAAAAATGATGACGGAATTTATTTTACGTTAAAGAAAGTTCGCGAAGAACGTGAGAATATTCCGAATTATTCGCACCGAAACGTATGTAAATAACACCCGATTTCAGTTATTGCATACCTGATTCTACCCCGTGCCAATAAAGCTCGATGGGAATAGAGGATCGAGTCCCTGAGTTGTGACTTCCTCGCGTGCCAAGGGAAAAATGTTCTCGAATTGCGAGTGCTTTTCGCACTTCAGATCGAAGTAGGGTGTTTGTCACGCTAAGCGTATTACCTGAAATCAGATCAAGAATATCGGAATTAACAACGAGGAAAAGGTAACATACTCGAAAGCTACGTCTATGGAATAATTAACACATTCGAATTATCTTATATTTAAAATTCGTTTAAAATACTAGTTATATGTATTTAATACTTGGACGAGTAACCTAACATTTTATATTAGGCGATACTTGACATTTATATTTTGTATTTGATTTTGATGTCAACTATTACCCTCTATTCTGTTCATTTTATTTTATTTTCTTAATCCATTCACTGCCAACTACGAGATTATTGGAATAATTAGAAAGCACAAACGAAAATTTTATACAATAATATTTTTTGTTTGTAACCCTAACCAGATTTATAAACACATATATGTGTGTATATATATATCAAAGTTTTGATTTAAAAGAAGAAATGAAAGTTGAGGACTATCTTTATAAAGTGAAATTTGTCAGGGTAAACGCCGCCATTTTGCCATATCTTATTTTTTAATAACCGTAGTTCAAGGCTGTAAAAGCAATTTCACAGATTAAAAGACTTTGAATTAATAATGTCACTCGAACAGAGTATTATCGCGGAAGCGACCAAGCAGTTTAAAGGTAAACTTACGTTCTTATATTATATAGCTTATAACTTCTTAAACGCTAATTTTCCATGCATATAAAAATTTCTAAATCTTCTCCTGAGACGAGTGGATATACGAACAAAATTAAAAATTAAATTCCGTTCCATATAAATATTTTATATGAGATATATAAAACTTAAAAAACATAAAATTTATAAAGTTTATAAAATTAAGTAAATATAACGTTATTATATTACTTCTGATGCGAAAAATGACAAAAACCCCTTAAATTTCACAATGTATAGTACTGTTCCGAGAAGATTGGCTCCAGCGGTACCCAAAAATGCGCATTTTAAAATTGTGGACAGGGAGACCGTTTTACCCCCATTAACCCTAGAGAGACCTTAGTCTGAGACTATATAATAGAATAAAACGGCTCTTGAGTCTGCAATTTTAAGAGTGTCGCAATCCACAAGCGTCGCCAGAGGCAATCTTCTCGGAGTAGGATGGTAGATAATCGGACAGTCAATGTAACAGTCTCTTTGCTCGAACGTTTTGGCAACAATTCTGCTCCATCGTATACAGTAAAAAATAAAAACATTCCTGATTATTACCGTATCTTAATCATTTTCAAATATATCTTAACAAAAAAATGAATGTATTAAGTTCAATATTCGTATTGTAAAATTACACTATGTTTTGAATTAAAGTGTGCATTCAAATGTTGAAAAACAATTCTTAAATTTTGGCAATACAAGATAACAACTACGTGTCCATAAATCCAGAAACAATCGAGAAATTAGATTAAAGGTAAAAGTTACTAACAGACAATAGTAATATTAGCAGTCAAATACTAGCATAGCTACTCAATTTAATTCATAACACAGTTATTCAAGGTAAATTGACATTTGGCTAAGTACTACAACCGTTATTTCCATTTACTTTTTCATTGTTACTAGTTTGAACTTTGATTTTAAGTTTCAGGTTAGTTTGATTTAAGCTTCAAAGCTCGCACGTCACGCGGCTAGTTCGAAACATTTGAGCTGTCCATGCAGATGGCTTTATCAATAGGACGACGGCCGAGAGATGCTACGCAAGCTTCTGGGACATGAATTTTGATTTGAGTGACGCTTCTCGGTCAGGATGTCCAACTGAGTTTGATGAGGAGTAGTAGGAGAAATTGCTCCCAGAGTATTTCTGACAAACATCTCGAGCATTGGAAGAGCTGATGAGATATGACCACAAGACCGTTCTCGATCACCCACACAATAAGGAATGTCCAAGTATTCGATGCATAAGTTACGCGTTACTTTAATGAAAGAAATTTTCTTACAAAAATATACGATTATAAATTCTGGTGACCAAAAAATTAGAAGGAATTTATGATAGATGAATTTGCAACTTGCAACTAACTGAAGATGACATAGTAGATACTTCGTCAAATATTTTAAAATAGAATGGCTGTTCAATAAATATTAGTACATTTATAATCGATGTATTAGAATAATAATAAGGGCAAAATTTAATGGCTGTTAAACTTCATGTATATGTATATAAATGTATATACGAAAACTTAGGGTGCAAAACTGATTCAATGAATTTTCATTACTCCAGGCAAAGGAGAACCAATTTTAAATGCTATAAAGTAGTGTAAGTTTCCTGATCGACGTTGGTTTCTTTTGTTACGATTTATTTCAATAATAATGAATAGTTTTCGTAAAAATTGCTGTGTACAGAATTAATTTCTACACCGAATACAAAGAAAAACAGAAACTCATCCTTTTAATATTTCTTAAAGATAATAAAGATGATTCATTTACATCTACTTTGCTTCTCATATCAATATAAAATTAATTAACTTCCCATATTACCTTAACTGAATGTGGAGAAAAATTTCATAATTTTATCATTTTTTCTTAGACACTTTAAACGGATCTCTCACGATAAATTTAATATGAGGAAATCGTGTGGTTTATGCAACTTTGTAAAATTAAATGATTATACAATCGCTCAATCGCCAGTTGCGCTACAAGTGACCAACGCTCGAGGGAGATTACGCTCGTGGCGAAACTGCAACTTTCGACCAGTAATTCTTTCGGTAATTTCAAAACTGGGATCAATGTTTTTTACGACGCAAACTTTTAACTGCGGGCACCGTGCCGTTTAAACCGAGCGTTGTTCTCGTACTTTACTAACCAGGCCTCTCCCCCACCTTAGCCCCTAAAAGGAAGTCAATTCCATTAGCAGCTTGCGCCCCCGTAGAAATACAACAGCCTCTTTATCTTTACGACGCACGAAATAATCTCCACGCTCCAGAAGGCTTAATCCTAGATCTATACAGGGTGTCCACGGTAAGCGCAGTACAATCTAGAAAGAGGTGATTTTTAACGCAAGAAGGAATAAATTACTTTTAGTGAAATTCTTTTACGCGGACACATAAATTGCTATGTAACGCGAATTTTTGAAAATTTCATTGTGTTCTGGTTTAAGATGATGTTGAGTACATACAGAGTCTTCAAAAAAGCTTTAAGAACTCGATCGTCATATCATTTACATATGGATGATAAGGATGTAGCGGGTAGCGTGCACCGAAAATAACGGTTCACGTGCAAACAGCTAGAATGGTTTACGACAAGTAAACGACGAAGCTATTTTTGAAAAAGCCGTCTTTTTCCGTTATTAACAGATGTTCGTTTCCGCGCGAAAATTAGCTACGGCCTCAATAGCGTATTGCAAATGTCGTAAATCATGGGGCTTCCGAGGGGCTGCCAGGCAAAGTCAAGCAACCCTCAGCGGGTGACGATGCGAGGCCTGAGGCCCGGAGGAAATCTCGCTGCATTGCCAAATTTCCAACGGTGGTACTCCCCCACCTCAGCACACCCCCTTCCCGGGGAGACACGCTAAGGGCGCAAGGAAGAGGTGGTGGTGTAAGGAAATTTTAAGGACGATCAGTCTTTAGCGAATCGTCCTGTCGATTTGACGAGAGGCCAAGTTCGACCAATAGAGTTACAATAAAGAGGACTGCAAATCGAATCCTCGTTGTTCTATCACCCTCACAACCTACAAGGATATCCACAGTTGTTAAAGAAAATTAATTTGGATACGATAGATAAACGTTAACCCTTTCACACATGGCGTCCACAATTGAGGACACAAAATTTAAAAATTACCGACACTATCGTTCAGGGCAAATGTTCTTATTTAGGCACATGAAGAAAGACCAATTTTCCTCGAAAACTGCACTATTAGGATTTTTTTTCCATACTAATTTTGGTCCAAGTTGACCCCAAAAACTACATTGCATTAGTACGAGAACAAAAATAATTCAGGTCTGAAAGGGTTAAAGAAGTTCTAAAGTAAGTACTACAACAAGTGTTGGATTGTATCGTTCCTACTTGAACGGAAACAAAATGTTAGCCTTGTGGGAATTATAACGATGATTAGTCTGGCAGTCAACGTGTCAATGGTGCAATAATTTAAAGGGTTTAGTTGATTATTGCAGTAAATGTGACATGTATAAGGCTGCATAATAACAAGTAGAATGCAATATTATAAATAGAAAAATCTAAAAAACTTTCTATACATATAGTATCTTCCTGTACCTGACTCTTTCAATATTATTTATTTCTGCAATGCTAGATCATATAACAAAATTTATTCTACATTTTCGGTTCATTGTTGGCCTCAAAAATGGTACTTCATCTGTTTCTGCTAATGTTACTAGAACACCCCATACATCTCAAAGATGATTGAGGATTAGGGTCGAACAAGAAAATGATGACTTCCCATGAAATAATTGCATTTATACAGCGGAACTTTCAACCACACTGTCAAGACTGATTCAACAAAAAGCAACATTTACACTTTCAATGGAAAGTTGTGTTTGTAAAATAGATGTCATTGTACATTTGATATAAAAAGCGTTTCTATCGGAATAAAGTTGTTATTAATGGAAGGGGAACCGGTAAAATTTTTCCACCGAAGTTGTTGCATCAGGGAAATATATTTTCCTCGACGTCGACTCAATATCGACTGTAGAGGTTGGATAATATAAGCATGCTCTCGAATCTCTCATCTTTCGATCCTTTGCGAGCTACATGCACAGCGCGACAAGAAAAGGAGACGGAAGGGAACGTAAGGAAGTACAATATAACATGTTTTTTTATTTATTACCTTCGATAGGGTCCTCTGAGGAGACCATACGGTTTTGTAATGCTGCTATGAATTTTAAACACGTTTCGAAAACTCTGCTTGTATTGACATTTTTATTTCGTGTTATACTCGTCTGAGCGTTAGGTAAGAATGAGAATTAATTTCAGTTGTAGTTCTTCGATTAGATGAATGAAATAATGAGAGGAATATGGAGTGTGTCAATCATTTTCATGTATTTGTACAATGTTACGATTTTTCTCATGGGCGTTCTGCGTATTGAATGAAATTCTGCTTAAAAATTCCAATTACAATCTTACTCTTGATTGTTTAATTTTGGAATCAAATTTCAAATCTGTATTAAAATGAATTTCGCAAACGTAAATTGACTATACTACATTTCAACTTTAATTTTTCTTTTTACAGATATTTGTAATAGGATGAGCAATATCAAAATAAAGTGGAAAGGGATGGTAGAAAAGATAGAAAATTAAATGATAGATATAAAGAAAAGATACAAAACGATTGAGAAAAGTAGAGGGATTAAAAAGGGAATGTAAGTAGTAAGTACAGAGTAAAATGAACCCAAAGATAGATAGTAGAATAAAGTAGGATAAGATATTGTGCAGGAAGTGAGATAGGGTAGGCGGAGGTTCTGATTTTCCATGAGATATGGGAGACGTAAATATACGGTAAGATACGTGCATGTGTGCTTATGTATGCCTATGTGTGTCATTACACCAAGCCCAGTTTCTAGCCAGCTGGAAAACATTACTAATATTCTACTACTGTTTCTCCATGGGGTGTTTATGGCTCGTAATTTATGGGTTACTCCTGCACGACCTATTTTAAGTCTTTCTAAAGTTGAGCCATTTTTTATACATAAAGTTTAACGTTACATAAACTATATCTAAGTCGTGATTGTTTGGTACTTCATACGAATAAAAATAACACAAATTACATATTTGAAAAAAGATACAAGTATAATTATTATAGCTTGTAATATTACAGTGATATTAATTCAATGACGTTAGATGTAATTAGAATAATCTATATTAAAGAGAAAAAATGTATAAATTATATAGGGAGGAACCACCAAACGCGAATAATTATTTGTTACAGTCAGTTGAAATATTAGGTGGAAATAACAATTACTTGCAGCATGTATTCTTCAATTCCGAACTACAAAATTTTGAATCAAACAATCTAGTTTTCATACTATGGCATAAAAGCTTCATCATAGAAAGTTTTCTACACGAACATTTTCTTTTCGCCTACTTCTTCGATATCTTCAGGTATAATATTATACACCAACCAAAACATAAACAAAAAAAATAATGAATAGTGTGTATTGATACAATACTCTACTCTATGAAAATTCAAATAATTGGCTTGTTTCGACTGAGTGCATTCAACGATATCGTTAGGACTACACTTTGACAAATATCTGCTATCCAGATATGACGTATATTCGATTGAATAATTCCGAATCTGTCAAGAATCGGACCCGTGGAACGCCAATCGAAATTCTACCAAATTCAGGGGTGACTCACTGTGTTCATCGAGGTTTGTGATGTTTACCCATGCTGAGCATTGATCAAACCGAATTTGTCGAAATCCTATGGCGTCTAGCGAAGTGACGCCTAGTTCAACCAGGGTTTTGCGAATTCAATGGCAGCGAGCCGTGTTATTCGATATTCGGCTCTGTGTGAGATTTTGTCTGATTTACTGTGACTCTACTGTATTGAACAAAATTCAATTGTGTGCGTCAGGATTGTGCTACAGTTAAAAGAAAACTAACGACCCACGTTTAAAAATCACATAAGACCCTGCCCCTACTGTTGGTCGTGTTAAATAATGAATACCTGATTGATTTTATTTCCGGTGGATTAATTTTTATTACTCCATTAAATCAATGATCACTTCTTAACGACGTTAAGTTGAAACCATGCAAACTTTCTTCTTGTATGTCTTTTTAAAATGTCTTCGAAGATTTATTTTGTGAGAATCGAGATTTAGTTAAAATTTAGTTACCCTCTCTAAATAGAGTATTCCTATACATAATTAAGTAACGTAACACCATCTCAATTTTTCTTTGTCCTTTTGTTAACAGCACTTCATGTCAATTTGCTGACAGTACTTCTTTTCAATCCACCAGCAAAGCCAGTAACGTGACCACTAACATTTCGTGATCTAATGTCCCTTTCCTATCTCGCACGAGAGGATCTGTATCAGTTGGAATTAAATATTCAGCGTTGAGTTGACCCCAACGTTATCATCGTACACAACTAACTTGCGCAAATGTCCACGTCGCGACTAGGCTAAAATAAATACGAGCACGTCCAAATGCGCAGTTGTGTTGATCTCTGCCACAGATGGGTAAAATTCGTGTCTAGATAGGAACTTTGAATAACCAGTCATTTATTAATTGAATAACATTTCGTCCATCTTTGATCGAAGTCAAAAACTAATTACAGGACTGGAATGAAAACTAACGTGAGGAATAGAAACGATAACACTAGTTTACAGCCAAAATGTACATTTAATGCCACAATTTGTTTCTTATGTATATTGGCCTACTAAACTCGACAATCGCAAGAAAAAATTTTTCTATGGATAGGTTTTTTTATATGAATTTTTGAATTTTTTTTTCGATTTTTTTCTGACATACGTTCACATTTTAGGCTATTTCTCTAGTTAGAAACGTCTGATTGAGTCGCGCAAGACGTCATTTTAAAGGTAATCGAATTTCGAACTATTGCTTTGAACGTTATTTTCCAATCGGTTCATCAGTTTAAATGTTATGAGCCAATATATACGAGAAACTTTGATTTTTTCGGCTAAAATAGAACACGAATATTTCTTCCACCGCCATGGAAAAATAGAAATTGTCAAATTATGTCCAGTTTCTTATTGTCCACGTATAGATCGCACTTTTACGAAGAAACCAAGCTTTTGTTGTAGGAAATTTATGGATAAATACCGGAGTTAGGAACAATTGAGTAAAGGTACAAAAATTCCAATTTTACTCTGTTTTTGCATTTTTTTCCTATTTATATAGGAAACATTTATTTAATTAATTTCGATTAGAAATAATTTCGACCTTTACCTTGTCTTCTGTTATTCGTTGGGATCGTTTCTTTGATGAGTAACCAAATGTAGTCTTCCAACATTCTTTCATCCCAATATCCTTGATAGCGGTGCTCAATAGGTTAGGGCTTCTGGCTCGGTAGAGTATGAATTATAAGAAAGTTGTTGAAAATTTGCTAATAAATTATCCAAAAATGGGTATGGAATATATATTGTTATTCTATTTGATTTGACAAAATGGGAAAATTTGTACATTTAATTTCAATTTTAATTTCAACAGACGTAAATATGTCGCTCAAAATTCATTTTTTACATTCTCACTTGGATTTTTTCCTGGAGAATCTTAGCGATGTAAGTGACGAACACAGCGAAAGGTTTCACCAAGATATAACAACTATTGAGCAGCACTATCAAGGATATTGGGATGAAAGAATGTTGGGAGACTACATTTGGTTCCTCATCAGAGAAACGAACCCAACGAATAACAGAGGACAAAGTAAAGGTCGAAATTAATTAAATAAATGTTTCCTAACAGGAAAAAATGCAAAAACAGAGTAAAATTAGAATTTTTGTACCTCTACTCAATTGTTCCTAACTCCGGTATTTATCCATAAATTTCCTACAACAAAAGCTTGGTTTCTTCGTAAAAGTGCGATCTATACGTGGACAATAAGAAACTGGACATAATTTGACAATTTCTATTTTTCCATGGCGGTGGAAGAAATATTCGTGTTCTATTTTAGCCGAAAAAATCAAAGTTTCTCATATATATAGGCTCATAACATTTAAACTGATGAACCGATTGGAAAATAACGTGAAAAGCAATAGTTGGAAATTCGATTACCTTTAAAATGACGTCTTGCGCGACTCAATCAGACGTTTCTAACTCGAGATATGGCCTAAAATGTGAACGTATGTCAAAAAAAAATCGAAAAAAAATTCAAAAATTCATATAAAAAAACCTATCTATAGAAAATTTTTTTCTTGCGATTGTCGAGTTTAGTAGGCCAATATACATAAGAAACAAATTGTGGCATTGAATGGACATTTTTTTTTTATTTCGTAAACTAGTGTAATTAACTAAACATTTAATCGTGCAATCGAATAAACGTCAAGAGTAAATTGCTATACCTCTTATCAGTTATTCGAAATAAATTGTTCCCATCTCTGGTCTCTGCCAAAGTCGATGAAAAATTACTTACAGCTACCCTATTAAACCCGTCATTTGAACTCCACGCGCATTCGACATTTCGGAGCAGATTAAACTTTCATTCGACCGATAAAATATTTAATTCCCCCTTGCGTACTTTTTAACGCTCGTAACGCTTCGCTTCTGCAGTTACCCGAGTCGTCATCGCAACGTTAAAACGTAACAACGACGCCTACGCCTATTTTAGCAATTTCCTCAGGGTCGATCTATCCCCTTCGCGATGCATTCCAATGGAGCCCAACCGTCGAATAAATTTCTCGCCTCCTCCCGCTGTTTATCTGTTGACTCGTCGCAATCTCTGCGCTCATATACGTGTACTTTCGCCCATTCCACTCTTCCCTCTATTCTCACGAGGTACATGTACTTGTTTACCGCTGGAAAACAGAACCGAACCGTGACTACTGGCGACAAACTGTATTTCACGAGGTGCTCTCGGTTACATGCGCGCTCACATAATGAGATACGAGTGTTTAGTTTCCGAGGGAAGACGAGATAGAAGGTTTGCGAGCGCTCAATTATGAGGAACGATTTCAAACGACACGAATCTCGACGGTAGCGACACGATTCTTCTACGGTGTAATGTGTGAAAATTAGTCTGAGCATGTGAAACGCTTTCAACTTTTGTTGGATCCTACTACGATATTTCCTTATTTCTTCGAATTAATTGGACAGTTTAAAGTTGTTATTGTTTTGTCATTAATGTCTGAGTTCAATGACAATTCAAGGTTATAGTACTTCAAACTTGTTCTTATGTATATAATCACGAATTTACAGTACTAACGATGAGGTCATTTCAAGTTATTGCTACTTGGACACAAACTTCTGGTCTAATCGTAAAATTATTTGAAGATCGTGGTATTTTAAAATTGTTATTGTTATATATTGATGTTACCAAGGTTATTTACTCATCCTGAATATATGTTCACATAAACTGTCAAAGATTTCGAGGAATTATATGATTAAATAATAGTTTGCAGTAACTAAATACCAATATCTTTTGTTCGACTTTTATAGAGTCAAGAAAAATTAATACAGGATGATAATAAATAATGAAGTGGGTAAAGCAAAATAATTAAAATAAACACAGAAGAAATTAAAGAATATGTACGATGAAAGGTTACATTCTTCGTATGTGTAATTTTCAGTGGTTTACTAATGTGTGTTTCAGTTTTGAAAATCATATACATCATTAATATCCTACAAAACGTCCAAACAATATTAACTCTATCCTATATGACAAAGATGATTCCCTAATACGACGAAAAAATGTTCGTGCACCAATTTTCAGAATTTTTCATAACTCTGTTTCTCAACGTGCTGCCCCGAATAATGGGAAACGTGGTAAATATGATATTTCTAACAAAGTTTTCCTGCAGGAAAAGTATTTTCTCCAGACTTTGTGTCTTCATTCCCGTTTCGAACCTCACGCGTTCAGAATATTTCCCCCACCTCACTTTATTTCTTTATTAAAATAATACAACTGCCTTTGTCTCTGTTCTCGACAAGCGTGGTAGCACTAAAGAAGCTTGGAACGTAATGCAATATTGTAGGAAACTCTGACAATGGGACATATTTTACAAAGTCACGGGCTAGCTATGACGTGTGAAACAATTTCCTTTGGTTTTTATAGAATAATTTCTACCTCTTGCGCTCGGTACTTTCGGACGTGTGTACATGAATGGTGTTCTAACAATGAATATTATTTCAACTCCAATAGTTCTTTATAAGTAAGGAACCATAAGAAATGCGTCGATGAATGAAAACCAATTATTTCATTCGAAAATGTTTTCAAATATTTGAAGGGAATATTTGAATTAGTCATGAGAATTAAAAATGTTTCATTTGCTCGGACTAATTAACATATTAAAACTAGGGCGAACCATTTCATGAATCATTTATAACGATGAGATAAATTCACAGTCGCTTTCGCAATGATTTTTGTTACTTAGTTTCTGCGTAAAATCATTTTCAATAACGAGGCTCATCTTAAGTTAGGTGAATTTGTCAAAAACAAAATTGTAGCACTTGAGGATTAAAAAATCCTCAAATTATGCGCTGACAATTAGTAACTGAAATCTCAATGATTGAAAATGTTATAGAAACCACATCATCCTTCAACTTTTAATCGCAATGTGTACTTTTATTTAAAATTAAATAATTGGATATATCCCATAGAATTTGTGCTTCATTAAAAGGAAAATTCTACGCTTCTTTTGAAGAGCCCTTTATACGCGAAAGATCATCCGGATAAAGATATTTTCACCAAGTATCAACCGAATAAAATGTGACTGGACTACGTGGAAATATACATATAAAATGTCTACTTAGAACAGCAGGACGGTGATTAGCCCATTGCTTGTTAAAAGCTGGGACAGCGGTAACAAGAACGCAGTGTTCCTCGTAATTGGGAACAACGAGCACTCGTTACAGAGAGCAACTTATCCATTATTTCACGCGACAGTTAATTCGTTGACTTTTTACTTTTAGCCGAAACTCTGTTTCTCCTAAACTAAATAAAAAGGACAACAGTAGTCTATTCAACGAGAGTATATTCCTTATACGCTTCGACCTAATTTTGACATCTTTTTTAGTAACGTTTCGTCTATAAATAATAATGTGAGATATAATTAATGGCAGCGAAAAAGGCATTAGGAGTTAACTTGTGAAAAGATTCTGAATTGTCGACTTACGTAAATGTTGGAGAATTCAGATATTAAATAATAATAAATATATAAACAATAATAAATATGCAAAGTATACCAAAGCAACAGGTGTAGTCATATTTTATTACAATGCGAAAAGGGAAATTAAAACATGTAATAATTTTATAAATGAAAATAGACAAGGTGACTACGTTTTTATTCTGGTTGATGAAGTTATAGGGTCACCTGATGAGAACTATAATAGTTTTTGCGAGATGGTTATACACGTTAGTTTATTCAAAATGCACTTATGCACTTAGCCTATTTTCATGGGAAATGAATTTGCAGGTAACCATTCCTCCAGCTGCAGGTATGTTTCTCTACTGACACAATTTCCACTTTTATGGTTAATGGTAATGGCATGTAGCAATTAATTATGAACAAATTTCAACTCTTCCAATTTTCACGTCTTCTATTTTGACATCACCGATATCTTCCCATTAAAACTCGACATTCCGAATGAAAATTGTAAAGATTATCTAAATAAATTCAATATCGTTGAGTATGAAAGTGTTTGAAACATAGAGGTTCTAAATTTTATCATCGTCTTCCATTTTATGGAATTTGATTCATTCATTTTAGGTAGTGTTCTTTCGTTAGAGATAAAGCTACTTTCATTTGGAATGGTTGAACTGTGGTAAATTAATGGATCACGTTTGTGCTTTCAATTTGAAATTCGAATCGAGACTAGAGCTTTCTCGTACTCTGTGATCCGTGAAATGGTAACCGTAGACGATTTAAATTTCATGCACGAGGATTATTTGAGTTGATTAAATTTATAACTTCACATATGAAGATGAGATATTTTACTCTCTCTACTTTAAATTTAAATTTTATTTAACTTAACAGGGTTTAAAATCCCTTTTTTTAAGTGTAAAAAATTTTTTTTAAAGTGAAATTCAAACAGAGAGATTTGATAATTAATGTAATATCGTGACTAAATAACAGGGATTCGAACCGCTGCTGAACCCTAACCCAAACCCAGTTAATGAAGGGAAGGTTACTGTAACCCATACTAACCACGAAGGAACGGTTCTTGAATTGTAGGATGACCGGGTTAATCTGCTCGGAGTGGGTTACTAGTAGAAGAAGACATCCTAGACATCCAGACAAGTCAAAGATATGTGAACTTATAGGCAATATTCAAATCAAATGAAACTAGATTGTTTAAAATGTACGAGTATACAATGCATGTAGGACACACACGTTCACTACACGTTCTAAGACAAGACTGACGAATGTTTATCATTCGCCCGGTTGTCATAGTTGCTAGTGTTGGGGTTTCCACAAAACTCATAACATGTCCGGTCAAAATAGGGATTCCTTCAAGTGACTGTTTATGCCAATACATGTACTATTCGTCCGCAAGAAAAGGGCTGGACAAGTGTTTACGTTCCCGTTCTGCTATATAAGTACAGTAAACGAGTAGTAAATACAAGTCGATGTAAGCACTTGCATGACCTTCTTCTCGCGGGTGGACAGTAGAGTAGAAAACAGACAATATTGAAATAAAATTGATTACCGTTTAGAAACATGGTAATAACTATGGTTTTTACTGTATTATTGTAACGCGCATACAACGCGGTTAACCGGGTTACAGATGTCTTGCGTTACCTGGTTAGATGGGTTATTCTACACTAGCCGTAAAAAAAAAACGGGACACTATTTTAAAACGTCATAACTCCGAGAGTTTTTAACCGATCTTCGAGAAACTTCATGAGGTTTAGTTTTGAAGGGTCCTCTGGGTGTGTGCAAAGTTGCATTGACGAGGGTTGATGAGAAAAGGTTAATTCACCCCCCCCCCTAAAGGGGTAATGCAGAAAAACTGCACTTCAGAAGGGTCCAGGGGCGATGGTAGGGGGTGAAAAAATCCAAAAAAACCTTTGAGGCGACTCTGTATGATGCCCCCTACAAAATGCACACCTTGAAATCGTTCTTGGACAAACCCACCCCTCACACACCCCCGCCCCCCCCCTAAAATCCACAATTTTTGGACGACAGTCCCGATTTTGGACTCGATGCATTCTCTGGATTCGCCTGATCCAGGAAATGCCATCAATCTTGCCGTGCACCCCATAACCACCCCTTCAGGAGGTGGAACACCTCGCGACTTTTCAACCCCCTTCGTAAGGGAGGACTTCCAGACATCAAACAGCGATGAAATTCACCATGTTTGTTCTCGATACGTTAAAAATGAAAGCCCAACAGATCCTGTTTCGAAAACTGCCCCCTGAGCTAAACAGAGGTGGCCCAAAGTTAGGGGTGGTTCACCCGAAGTGTAAGGGTTGGAACGATGTTTCGTTGCGTGGAACACACGTGGTACAGTTCAAGGTATTGGAGTGACACAGTTTTGAAGTCTTTTCCCCTCGTGAATAGCATGAAAATACGAAAATGTCGTTTTTTTTTTAAATCCACCTCCCGTCTTCAGACCCTTTTGTGGGGTGAACGAGTAACCCCACGTCAACGCCGTTCGCGGATTAGGACGCGCAAATGCTTTATTAGCGGGTCCTCAGAAAATCAGATTTTTTGAATCACGCTTTCATTGCAAAATAAGACGAATTTGAGAACGCTGTAAATGAAGTCGGCACTCAGAGGGGAAAAGATCAACGAAACATTGTCCCAACCCTTACACTTCGGGTGAACCACCCCTAACTTTGGATCACCCCTGTTCAGCTCGGGGGGCAGTTTTCGAAACGGGATCTGTTGGGCTTTCATTCTTAACGTATCGAGAACAAACATGGTGAATTTCATCGCTCTTTGATGTCTGGAAGTCCTCCCTTACGAAAGGGGTTGTAAAGTCACGAGCTGTTCCACCCCCTCGAAGGGTGGCTATGGGGTGCACGGCATGAGTGATGGCATTTCCTGGATCAGGGGAGTCCAGAGAATGCATCAAGTCCAAAATCAGGACTGTCGTCCAAAAATTGTAGGGGGCATCAAACAGAGTCGCCTCAAAGGTTTTTTTTGGATTTTTTCACCCCCTACCGTCGCCCCTGGACTCTTCTGAAGTGCTGTTTTTCTGCATTACCCCTTTAGGGGGGATGAATTAACCCTTTCTCATCAACCCTCGTCAATGCAACTTTGCACACACCCAGAGGACCCTTCAAAACTAAACCTCACGAAGTTTTCCGAAGATCGGTTGAAAACTCTCGAAGTTATGACGTTTTAAAATAGTGTCCCGTTTTTTTTTACGGCTAGTGTATAATACGAAGTACCGGAACCCGGTACGGGTTAGGGTTCGAATCCCTGCTAAATAATATAAATATCACAAAAGTTCAATTCAGCATAAACGATTCGGAGTTGAGTAAATGCTGTCTAGTTAGAACCATGAGTTTATTAAATCATTTGAATAATGCCAGCCCTAATTCCAACTGCAACCCCAGTGCGCATTGATCCACGGTGGAAATCGATCCCTGTACGATCCAGCTACGTGTGAGCATGGAGAATTATGCCACTGCGTGGCTCGTGTCACGCACGCCAAGTCGAGATGGCTGATAAAATCGAACCCAAGCCTGAGGGGCCCTTCACGCGCCACCTCTTCCGTGTATTTATGCATCTGTGGGTTCGTTCTATGTAGTGATTTACCAAGGCTGACGTACGACGATAATCTCTGGCGATAAGCCCAGCCATCGGACCGAAGTTTGCTGATTTTCTGAATCGTCTCGCACGAAACCTGTTCCCTTCCGCAAGATCTCTTGTCGAGCCTCGAGGTTTTGCATAGAAATAAGATTGCGACAGGCTGGAAACGTAGAAATCGTGATTGTAATGGGAACGGAAAATAGGCTATCGGTAGCAATTAGTCGAACGATAACGCAGGATAACTTTACGCCAGTCGTACGATGGTGTTTCTGAAATTAGCCATTTTATTTTTAAACAATCGACGCGTTATTCCTGCTGAATTTTATCGAAACTAATCGAATACAATTGTTTGAATAAATGGACGAAATGAAGTCGTGAAGGACAATTAAATGATGTCATTCGTGTTTAATTGTAATCATGCGTAGTTACATTGAAAATTAAATTAATTACACGATAATCGTCATGTGCGACGGAATTGGCGATAAGCGTCCACTTACATTAATTATCATTCAGTTAATTTGACATTAAACCTATCACGACCGGTCAAATGACGGTTTCCAAAATTGTATGTACAGTTTTTTGTGTAATATAAAAATTATATACAATTGTTGCATGCACTATTCAATTTGGTATCACGTGAAACATTCTTTTACCAAATTGAAAAAAGTGTCATTAGGACACCATAGAAATAGATACAAATGAAATGTTGATAGGCTTAATGTTAAATTACTCAGCCCTTTTTAAAAAGTTGCTCCATTAAGAAAATAAATGAGGCCAAATTCTCCATTTTTTTTTTAATTTTTAACGGTGTCCGTCGAAAAAAACCCAAGTCATGTGTCTAAAATCATTTTTAAAATGGCTAAATATCCTTCCAGGTACATTCAAATATCACTACCTTGGTAACATTTATAGTTGGCCAACGGTTTCCAATAGTTGGGAATCAGTTGGGATATAGTTAGTTCTTTTGCCTACAAATGCCCAAATAAGGGCCTACGTTAAAAGAATTATGACAATTTTCCTACAAATACCCAATGTTGGGCTAACAATTACTATAGTTGGTTAATTAACAAGAAACTTGCAACAATAATAAGTCGGACCAACCAAAGCACGCCAACGCTCAAACGTTGTCCTTAGACGTTGTGAAAATCTTGCTACAAACAAGAATCTGTTGTTATATACTAAAATGAGTTCTTTCTATTCTTATTTATGAATAATACTCGGGGTTTTTTCCATCGTTGGGCCATAATTGGCCCACTGAAGTTTTGTTCTGTACAGTATATTGAACTTTATTAATTGATTATTCATCAAATTTGTCTACTTTAATTTCAGAAAGCAAAAATGAAAACAAATGAAAAGCTTTGTTGCCGGCACAACGATGGGGCGAGTCTTTCGACTCTTGTTTCTTTTAATTTTTAATCGATGTGATGCTGGGCGGGCACCGTTGTCACCAGACAGTTAATTTTTGTTATCCATTACTTTATTTTATGTTACGCATTGACATTTACAATAAAGCACAAATAATGATTGAAAACGACGTGCGTGAAGCCAGTAGAAGCCAGCGAATTACGAATATAATTCGGCAACGCGAGTGTTTTATTTTTCGAGTTAAAGGTGAAATGACTGTTATATGTATATTATGTGCAGAATCTGCACTGCAGATGCATGGCATCTTGCAGTTCGTTTGGTGATCCGTTCTAATGTAAAGCAGGTAAGTAGTAATTTAATCCGTTCGTACAACAGTAATGCGTATTGTTTTATTGCGTTCTATTTAATATACATTTTTAGTTCATGTGAATTTTTGTTCCTGACAACGACGGTTATAAAACAAAAAATTGATCGACGAATTGAATTTGAAGCAACTCAAGATGGTGACAATGGAAGTGTTGGTGTTGTACGATTAGAGTGGCTAACGTCTTTAAAAAAAGAATGTATGTGGCCTCCATATAAATTAATGGCAAAATTTAATAAAGCTTTACAAAGGGGAATAATGCCCGTTAATGAACGTTACATATCCAAAAGTTGAATAAAAAACTAACATTACAAAATTCAAATAAAATATTTTTCTAATATACAAATTGGTTTTTATTTCAATTTTATTATTCAATGAAGGTATAAATCTCATATGTAAAAGAAATAATCTTCAAAAAACATTCTGAAAGCTGTTTTATTGAAGTGTGGTAGAGCCAATTGTTTGCCTACTGTTGGTTTATTGTACCTAGTCAAGAGTTGGCCCTACGGAATAAAATTTTCAGTTGACCCTTTATATTGAAAGTAACGTGGGGCCTACATTGGGTGTGATCGTTGGCTCAGTTGAAGAAAAGGGCGACAATCCTAACCGTTTGCCAACCGATATCACGTCAATAGCCCATCAAAATGCCAACAATAATTGCTACTAGGACAAACACTATAATATATCCAATTTCATAAAAATCGCCGATGTTACTTCAACAAGTGTTGTATTTCGACTTTAATGAGAGGTGTACGTCAACGTCTCCATGACCAAGCATAATCAAGCTCCGATCAAATTCGCCCCGAAATCAGCCCTGTTTCATCGCGTCCCAACGAAACGAAACATGATTCCGCTAAAACCAGACCCGCACGCCGGCCCGTGGATCCAGGCACGTACGAATAACAACCCTCTGCGATCGTTCGTCGTGGATCCGATTAATTAATTCGCCTCGTCCGGGCGTTCGTCGGCAACGAAAGCGTTCATCGCGATTCCAATTGCCTCGGAAACCCGGCTAATTATATTCCAATCGCGATCGATCGCCCCTGTTCAAGACTTTCATCGGTCGTGTCGAGCTTAATCGCGTGTTAACCACGCGCTCACACAGAGGACGGTTCCGCGTATCGGTCGATTTGAGGGCGCAATATCAGCGGTGGCGGTGATCGACTGGTGGTTTCTTCACGAGCGAGCTGCCACGTTGTACACCATCGCGTCCAAAGGATTTCCTGGGTGGCGTCGTTTCAATTTCCACCTATGGAACGCCTGAATTCAATAGCCCTGGCTAGAGAGCGAGAGAGAAACCGATGGAGGAAAAGCGCAAATAGGCGTGCGGCCATTCCGCACACTCCCCTATCGATTTTATAAGGCAATAGCGAGTTGCGAGTTGTCCGCTTCCCCTTTCTATCCTTTTTTTTTTTGTACCTTTTGGTTTTTTCTTTGAACGAGAGCTTGGAAGCTCAACTTATTGTGCTGGGACGCTTTTTATCGCCCACCCTCCTCCCAGCGCGACGGATCACTCGATGCACAGATGAGTGCGAAATTTGCTTTATTCCATGGCGAAGTTTAACGGAACGATCGTCGCGTAAATATGATCGACGGGGAGTGACCATCTACGACGAAATCAATTTTGCTCGAGGACCAGCTTCCACTTTGCTACAGTCTGCACTTGAGCAGGTAGATGGTGGAAAATGCGAGGAAATTAAGCGATGATGGTTGAAAAATCGAGTTTCTTTGAAGATGTACCTGTGCTCTTTTGTGAAGGAGCAATATAAAATATTACTTGCATGCACTTCATCTTCTTTTAACCCATTCACTGTCAGGCAAATTTAAAGCGTTTTACTTTGGGCGCCAAAATTTAATTCACATGTATAATTTTGGTGATCAGTTTGATAATAAAAAGTGTTATTAAATTTGTTGCTTTTAATAATTTTATTAATTAATTTGCTTTTGGTTACTTGTAGGATATTCAAAATATTGGAAGCAACCAACGTAAGTCCTCTTCAGAAAATGTATATTCTCATACTTCAACACTTTATTTTCTCATTTCATTCACTTTAAATTCCTTAACCACTATTATTATATGTGAATAATTTATGAATGTTTATCGAGCCTTCGCTCTTTGTTTCGGCGAATAACGAAGCTGCGTACCGAACTAAAACTGAACAATATCTTCTTTTGTCCAGCCCGTGTACGCGTATTCGAACTAATCCAGATCTAATCCAGGCCTTTTGTCCTAACTATAATATGTAATTACTGCGTAACACCACACCTTCGCGCAGGAGATTTAACAGCATAAAAGGTGCATTCATGTCGCGGACAAGAATAGACTCAACGTTTCGATACCGCCGCGAGTCCTCTTCAGAGTTTGTTTCATAAATTGGTCGGTACGAGTACAATGAATTCATTAATACATTACGACTGTTCCGAACCAAGTCGCGTTCGAAACTGTTTCCGGAAGCAGCTGAACTGCGAAAGTTTGTATGGATTATGGTGGCTAACCATCGCGTATTAATCGCGGCACAATGCAATAAAGCGTCCATTAACTGCATCTAGCGCAATTCCAGTTTTCGCGGACACACATTTCACTTTGAAGCGACATGAAAAGTAGCTTCCGAACAGACATTGCGCCGAGCAATTAGGGAACCTTCTGCATACAGAAATGATTTTACTGCGCGTTGCGCTATTCGGCGGTTGATAAATAGCTTAGTTAGTTCCAACGTGGTGTATTTGTTATGCATTAAGAGAGAGACGTGGATACATTAAATATTATATAATAATAATAAGTAATGAATAGTAAACAATTCGTCAATTATTATTCTTTTGGTTAAGAATACCATTGAATTATTTGTTATGTGAGTTCTTTGATATTAAAAGAAAAATTTAGTATATTTCACGAAGACTTTTATTCCAATCCTATTTTATTTATTCAAATATTAAATAAAAACGTTTTTCAAATAACCGTGATATTTACTACATGGTAAAGAATAAGTTAAATATTAATCAAAAGTATATCAATGTCGGTTCAAATATGTTATACTGCGTTGTTTTGTTGACCAAACACACAATCCATAATAAAACATATAGGATATGTATGAATTTCAGTAAATTAAATAAAATAAATTCAATGACGATTCCAGAATAAAACAGCCAGTTTAAACAAATTCGTATACAAATTTACTACAATCAACAAACTTTCATTGGACCCTTCACGTTGGTCGTAGAATGAGATATTTAATAAAGTAATAAAATGCTCCTGAAAAAATAATAATAATTCAGAAGCACTTGTTTCATATTAAACATTTCTAATCGCAAAAGGAGCCTTCCTCGGTGCATTAATATCAAATATTGAGACTTACATAAAACCAATTACATTAAACTCTTTTAAAATAAAAACCCACGAACTCCTGCATCTGAAACATCAATCAATTATTCCGTTGATGTAAATTGAAAAAATAGTTTCTGTTAAGCTGTATTCGTGTTTGGTATTATACATTTAATTTCACTCATAGAACATAAATTGCACCGATGAACGTTATACCGAAGTAGAAATAAACACGAAAAGAAGCTTTAATCGCTAAAGAGGATGAGATATCGAAGGGTTGCGGGCCCCTGAAAGAAGAAAAGGTGGCGAGAAGGTAACCGAGGGGTTCAGAGGAACGAAGGCGAAGTTAAAGAGGAAAGCTTTCAAAGAACGGCGAAGCTCAAAGGAAGAGAGCGGGAAAGAAGAAGAGGTACGAACAGTAAAATACAAAAGAGTGAAATTGAGTGAAAAAGAACAGCTTCCTACGGTACCATTCGTTTCTCTTCCACTGACGACCACCTTTGTCCTCGATTTTCGAGACCGCATCGTACGCGATGCACTTCAAGTATTTAAAGTTCGAGTATTCTTTAGCTTTCTACCAGAGTGGAGAAATTATCATGATTGAGCGCGCTGTTCGCTTGTGATCCTGACTTTGTCGACAAATCGTGGTTATCGTGTGCAATCGACTGATTCTTGCTTAAATAATTGTTATTCAGATGTTGGTATTGTGCCCAACAAACAGCGAGAGTTATATGAATATATGAGTAAAAATAAAAATGGGGATTACAGTGTTTTGTATACTACATACGTAAAATAATAATTTTCATTGAAATATATGGAGCATAAAGTTTGAAAACAAAATGTATTTTTAATCTCATTAGATAGATAATAAACAAATCTTGGTTTGTTACACCTACAATATAAAAAGTGCCCTTATTTCCATTTTTACTTCTGCAATATATAATCGAAAACGTTGACGTTGTATAATGAAAAATTTCCATTGCCAATGAGTATTCATTTTACGCGGGACCTAACATCAACGTGTACTAAAGACATAAATAAATAAAATTTCTACTAACTTGAAGATTAATAGAAATCAGTGACATTCCTTTGTTAAGCACCAATCCAATATTCAACTCTAAACTCTGGACATATAGAATATATTAAGAAATTTTTCGTTATTCCCTATCTGTCGAGACTTCAGATACACTTCCTGTATATCATACTAGGTAAGTACCACTGCACTAGGACTCAGGATACAAAAGTATGAGTTCGTATGAATATATACTTCCTATATGACCCAGTTTCTGAGTTATAGTCAGTTTCATGTTCTTCGAAACAGCTTTGAAAGATATTTCGTTTCTTTGTAAATAAACTGTACTTTCTTTCAAGTTTATGTAATTAATTTCTCTTTTTGTATTATGAATTTCTATAGATAATAATAATATTTAGATGCTGCTTTGTTTTCTCTGGTAGTTTAAATTTGTAAAATATTTGTACGATTCCACAGGGTTTCTTTTTATGTAATTTATAATTTCCCTTTATTTGTAGTATTCAAAAATGATTATAATATATACCATTACGAGTTTGGAATAAAAAATGAAAATTAATGCTCCATTTTTACACTTCGCGAGTTTTTCATCGAGTTGAGTGTTATTTTAGCTTAATTGTAATTGCAATACAAACGTAAGGTATGGTAATCTGCTACTATGGACACAACTTTCTTCAAATACTGCTGAATATATCATGTCTGACCTTAATAACCGTGTGCTCTGTGCGCTAACCTGACGTATAAAATGAATTACCTACTTTGTGCATGCTCGCAGCTGCAAGCATAGCTATTTTGAGTGTTCTCTTAAACAGTAGGCAAATATGTCGCGCCGCGCAATAATGTCTGGAGTTCGAAATTACTTTTTAATTGTTATGGAGATTTTATCGTCAGCCTTTTTTTAAAGTGACGCTGAGATGATGAGATCTGCTAATTTAGATAACAATTTCTAATGACGAATAAAAGATTTCATTTGTTACTTGTTGCGCAAAGATTAAAATTTGAATTATAAAAGGATGACAAGTGATAGGCAAATTGTTGATTCAGATACAAATTTCTAACAATACAAATTAAAGATCTGTTACTCGTTGCATAAAAATGAGAATTTGAATTATAAAACGAAATGCATTACAGTCGTCGAATAAAAGATTTATTATATACACAATTAAATGTTGTTAATAGGTACATAAATCATTATAACGATAGTGAATAGAAACCCGAGTTTATAATTTTATTTCTCAAAAATAACAGATGATTATGCTTTTATTACACTTTATGAAGTTAGAAACTTAAAATTGAATCTTCTATACGTACATACAAAATCTTTCTCGCTGCAAACTAGAATTGTTCCACTTCTACGAGAGCTATTGTAATAAAGTTGGCGTCACGTAACGTCTTACTAACAATAAGTCCGTCTTCAACTGCAGTATTGTTAGAAACTGTTACGCAAGTATTCAAAGGATCGGAATGAAGTTTCTAGCGTTTTGTTCGGTCTGAACTAAACTCTGCATTTGCAATTAAAATATATTCGCAATTATTAAATAAGAGTAAGAGAGACTGAAAAAGAATCATCAGGAAGGCAAAGATGATTTCTTGTTTAATAATATGTAAAAGTTTCGTTCAATTGTCTGTTATACACATACGTTTTATTTTCATAAAGGTGTTGACCTCAATTTTTGCAATCTCGTTAATAATTTAAGAAAATAAAACATTAAGAAATTAAAAAAGTGGGCAACAAGAAACACGTGAATAGTAAGAAATGTCATTATTATCTATTTTCATGGATATTTGCATTCTTCGTTTGTATTATTGCATTTCTTCCTCACTTAACTTGTTTCTTCATTTCGTCAAGAAAATATCCCAAGGTGAATCACTTGAAGTTTTTATCAACTTGAAAGATTCCATAAGCATAGTATAAAGTTTGTGACGTATGATACAATATTCATATAACGTATGATACAATAACAATATACATTACCATTAAATTTCAAACAATGAGAGTCCTTAATTCTGAAACTTTTCGCTTCAAACTTCTCTTCTTGTCATTATTGTAACTTTCTATTAACCTTTTTAGTATTATTCTTTTCCTGCTTGATTTATCGATTTATAAATTTATTAATTTCTTCATTTACTATTTGTAGTTAAATTTGCAAATTAATGTTATATATTTACCTTACCGAAAAAGATCAAAAGACTAAGGTAACTTTTATGAGAAATACATACTATTCGTAACCTTTCTTCCACTTTGATGGATATTCCACAAAGCCACGAATAATCAACTGCGAAATAAAAGGAGCTCCACCTTATTTATATCTGATTACTTTAGGAGAAAATAAAAAAAAATTTGAAACATTTGGAATCCGTAAAACTCGTCGATGTATTTCAAAGCTCAACCATTGTGTGCGTATATCCATGTTTGAAACTGAAAACCTTTTGACCGAACGATATTTGTGTTCCGTACACGCATGCGTTTTCACATAAAGCATATTCTCGCTGTTTTTTTACGAAAATTCGTTATATTCAACGAAAAAATGTATTTCGAGAAAATGTGTTGAGTTGCTTCGTGCTACTAAATGTAGTTGGAAAATTACACTTTTTGCGATTGAAATTACCAATTCGTAAAAACAGCGAATTCTTTATCAAGAGAGATAAAAAGCCTCGCGTATTGAATTTATATTAATATTGTATATTCTAGCAATATGACGTTCAGTGAAATTTTTTTGTGACATTTTTATTTTACAACGTTTATGGATTGGTTTGAAGATTACTTTTATATTTATATTATTGTAATTAAAATATCAATACATGTTTACAAAACAACAACGTAAAGATAATTTAATAATATTCCAATATTTTGTTTCATTAACGTCGGTTTTTAAGGAAAACTGTTGTTAATTTCTCGATAATTAGATATAAAAATTTGTTACGTTACCATGATGATATTTACAGATTAGAAATAACTGTCACGTAAGAATAGATTGGTGCTTTTCACTTTCTAAATGCTTAAAAATTACTTTAGGCCCGAAGGAGGTTACAGATGTTCAAAAAGTTGTAAATAAAAAATCCGTTACGAGTATTGTTTGAATTTACCAAAGCGTAAAATATCGATTGCAAACAAACATCAATTTAATTTCACAAGCAAAACGTAAACAGAAACAAAAATTCATACTTCACTTATTTCCACTAAAATTCGTTTTTTAAGTAATTAATGTAACTTCATTAACATCGGGTATAAAAATAAATAAATTATTTTGAATCAGTCAGAACCTGTCGAAAATAAAGGCACTCGTAACTGCGATTGCAAATAATTCGAAAATTCAAAAGTATTGTTTAGAAACTCGTTGTGAAAAGCGTTTGGCAAACTTTTTGTGCAATTCAACGGTGGAAAAGTATTTGCAGGATCACCTTACAATGGATTCCAGCGGTGGAGTATCGAGGGGACCTCCGAATGGGGAGCTTTACACGGATCATCGAGAATTTCCATACAAACGAACACAATCGGCCTACTGACAGCTGGTTTTTCGAAAAGCGAGGGAGCTTTCGGGATATCCGAACGCCTCTATACTATCGCTCACGAGATAGCTTACACGTGTTAATCACAATGAAACCCAGAACATTCTCTGCCAATAGCTATTTAGTATTAAGACAAAAGAAGCCTAAGTTGCACGAAATGTAAAACGAGAAGGATCCTTCATCATCACGTTTCTTTCTCAGTGCTAATACTAATAGCTTCGGGCATCCTTAAATAATTGAACTATAATTCAAACTAATTCAACAACGTAATACATTTAAGAATAGAATTATTGCTTTGGTCTAAATAAATTACATTAACAGTTCGATAATTTCGTTTTTGTCCTTTTCAAAAACAGAATATACGATTATTATCTGGCTATCTGATTTTAATGGGTGATGGTCACTTTATGTGTGCTAATTAAACATATATTATTAATTATACTTTAGCTGCTATGGATAGAAATTAAAATTATAGTATTTTCAACTTCATATTTAGTTAAAAGGGGGTTTCAGTGCTGTTTCTTAATAACGAAGCAAATAAAACACCTAAAAATTTGTGAACATTGTAACTTAAAATTATATCTCTCGAAATTAGAACCAAATATTATTAAACTTCATAAAAATCATCAACCTCAAGATTATCATTAAAAGTTTAAATTTCAAGTACGTTATTATTTATATATTAACCTCTTCAGGGACGAATTTTTTTTTAGTATCAAATTTTTGTTCTTTTTATTCTTAAAATAAAATAGAATCTAATTTTTTTGTATGTTAAATTAAAATTAGACGTAATAAATATCATTTTCCTTTTGTTCTGTGTAACCTAAACCTAATCAACATATTTTTAGTTATTGTAACACAATTTCAAGAGCTCAAAAATTTCAGAGGCGCGAGTTAAGAAGCAACTCCGTAGAGTGGGACGTTTAAAATTTGAGAAACACTGCTCTAGACGTTCCAAATTACTTTCCCTGGGCAGATAAAGTGACTACGAACGTAGCTACCATGTACGACTCGACGTGAACCTTTCTCCGCAATCTGTAACCCAATCAAATCAAGAAAACTGCCACTTTTGATATTAATTTATCAAAAGCACATGCGGACAGTATCGTCCATTCGTCGTCGCGATCTTGCAGCCCATCTTGCAGACCAATAAAATGACGCACGCAAACTTTTGATTGGTAGAGTCTTTTATCGTTTCATCGGCGAAATGCGCGCGATTCATCCAACAGCGCGGCGTGAAAGCATACAAAAAGATTGAATCGAATGAAGGGGGGCATTTTAATCGACGGATTAAATCGATAAGGAACCATTTGCGCTATCAACGCTGCCCGGTTTGAAACTTTTCAATTGCGCGGATTTAGATACGGGAAAAATTCTGTTCAATTTCAAACAATAAAAAATATTGGCTGATAGAGATTTATTTCTGACGTTTTTCCCACCGAACATGTACAGTGGCGAGCATATAAATAGGGAAAATGTTTTGTTAACATATAAGACGTTATTCTGCAGTCCCTATTGGTATTTCTCCTTTAGTCTTTCCATACTTCAGAAGTACATTTCCTAAGCTTTACAATGCTGTATAGTTTTAATTACTAACGTCGTTTAATTAATAAAAGAAAAATAGTAGACTTGAAATAAGGACATTTTTGGAGAGCATCTAAATAGGGAACTACAGAATTATTTATCAAAAGTATTTTATTTTATAATATAAACAACGTATTCACAATAACAAATTAATATTTCACGTATATTAAGGTGGCGTAGCCATTTCAAAAGGTCAATGCCAAATTAACACGATATTTTTTTGCTATTTATTTGCTAATTATTTGCCAAAAAATTAATTTTTTCGTTGGGCCTCCCTTTTTTCTTATTACCTCAGCACAGCGACGTGGTATAGAGTCAATAAGACGAATACAACGATCGATTGAAATACTTTTCCAAGTTTCTTCTGTCATATCGTATAAATCATTTAAATGTGAAAGCGTTTTTGTTTTCATTTCTTTATCCACGTCGTTCCAAAGGTGCTCTATCGGATTTAAATCCGGCGACTGACCAGGCCAACCCATGACTTTAACTTTATGTTCCTCCAAGAACCGTTTTGCCTTTCGTGACGAGTGTTTTGGATCGTTATCAGCCTGAAATATCCAGTCATCTGGCAAATTTTCTCGACTAAATGGCATTAAATGTTCGTTTAAAATGTCAACATAAAGATGCTGGCCCAGATGCTGATGCCATTAATACGGCAAATTGGACCAGGACCGTTTCTGGTCATGCCACCCCACACCATCACAGAGCCATCTCCTCCTTTAACGGTTGATTTTAAACACTTCGGATTAAATTCTTCACCTATTCGACGTCGTATATAAGTTCTTCAATCTAATCCGAAGCGATTAAACTTAGACTCGTCAGTAAAAATTACTTTCGCCCATTTCTCTCTTGTCCAGAGAAGATGCTCTTTAGCAAAGGCTAGTCTTGCCTTACGAACCGTCAAAAGAACCTTTTGACTAATAAATGGTTTTTTACGGGCGATGCGTCCTCTTAGTTCAAACTCATTCCAACGGCGCTGAACGGTGTGAACACTAATTTCTGTGTCCATTTGTGTGGAAATTTCATGATGAATATCAACCGCAGTTTTAAATCGGTCCGCTTCTGAAAGACGGTGTATCGTTCGATCCAATCATGGTGTTGTTTTTCGTGGTCTTTCATTGCTTATTTTATTATCAACAGTCCATTTACTTTAATATGTTTAAGTGCTTGATGGACAGCGTTAATTGAGATTTTAAGACGCTCAGAAATTTTACGAAGCGTTCATTTTTCATTCCAAAGTCGGAGAATTTCTAGACGTTGCACAGTTGTAATATGTTTGCTACGACCCGTTTCTATGTGCGAAAACTGATATACCTAACTGCACTTTACATATGGTATTACTACTTGTACTTTATAATCACATGAACTTACCAAAATATGCGTTGAAAATAAGAAACTCTGTTTTCCCTATTTAGATGCTCTCCAAAAATGTCCTTATTTCAAGTCTACTATTTTTTTTTTATTAATTAAACGGCGTTAGTAATTTAAACTATACAGCGATGTAAAGCTTAAAAAATGTACTTCTAATATACGTACGTCTTATATGTTAACAAAACATTTTCCCTATTTATATGCTCCCCACTGTATATTTCGACTTATTCTTCGTGGAAATATTTCATTTTAATGTTCAGAATCTCATTTTCATACCACGAGTAGGTAATGATAAGC